>NC_064854.1:20988180-21346145 GCF_024139225.1 Suncus etruscus | reverse complement strand
AATGAAATAAGTTAAAATTATGGAGACTTGTGTAATGTCCATCTAGATCATATAGGAGCATCTTTGGTTTGGTTTCCGTGTTTGGGTCATATCCAACAGTGTGCAAAGCCTGGTTCTGTGCTCAGGGATCACTCCTGGTGAGTTTCAGAGACCCATAAAGGGTGCCAGGGATTGATCCCAGGTTCAGCTTCCTGTAAGGCACATTGTAGGTATTTGCCTGGGGTCTGTGCATTCACAACTTGCTGGTGCCAGCTTTTTGCTAGTCATATTTTCCTGGATATTGGCTTAGATTGTTTATGAAGAAGAAAGGAACAGCTCTGGCTCCTAGAACCCAAACTATATGGAGAGTTAGTATGGTGGGTAAGGAACAAGACCTACCTGGGTTTGATCCCCAGCATCCCATATGGTCCTCTGAGCACCTCCAGGAGTGAATCCTGAGTGCAGCGTCTGAAGTTAGCTTTTTTTTTTTTTTTTGGTTTTGGGCCACACCCGGCAGTGCTCAGGGGTCACTCCTGGCTGTCTGCTCAGAAATAGCTCCTGGCAGGCACGGGGGACCATATGGACACCGGGATTCGAACCAACCACCTTAGGTCCTGGATCGGCTGCTTGCAAGGCAAACACCACTGTGCTATCTCTCCGGGCCCTTTTTTTTTTTTTTTTTTTGGGCCACACCTGGTGATGCTCAGGAGTTACTCCTGGCTATGCGCTCAGAAATCCTAGGGGGACCACATGGGACACCAGGGATCAAACCAGGTCTGTTCTGGATCAGCTGCGTGCAAGGCAAATACCCTACCACTGTGCTATTGCTCCTGTCCCTGAAGCACTGCCAGAACCAAGAATCTGGCCCCCAAATCAAGAATAAATAATACATTAAATTAAATTCAAACTGCCATAAATTATTATCCAATCACATCTGATTCATTCACTAACCCCAAACTCTTAAAGTTAAATTACTTATTGGTCAACTTAGTTGGTATAACTGTTGGATCTTTTAGGAAATTTATTTCTGTGTAGAAATTATTAAAAACAGTACAGTGGGTAAGGTATTTTCTTTTCTTTTTTTAAATCGAAGTAACCTGGGGTAGATTCCTGGCACCTTCTATGATTTCCCTGAGCACTAACTAGAGTAATTCCTGAGCACAGTCAAGAGTAAGTTCTGAGCACCACTGGGTGTGGCTCAAAAACAAAAACAAAAAAGAAAAGAAAGAAAAAAATTAAAATTGTTCTACTCCTGGTGTCAGAGCGGTGGCACAAGTGGTAGGGCATTTGCCTTGCATGTACTAACCTAGGATGGTCCGAGTTTCGATCCCCAAGCCAGGAGCGATTTCTGAATGCATAGCCAGGAGTAACCCCTGAGCATCACCTGGTGTAGCCCCAAAACCAAAAAAAAAAGATTGTTCTAATCCTAACAAATGACAATGTTAACACTATTAAACATGTGACCTCAATTATAGTCATTAAATGTAAAGAAAATATTTGTCCTGAGGGGGCTGTTGGAGGGTAATGGAGTGTTGGAGGGACCAGGAGACAATGGTGGAGGTCGTGGTGGCAGGCATGGGGTTGGTGACAGTATACCTGAAGCACTATTATTAGTAAACAGGTTTGCAAAACACTATTACCTTAAAGAAAACAAATGGAAATAAACTAAAAAATAAGTTCAAAGGATGCCACTCCCTGTTCTAGATAATAGCAAAACACCAAAGTCATAAGACTTACTTTCTTTAGAAATGGGAAAATCAGGGTGGAGATATAGCACAGCTGTTTGGCTTTTGTCTTGCACGCAGCTGGCCCAGTACAGATCTGTGTTTGATTCCTGGCATCCCATATGGTCCCCTGAGCCTGCCGGAAGCTATTTCTAAGCACAGAGCCAGGAAGAAAAGAAAGAAAGAAAGAAAGAAAGAAAGAAAAGAAAGAAAGAAAGAAAGAAAGAAAGAAAGAAAAAGAAAGAAAGAAAGAAAGAAAGAAAGAAGAAAGAAAGAAAGAAAGAAAGAAAGAAAAAAGAAAGAAAGAAAGAAAGAAAGAAAGAAAGAAAGAAAGAAAGAAAGAAAGAAAGAAAGAAAGAAAGAAAGAAAGAAAGAAAGAAAAAAGAAAGAAAGAAAGAAAGAAAGAAAGAAAAAAGAAAGAAAGAAAGAAAGAAAGAAAGAAAGAAAGAAAGAAAGAAAGAAAGAAGAAAGAAAGAAAGAAAGAAAGAAAGAAAGAAAGAAAGAAAGAAAAAGAAAGAGAAATGGGAAAATCCTAGGAGGATTTTTTTGTTCTTTTGTTCTTTGGGTCACTCCTGGTGGTACTCAGGAGTTATTCCTGGCTCTGTACTCAGAAATCACTCTTGGCAGGCTTGGGAGATCATATGGGATGTTAGGAATCAAACCCTGGCTAGCTGTATGCAAGGCAAACACCCTCCCTGGGAGGGATTTTCGAACACCTTTGATTATTGATTACCAAACATTATCATCAATTAGAAACCCATGTTGTGTCTCTGTATTTTCTCTGTATTTGCTGACTGCAAAACTGACCTAAGTCACCATCAACTACCTTCCAGAAGCTCGGATTCATTTGGCCCCACTTGGCAAAATGGATGGAGCCGCCTCCAGCCCAGGGAAAGCAAATCAGTTTGAAAATGGCGTTGGGGATTTGGTATAACAGTTGATAACATCTGTATTCCTAGAAAGAAAATGCACAATCAAGTTAGCATCTGTTCCTGAACTTGAACTCATTCTCTTTCTATCTTTTTTAACAGAAGGACAGATTGTTCAGGTCTGCAGTGATCGTCAGATATGAATGGTCAGGAAAAGTGTTTCATGGAGTGGAAACTTTGATCACTGTTGCCCCAGAGTAAAGGAACGAGAACAGGGAAGAAAAAAATTGAGGGTGGCAGTGATGAAGATGTTTGGAGCCTGTGGCATTATGAATCAGTGGAGGAGTTAATTATTCAAAGCAGAGTCAACAACATAGGAAACAAGAATTTCAAACTCAAACAAGATTTCAAAACTGTCCCTTCAAGGTAACAAGCTGGGGAAAGGTATGAGGTGACCTGGGATCCTTGTGGAGGGAGGGAAGAAGATATGGGTGGAGATAAAAACTGGAAAATGTTTCAGTCTAAAACTGTTTGTCTAAAACCCAACTACAGAGACTTTGGAAATTGTGGAGCTTTAATCAAACTTAAAACAAGAATAAAGGCAAAACAAGCACAAATAAAATGATTTTGCTTGGGCAGTTTAAATATACAAAGTTGAGAGAGAGAAAAAGAGCAAGAAAAAATGAGACAGCTCAGTGGACTGAGCCCAGGCTTTGATGGGTTTGATCCTGGCCTCTCATTATCCCCTAGAGCCACCAACTATGACCCCCAAATTAAATGCCATGTTTTTAGGGATCTCGGCGATATAGTCATGTGTCTCCAGTTAGCACTTGAAATGCTAATTTATTTGTGAATAGAGAATAAAATTCTCATGACATTTGATGCAGTGTAGTAGAGGGTAGGTAGAGGTGTGAAGCTGTGTTCCTTAAATAGCAGGGTTCCACAGAACTGGAAAACAAAAGTAAAATTCTCCAGCTATGCTTTGAGTTATTCTTGACTTACGAGCCTCCACAAGTAAAGATCATGAACACTAAATATTGTCTATTTAGCAACTGAAGACAGAGACAGACAGGTTGTCTCTTGGGGACTGAACGTGCTTTGATTTGGCTCCAGCAAGCAGGAAACAAGGTCAACGTGGGTTGACTCACCTTATGGGTGCCTATCAGGAGCTACTCCTGAACCAGAGCCAGAAGCAAGCACTGGGCACCGCTGGGTGTGGGCCACAGTTAAAAATAAACAAAAAAGGGGGTCAGAGCGATGGTGCAGCAGTAGGTGTTTGCTTTGCAAGAGCTGACCTAGGATGGAGACAGTTCGATCCCCTGGCATCCCAAATGGTCCCCCAAGCCAAGAGAGATTTCTGAGGGCATAGCTGGGAGTAGCTGCTGAGCATCATTGGGTGTGGCCCCAAAACAAAAACAAACAAACAAAAAAAGAAAAAGAAAATTAAAACAATGAACAAAGAAGAAAATGATGTTGACATTTGCCTAAAGTTCCCAGGCAGTTTATTGGCACTCATGTGAGGACAAACTATTGATAAGATGAAATACTCTCTCTCTCACCATGAACAGTTGAGAGGACTGTGAAGTGGCCAGAAGTAGGAATCAACACTAGGAAATATTGGGGGGGTCAGGAGAGATCTGAATCTCTCCTCTACTAATACCAAATGTACCTTCTTTTCTCCTGGTCCTCATAAATGCTCCGGTGAAATTAGGAGCTTTTAACATTGTTCTTGGACATCATCCAGGGTCCCTGGTGCCACCACAATAGCTGACGCTAAAGTCATGATAGCCAGTCCGTTGTGAGACTTGCCTACCCATGGAGGAGGGGAAAATGGGGGAGCACAATGGCTGAGAGACCTTGGGGGGGGCAACTGAGCCACCTACCTGGCTGGCCCAGCTTTGTCTTTTTCCTCCATGCTGTGAAGAAATGGACCTATTCTTGTCAGCCGACTTGGAGTTCAGTCTCTTTTGTCTGGTCCCTTTCTGTTCCACAGCAAACGCGAGAGTTTTCCCGAATGGTTTGACTGTATTTGCTGCTCAAACTCCTGTTCCCAGAAAAAAAGTATCAGGAAGACTGAGAAGTGCTGAATAAATTTGGGGTTCTGTTCCAGAAGACACTCCCACTAACTCAACCTCTGGCCCTTGCCCAGGCTCATGGGCAATCCAAAAATAACATTGACCTGGCATTGGCTTTGATTATTTTTCTTCTTGGTTTTGGGTCACACCCAGCGGCACTCAGGCATTACTCCTGGCTCTGCTCAGAAATCACTCCAAGCAAGCACGGGGGACCAAATAGGATGCCAGGATGGGATTCGAACCACCGTAGGTCCTGAATTGGCTGCATGCAAACTAGATGCCCTACTACTGTGCTCTCTCTCTGGCCCCTTGCATTGGCTTTGCTCACAGCCCACCTGTTTGATCTGCGCATTCCATATGGTCCCCCATGCCCTTGTCAGGACACATTCCTGAGCTCAGAGGCAGAAGTAAGCCCTGAGTACCACCAGGTGTGGCCCCAAATAAAACATGACTGTGATGGTTTTCTAAATAAATGATAGAAGTTGCTATTGTTTCAACCTGGAGGAGGCATTGGAACTTCTGGAGGAGGCCATTACTGTGTCCATGTTCTACTATACACAGAAAATATTCAGAAAGGGGAGGAAGAAACTTGCTCAAAGGTCTGTAGTGTAGAAAGACCCTCATCTCTTTATTGACTAAATAAATTCCTGAAATCCCAAGAGGCTGATGGTATCAAGATCCCAGATCATCCACATGAAACCAGGGAAGGCTCTGTCTCTAGGGCCTCTCCTTACTCCTCTTGGCCCCAGCAAAGAAGAAGCAATCTCTGAAGGGTCATGCATGGCTACCATATATATTCGAGTATAAGCCGAGTTTTTCTGGCACAAATTCGTGGGCACAGAATCAAATGCACGTAGTCTTCAGTCATCTTCTGCCATCTGCTGAGGAGGCGGTGCTTCAGCTCAGTCCACAAGTATTGGCAGAGCTGAAGAAGCAGGTGGCTGAACTGAACTGGATGATGTCACTGAACTATTTAACCCACAATATTCTGCACTTTGTATGAGACCCACAGTAGTGCTAATGATATCTGTGAACTCAGTGATGATGACAATGTCTATGCTGATACCCTCATCAGATACAGCTGAAGCTCTGTTTGGACATACAGATGATCAGGAGGAGGAATCCAGTTTTGAAGGATTTTAACCTTTGTGGGTTAGCTTTACCTGTTAAGCTACAGTTGTCTGCACTTGATTTAAAGTTTGAAAATTATTGTTGCTAGTTTACAGTTTTCCTTTAGCAATAAATGTTGAAAAAACATTTAACCTACTGATTCCTCAATTATTGTAATTGTTTTGGGTATATATTTTATTTTTGAAGCTTACCAGTGGCTACTGCATTTTCCATCTTGGCTTATACTTGAGTCACTAAGTTTTCCCAGTTTTTAGGGTAAAATTAGGGGGTTGGCTTATACTCGGGTCGTCTTATACTCGAGTGTATACACTAGTTGTCTTGCAAGCTGTGGTCATTGAACAGAACTGCAGGAAGCTAGTCACTCATTCACTGGCTTGTGTGAGAGACCTGTTGGTGGCTCCATCAGTGTGGAGAAGTGCAGGTGAAACCGTCTGTACAGCTTTCTGGAAATTCTGTTCAATGACCACAGCCTGCAAGACAACTAACTGGGTATGACCCTTCAGAGGTTGCTTCTTCTTTGTTTACTCCACATGATTGATTACATTCAGGATATAGATCTGGAAGGACTCAGTGTTCTAATCCAGTGTTGCATCATTTATTTCCTTGGGTGAAAATATTGACTATCCTTCAGCCTTTGAAGGCATCTGTTTGATTAATGGCCTCATAGGGGGAGATAGACAGAAGTGGTTTGGTGGAGTCTGTTTAGTTTCACTTTAAGGTAGGCCTGGTATTGCTCAGGAGTTCCATCAGGTTCTGTGTTCAGGGACCATTTCTAGTGGGTTTGGGGGATCATATGAGGTGACCAGGCAGAAAAACAGGTTGGCTGCATGCGAGGATTTGTCTTAATGCCTGACCTCATTCTCTCTCTTTCTCTGTCGCTCTCTCCCTCCCTCTGTCTCCCTCTGTCTCTTTGTCTCTGTCTCTCTGTGTCTCTGTGTCTCTCTGTCTCTGTCTCTCTCTCTCTCCTTCCCTCCCTCCCTCCCTCCCCCCCTGTGAGTAGAGTGAGAATTGAGTAGAAGCAATGTTCACCAGGTAAAGACTTGGTCAATATTTTTTCTTTTTCTTCTTCTTTCTTCTTTCTTTCTTTCTTCTTTCTTTCTTTCTCTTTTCTTCTTTCTTTTTTTCTTTCTTTCTTTCTTTCTTCTTTCTTTCTTCTTTCTTTCTTTCTTTCTCTTTCTTTCTTTCTTTCTTTCTTTCTTCTTTCTCTTTCTTTCTTTCTTCTTTCTTTTTTCTTCTTTCTTTTTCCTTCTCTTCTTTCTTTCTTTCTCTTTCTTTCTTTTCTTTTTTTTTTCTTTCTTTCTTTTTCTTTCTTCTCTTCTTTCTTTCTTTCTTTCTCTTTCTTTCTTTCTTTTCTTTCTTTCTTTCTTTCTTTCTTTCTTCTTTCTTCCTTCCTTCCTTCCTTCCTACCTTCCTTCCTTCCTTCCTTTCATCTTTCCTTCCTTCTGTCCTTCCTTCCTTCCTTCCTTCCTTCCTCACTCTCTCCCTCTTTCTTTCTTTCTTTCTTTTTTTTCTTTCTTCTTTTCTTTCTTTCTTTCTTTCTTTCTTTCTTTCTTTCATCTTTTTTCTTTCTTTTCTTCTTCTTTCTTTCTTTTCTCTTCCTTTCTTCTTTCCTTTTTCTTTCTTTCTTTCTTCCTTCCTCCCTCCTTCCTTCCTTCCTCCCTCCCTCCCTCCTTCCTTCCTTCCTTCGTTTCTCCTTTCTCCCTCCCTCCCTCCCTCCCTTCTTTCTTTCTTTCTTTCTTTCTTTCTTTCTTTCTTTCTTTCTTTCTTTCTTTCTTTCTTTCTTTCTTTCTTTCTTTCTTTCTTTCTTTCTTTCTTTCTTTCTTTCTTTCTTTCTCTTTCTCTCTTTCTCTCACTCTTTCTTTCTTTCTTTCTTTCTTTCTTTCTTTCTTTCTTTCTTTCTTTCTTTCTTTCTTTCTTTCTTTCTTCTTTCTTTTTCTTGTTTTTGGGCCATATCTGGCAATGCTCAGGTATTCTTCCTGACTGTACACAAGAACCACTCCAGGGGGCGTTCAGGAAATCATATGGGATTGAACCTGTGTTAACCATGTGCAAGGCAAGTGCCGTCCCCACTCTAGCCTAACTTGGTGTTTCAGGGAGAGACATAACCCCCACCCACACACAACAAGCAGTTCAATAATGCCCAGCCAATTTCAAGAGAATCCAAAAGAAATGTAGATACAAGCACCTCATCACAAAACCATGTCAAACAAGGCAACAGTATTAAAAGCAGCTATGAGGGCCAGAGAGATAGCACAGTGGTAGGACGTTTGCCTTTCAGGCAGCTAATCCAGGAGAGATGGTGGTTTAAATCCTGACATCCCATATGGTCCCCTGAGCCTGCCAGAAGTGATTTCTGAGCACAGATCTGGGAGTTACCCCTAAGCACCATCAGGTGTGACCCCAAAACCCAAAAAGAAAGAAAGAAAGAAAGAAAGAAAGAAAGAAAGGAAGGAAGGAAGGAAGGAAGGAAGGAAGGAAGGAAGGAAGGAAGGAAGGAAGGAAGGAAGGAAGGAAGGAAGGAAGGAAGGAAGGAAGGAAGGAAGGAAGGAAGGAAGAAAGAAAGAAAGAAAGAAAGAAAGAAAGAAAGAAAGAAAGAAAGAAAGAAAGAAAGAAAGAAAAAAGAAAGAAAGAAAGAAAGAAAGAAAGAAAGTAAAAATAAATTAGTCATGAGCTTTTAAGGTTAAGGATATGAGCAGTCAGGTTGACAGAAAGGTTGAAAGCCAGAAGAAATTCTGAGCATATCTTTAAGGGCTAAATGAAAAAGTGAAGCGATGAAGTCTCCAAACAGCTTCTGAGCACCAGGCCCAGGGCCAGAGAACTTGGCCAGAAGTTATGATCTTTACATTCTGAGCTCTACCAGGTGCTACCCCAATCCATACCCCCCTCCAAAACATACAGCAAAATACAGATATTTTCAGACAAGTGAAAGCTGCTCGGATCAGACTCTTGGAATCTTATGGCCTTGGCACATGTTATGTGAAGGTGAGACTGTGAGACTGAGAAGCTCGAAGCTTTCATGGGTCCTTTCCTTCCTCATAATCTAAAAGGTCAGAGCATTTCCTTCCTCCTTGATAGACAGGGCCTTGCATATACCCACTAGCCCCTTGGCTCTCTCCCCTGCCCCTATTGCTCCTTTGTTTACTTTCTCTTTTTTTTTTTTTTTTTTTTTTGGTTTTTGGGCCACACCCGTTTGACGATGCAGGGGTTCTCCTGGGCTATGTGCTCAGAAATCGCCCCTGGCTTGGGGGGACCATATGGGACACCGGGGGGAGCGACCGCGGTCCCTTCCCTTGGCTAGCGCTTGCAAGGAGACACCTTACCTCCAGCGCCACCCTACCCCGGCCCCTGTTTACTTTCTCTTGAGTCACTTGTGTACAGGGGTAGAGAGGATCTTATTCTTTGAGACTGGCCTATTATTTAGACTTAAGAAGAACAGTGGGTAGAGTGTTTCCCCCTTGCATTGCAGTTGACCCAGGCTTATTCCTTGGCCATCCCATATGGTCTCGAGCCTGCCAGAAATAATATCTGAGCACAGAGCCAGTAGTAACCCATGAGTGCCACCAGGTGTGGCCCCAAAACTAAAAAAAAAAAAAAAAAAAGCTTGCCTTCCAAATAAAAGCATATCCATTTATTCAAAAATAGAAACTTTCATTCAAAGAAGCTGAATAGGATTAGGAACATTTATTCAAGGAACTAAAACTGGGGACAGAAGAAAGCATGTCAATCAGCAGAAGAAAAAAGAAAGTAAAAGCTGAGGGGCCGGGAGAGATAGCAATGGAGGTAAGGCATTTGCCTTCCATGCAGAAGGTTCAGTGGTTCGAAATCCTGGTATTCCATATGGTCCCCAAGTCTGCCAGGGGCAACTTCTGAGCATAAAGCCAGGAGTAACCCCCTGAGCGCTGCTGGGGAACAAAGAAGAAGGAGGAGGAGGAGGAGGAGGAGGAGGAGGAGGAGGAGGACCGACCCAGGACAGACCTGGATTTGATTCCCAGTATCCCATATGGTTCCCTGAGCAACATTAGGCGTGATTTCTGAGTGCAGAGCCAGAAGTAACCCCTGAAGCACTGCCGAGTGTGGCCCCAAAATCAAACTACACTGAAACGAAAATGAAGAGACCTAGTAAACCAAGAGACTTTGATGCTGATGGCTGATTTAAATTTCACAGCATTTTTATCTGCCAGGCAATATAGAATCCAGTGTTGGACCCATGATGAAACTGTTTGACCCACTTCAATTCAACACCCACCTCCCCCACATCTGACCTAGCATTCCCTGGTGGGTCCTCAAAATACCTCCAGGGAGTCCCCACCCAAATGAAGTACCCAACTGCACACTTCAGAAAGGCAATACACCTTTCTATTTTGTGGTTGTTGTTGCTGTTGTTTTTATTTTTTGGCAGTGCTCAGAAGCTTGCACTCAGGATCATACTGGCAGGTTTTGAGAGGATCCACATAGGATGCTGGAAATTTAATCCTGGTTGGTACTACCATGCAGGAAGGCACCCTACCAGCTGACTTACATTTACACTTATACTTATTCCCTCTGAATAGTGCTATTCTCAGGGCACCATAAAGGTGATTTCAGTACTTACCTCCGGGGGGTTCTGGGGTGCAAACTCTGAGATCTTTCTGTAGGTGCCAGGCAAGGTAAGAGAGAAGTAGAGGAGTTCTGAAGAATGAGCTTTAATAACTGCAGAGTCCCAGATGAGGGATGGTGCTTAGTGACGTGAGGCCTTGGAATGGGCCTGACTTATGCTGCAGGGCAATGATGTGAGATGAGCAGCGAGGAAACAGGAGAAGTTCTCTCAGTAGGTGACAGGCAGGAGCCCATCAAGGTTCTGAAACACCTTAGTGAAAGACCAGCTAGATTTGAGCCCAGGTTTCAAGCCAACAGAGTTTGGAGCCTTGGACCCCACTCCCCTTCAGGGGTGGGGTTCTGGGTCTAGACAGAGAAAAGAGTGCTGATATGAGGGTCAATTCCTGTGTGTCTGGGGGGACAAAATCTGTCTCTAAATGACGCAGCTAATAGAGAACGAACTGTGGCTCAGAGCTGAAATCAATGCCTGAAGGGTGGCCTATGTTTGGAAAATGAGGTGATTCCACCCCCAGTTATCAGAAGCTCCTATCTTTTGGGTCCTACCCTTAGAATGAAGGGGTCAGGCCATACTGTTGCTACTTCTAGAAGCTCTGCAGTGTGAAGGCCTCAGACTTAGGCTGTGGAGATAGCCCAGGGATTACGGTGTTGGCCATGAATGTGGCAGACCTGGATTCAGTCCCCGACACCAGAGAGTTCCCAAGTTCCACAAGGAGTGATTCCTGAGTGCAGAGCCAAAAGTAAGCCCTGTGCAAGACCAGGTGACTCCGAAACCAAAAACAACAAATGAAAGGCCATCAGCTAGGACTCAGGGATTGCCTCAGAGCCCCACAGGCCTCTATACCACCTTAGTCATCGTTTGCACTGCCTTCTTCTGAGGGAAGGGGACCCTAACCCTAATCCTAACCCTAACTTCCCAGAGGTACTTGGTTCCAGGCTCTTGCCTGGAAACTAATGTCCAACCCTTTGGACTGTCTTTCTTGTAGCAGGACAGCCCCTGAAGAGGTTGACTGATGGAGGGATGGAGAATGAGGCCCTTTTCTTCCAGCTCGGAGCACGCGTCTGCCACCCTGTCTAGCCCACGGTTCTGAGGTGAAATGGCGGGTAAACAGCTCGCAGACAGTCAGGCTCGTGGAAATATTTGCTTTATTCTGATGGACAAAACTGAAGTCCAAAGACTCAGCTTCAGTTCCAGCCAGCAAAAAAGCCCCTCGCCTTCCACAGACCCTTGCTCTTATACTCCAGAGTCAGGTCCCACCCAATGGTGGGATCAGATACCAACCAATGGTGGAAGCAGAATCAGGTCCTACCCTAGGGTGGGGGCAGAATGCCAGGTCACGCCCTAGGGTAGGGCACAGATTAGGGTGAGCAACATAGTAATCCCCCAAAATATTTACATACACATTGGAAATTTCCAATGAAGTATTTCACTTACAGTTCTGAGGGTCCAGGGTTCAGGTCCCTGTCCGGGCGCCATTATGTAGCAGGACAGCCCCTGAAGAGGTTGACTGATGGAGGGATGGAGAATGAGGCCCTTTTCTTCCAGCTCGGAGCACGCGTCTGCCACCCTGTCTAGCCCACGGTTCTGAGGTGAAACGGCGGGTAAACAGCTCACAGACAGTCAGGCTCGTGGAAATATTTGCTTTATTCTGATGGACAAAACTGAAGTCCAAAGACTCAGCTTCAGTTCCAGCCAGCAAAAAGCCCTCGCCTTCCACAGACCCTTGCTCTTATACTCCAGAGTCAGGTCCCACCCAATGGTGGGATCAGATACCAACCAATGGTGGAAGCAGAATCAGGTCCTACCCTAGGGTGGGGGCAGAATGCCAGGTCACGCCCTAGGGTAGGGCACAGATTAGGGTGAGCAACATAGTAATCCCCCAAAATATTTACATACACAACATTTCTCACCCCTTGGCACTTGATTTTAAAGTAAGGGGGATGGGGAGTACATCGCACAAACAGAACTTAGGCAGTCAAGTAAGAGGCCTGGCCAGTGAGGTTCAGCTAACCTGATTGGCGGCTCAAAGGGAGGGCAGGGCTTCATGCTGCTTGGGTCCTATGGTTTGTGGGACATCTGAACCTCACCCCCCTCACTGTACTGGGGGCCTGCAGATCACCAGGGCGGCATCCAGTGATGCCCAGAGGTCCATATGATACTGGGACTTGAAATACTGAAGTCAAGCCAGGTATCTGCCTTATAGTTGGGGGCAAGTGTATTAAAGTCTGCTGGAATCCCAGTAAAGGAACTTGGGGAAAGGACAGAGCCAGGAGTGGGGAGCAGAGCTAGTAAGGTGGGGGCCAAACTGCTGGCTGGGTGCAGGTCCGGGAGAGGGCAGATTCCACCTCTCTGTGGCCAAGAACAAGATGTCTTTCACGTCTTCTAAGCAACACACATTCCAAGCAGGAATCTCCTGAGGCTTTGAGAATCCAAGCTGCTTTGTGTTCTGCCTGCGTGGTTCTTCCAAAGTTCCCCTGGTTTGACTCCAGAGGCTGCCCAGATGAGCACTGAGGTAGAGAGCTCAGATTGGAAACTGGCTCAGCTGGATAGCACCTGTCTGCACTGTGGAAGGCTGTGGCTTCCATTTCCGGATGAGCGAAGACAGTAAAGTACTTGAACACAGCAAAAACCACTCAACCCTGCCAAAAGTGTGACGGTGAGCAGAGAACAAGTGATGGTTACTGTACCAGGGGCTGGGACTTTGGTAGGGAGGAGCTGCCTCCTTGGTTCTGGGGTCCTATTCTGGGCTGTTTCTGTGCCTTCAATTCTCTCTCCTTGCATTAGGACCAGTCACTGTCCCTGTTTCCAGGGCCCACCTGGAGGAGCCCCCATTTCTAACCTAGGCCACATCACAAGCCAGAGTGAGGATGTCCACGGATCTCCCAGGGGACACAGCCCAGCCTGTCTGGGAGGGGGCTTTCAGAGAGTCCCACAGGGCACTGTGAGAACTTAGCTCTCTGATCAACTCGCTCAACAAGTACAGAAGCAGGCCTGTGACCCAAAGTGAACCAAGTACTCAGGCTTAAAAGAAAAAAAAATATATGTTAGGGGCCTTGAGTAAAGAAGTGCCTCCAAATCCAGGCTGTGGTCTTGCCTATGGATTGGGCCAGGTGTAGACGTTCTAAGGAAGTAATGTGTGGCGGGCTTCTGCACTGCCCCCCACATCATAAAGAAATCTCACATATACTGGGGCCGGAGAGATAGCAGAGTAGGTAGGTTGTTTTCCCTGTATGCGGCTGACCTGGGTTCGATCCCCACCATCCCCAGTGTGCCAGGAGTGATTCCTGAGTACAGAATTGAGAATAACCCTTGAGCATTGCCAGGTGAGGCCCTAAAACAAAAACAAAAACAAAAAAAAAACAAGAATTCTTACATGTCTGTCACTTAGAGCCTGAACTCTACCGGGTACATTTCACTCTATTGTATGAACCATGGATGGAGATTCCAGACAGAAAGAAATGGGCCCTGCTCCCACTTTCCTGGACCTATAAATGGTGAGTTCCTAGCACTCAGGCTGTCATGAATGAACAGAGCTGTTCAGAACTTGCTCTCTGTCCTTCTAAAATCTAGGCACTGAATGAACCATTGGCACCCCACTGGGCTCTTTGAGAATAGTGCTCTGAGGATACTGGAGAAATATTGCAGAAACATGAGACAGCCTGTGAGCCTTGCAGGAAATTACCCCCATTGGGTCTATGAGCATCATGCTGCTGTGCTGGGCCTTAGACTCCGAAGTGCCAGTACAGACACCATCCCATCTTCCACTTCCTGCTAGTTTTCTCCTCCAGGATGAGGGAGAGGACAGATGGGGGGGGCGGGAACAGAACCAGGAGTGGAGAGCAGAGCTGGGAGGGTGGGGGCCAAGCTGCAGGCTGGGTACAAATCCTGGATGGGGCAGATTCAACCTCTCTGTGGCCAAGAACAAGGTGATGGGCAGGGGAGCCAAGCAGAACTTGCCTATGCTTGTTGCCTATCCTTGCATTCCTCCTCATCCAGGGAGCAGCTGTCTGTGATTCCATAGCAGCCCCCAACTCCTGACTTCCAATAGACTGAGAGACTATGCCCAGACACGGCCCCAAGGCCTGAACCAACCGAGTGCAGATGAGCACAGTGTAACTTAGCATTTAAACGCCCACTGTGCACCATCTTCCAAAACAGCCACCTACCCATGAGATCCTGGATGTCCTGACCAGAGCACTAACCAGGAGGGACAAAGCCCAAGGCCAGGGTGTGTGGGGCCTTTCTGCTCATGGGCTCTGCCACCCTTAGCTGACCTTTATTCCAGGCTGGCATCCCTTGGCACGACTGGCCCAGCCCACAAGAGGTAAGAACCCCAAATGCAGGAGAGCCCCAGGCCCTGCAAAGCAGTTCTGGGTGGGTGTAGGTGGGGACAGTCTGTGAGGGGAAACCATTGTGGGGTGCTCATATGGAGGAGCTCGCATGGATACAGGCCTATGAGGAACTCAGTTTCCCCCATGCAGGGAAGTTCCTTGGCCATAGTAAACACAGGGAGAATAGGGTCAGAATGGAAACGACTTTAATGCAACTGCATTGCCCAACAGAGGGAATGGAGGACTGAGACCAAGACGCCCCCTCCCTGCACCCGCCTTCAGAAAAGCCTGTGGCTTGCCTTGTTTTCCTTCAGAGTATTCTGCCTTTCTTTTTTGGGGTGCCACACTTTGGGTCCACTGGAGGTGGCACTCAGGCCCAGGACGGAGCTAATATGCATAGATCTTCACCTTGTGTACTTCTTTATCATCACACTCCCTCTGCTTGTTGTAGTAATAGAACGTGTTGTCCCTTCGCTGAAGTTTTTTCACGTACCCTGTCTCTGGCCAGCGATCTATCTGCACAGTGAAACCCAGAAGACAGAGGCTGTGATGCTGGCTGGACTTGCCTTCAGATCTTGCTGCCAACTAGTGCAAATGCAACATAACATACGTCCCAAAGTTACCGTGAAGGGCTGGAGTGCGAGCACAGAGGGCTAAACAGAGTCTGTGTGTGCAAAGGTCCAGAAGGCACCACCACCAGAAGCCACCCTTCCCTGAGTGGAGAGCTAGGAGTGACCCCTAAGTGCTACTAGGTGGTCCAAGACCAAACCAAAACAGAAAACAAGGTCTTGGACCAGGGATCTGACTCAGCCCAGGGGCCTTAAACATGAGAGGCTCATGTACAAAGTACATGGTTGGTTGGTGGTTCTCCTGGGCTTGATTCCCAGGACTGCAAGTGGGATTCCTGTGGCTAATCTGTGTATCCCCACCCTACTTCCACCAAAAACGGATGTAGCACTATGAAAGGAGGGGGAGTGAGTTCATGCCTGCCTGTCCTTTCCTCCTATTACCATTTCTTGTAGCCGGAAAAGGGACTGTATTCTAGGCTCATTTCTGTTCTCCCTCACAACTAAGTCCACAGTTACTGCCTTCACCTCTATGGCTCTTTCTCTCATTTATCTGTTTGCTTGGCTCTGTGCTTAGGGATTTCAAAAGGACCATATGTAGTGCTAGGGAGCGAACCCCCAGCAGCTGAGTGCATCATAAGTACCCTACCCATTTTACTATTAGTCCAGCCCTTGTTTCTCTTGTATTTTCTGAAGACATCTCCCTTCTCCTAAATTTGGTTTGATCCACACCACAGTGGTGTGGATTGGGTATAGATGGGAAGTTGCCTGGATAATCCCATTGCCTTTACAATTCTGCGACTTTTTTTTTTTAACTTCTATCTTTATTTCAAATTACTCAGTCGAGTTTCCCACATTTGGGGAAATCGCTGGGGTCAGCACATCCGGAGTGCAATGGATAAGCCTCACCCTGGGAAAACCACCTTCGTGATCATGGTATCTCCCCTGCCAGGTATGTCTGGGACTTTTTTTTAAATCCTCACAGTGGCTGGCTGGCTGGCTGGCTGGTTGGTTGGTTGGTTGGTTGGTTGGTTGGTTGGTTAGTTGGCTGGTTGGTTAGTTAGCTGGTTGTTTTGCAGTGCTAGGATAAAATCCAGTTTGCTGCACACTGGCCAGGCATGCTTTCTACCACTATTATTTTCTGTTGTTTTTGTTTTGGGGCCACACCCAGTGGTGCTCAGGGTTTACTCCTGGTTCTGCTCTCAGGAATTACTTCTGGGGGTGCTCTGGGAACCATGTGGGATGCCAGGGTTTAAACCTAGGTCAGCTACATGCAAGGCAAAGATCCCACCTACTGTGCTCTGGCCTGAGTTACATTTTTGATTTACTGTGAAGTGATCAGAGCGTCTCAAGAGCTTAGCAGTGTTGTATGTGTGTGAGATTCTATATTTGGGGTGGTGGAACCCCCAATGTGCTTAGAGATAGCTCCTGGCTCTGCACTCTTGGTGGCTAAAGTGGTCCACAAGGGATGCTGGAGAGCAAACCACAATCAGCTAGGTTCAGGCATCTCTCTGATCTTAATCAGTATTTTTAACTTTTTTCCCCCCTAACCCTATACATGACTGGCTAAGAAATGTGTATCTGCCTCTGATAAATTAATATTAAACCTAAGAGTCGTGTAAATTTTCACTCCCTTCTTTTCTTTTCCTCTCTACTTTTTATAGGAGGGATTCAAGGAAGTTCTGAAAGCACCAAAAGAAGACAAAGAAAGAGTAAACGTCAAACTGAAAACTGAGAAACTCACATATATTAGACACTTGAGGAGAAAGTGAGTTTATGTGACAAATCACATGTGACTTAATAACAAACACTTGTAAGTCCAAACCAAAAAACTAAAATAGCTACAAATATGGCATCACATTCTGATGTTCTTTTTTTTTTTTTTTTTGGTTTTTGGGCCACACCCGGTAACGCTCAGGGGTTACTCCTGGCTATGCGCTCAGAAGTCGCTCCTGGCTTGGGGGACCATATGGGACACCGGGGGATCGAACCGCGGTCCGTCTCCTAGGCTAGCGCAGGTAAGGCAGGCACCTTACCTCCAGCGCCACCACCCGGCCCCCATTCTGAGGTTCTTAAAATACAATTTCCTCATCTCCATTAGATTGTTGAATGTTTAAAAATCACATTATAGGGGTCAGAGTGATAGTAATATAGTGGTAGAGTGTCTGTCTTGCACACTGACGACCCAGGAACTGGGTTTTATCACTGGCATCCCATTTGGTCCCCCGAGTCTGCCAGGAGTGATTTCTGAACGAAGAGCCAGGATTAGCGTTGCTGGGTGTGGCCAAAAAAATCACATTATATAGTGGAGCCTGGGTCTTGGGGCACATCCGCCAGGCAAAGGTTGGAGTACCCAATGATCTGGCTATTGTCTAGGAAACCTGAAATGAACTTAAGTTCAATTCATATCATTTGTGGCCAAAAGTCAAAAGTAAACAGATGGAATAATTACACAGAAAAACTGCATATCCATCATGTAATGGAGCAGAAGCACAATACTTCATGTTTTCCAAGACTTGTTTTCACCCAGCATGTGTGTACAATAAAACCTAGAAAAATATCAGCAATTCCTTACAGTCTTCCCTTGGTATGCCTAAAAATCAGACTAGGGGTAGCTGTCTATGATGGATAAAGTGAGAGATCTGGGGGACCAAGCAAGGAAAACAGTGGGGTTCTCACATATTTGAGGTCCTGATCTGGTCCCCAGGAAATCACAACGACTCCCTGACCTGGCAGCTCTGGCTGTGGCCCTGGTGTCATTCTGAGCTGCCCTTTGAGCAATCTCAAAGAGAATTCTCTTCTGGTTCACTACTTCTTTTCTTTTTTCCTAATTTTTGCTACTTTGTTTTATGAGCAGCGCAAGGGCTTTTTCCAGGCTCTATGTTGATGGTTTACACCTGGCAGAGCCTGGGGTGCTGGAAATTTGAACCAGGATTGATAGTTTGTAAGCCAAGTACCTTCACCTGTTTTATTTCTCCATCTTTGTGTATTTTTTTTTGTATTGGGGGGGTCACACCCGGTGGCTCAAGGGTTACTCCTGGCTCTGCACTCAGAAATTGCTCCTGGCAGGCATGGGGGACCATATGGGATACGAGGATTCAAACCATTGTCTGTCCTGGATCAGCTGCATTCAAGGCAGACATCCTGCTACTGTGCTATCTCTCCGCCCTGCCCCACCCCATGTATTATTTTTAAATTTGCTTTTTTCCAGCCACACATGATGGTTCTCAGGGACTGCTCCTGGCCCTGTGCTTTCTGGGAGGTGGGTATGGGAGAAAATAACTTCTAGTGGAGCTTTACCATAATGCAGTGCCAATGATCAAATTCTGGATTCCTGCATGCAAAACACATTTAGCTATCTCTCTGGTCTGCTTTTATTACATTTTTACCACCTAACTCACATTCAGTCTAGAAAAGGATGTATCTTACCATTGAAACTTGCTTCACTTGTTTGTATTCAATTTCATCCCGATATCCCGCTTGTTGGAATCTATACAGATTTTCTATCTCTTCTGACCATTTTTTGGCACGACTGATCGATTTAGGTTTCACATCACAACTAGCCATGGCTACCGAGATTTTCTTCTGAAAGATGTGAAAACAACA
Organism: Suncus etruscus; assembly: GCF_024139225.1. NCBI lineage: Eukaryota > Metazoa > Chordata > Mammalia > Eulipotyphla > Soricidae > Suncus > Suncus etruscus. The sequence continues at coordinate 21,327,270 of NC_064854.1, read as the reverse complement.
GTCACAGGTCATCCAAGAGTGGAAAATTTGAAAGTCCCTTTAAGAAAAAACAAAACTGGGTGCGGAGTGATAGCATGGCAGGTAGGACATTTGTCTTTAATGCGGCCAAGCTGGGTTCGATCTCTAGCATCCCATATGGTCCCTCGAGCCTGCCAGGAGTGACTTATAAATGGAGAGTTAGGAGTAATGTCTGAGCCCTTTTGGGTGTGAGCCCCCCAAACATAACTGACATGTAAAAAAAAAACTCAGTTTAGAACCCATTAGTGAAAATATAGTCTCAAGATTTAGAAATACTCCATTTCTATGCTGGAAAATACACCAAGAAAGGAATCTATAGAATGAAATTCGGGGAGGGCTTAGTTTCCGGGGGGGGGGGGGGCACACTCAGGAAGCACTGCTGGCAGTGCTTGGTGCCATATGGTATCAGGGATTGAACCTTGGTTGGATGCATGGCAGGCAAGCACATTATCTTCTGTGCTATCTCTTGGGACACTAGAGAATTTCTTCACATAAAAAATTGCCTTCAGAGTTAGAAAGTGATATTCTCCTTTGTAGAGCAGTTCTAGCTAAGGATTTACATCCCCTGACACTTCACACTTATTTCTAACAATTCAGTAGACTGTAAAACCCCCTCAATTTGATATATTCAAAACCACATTTCTCCACTCCCCGCCTAATTATTTGTATGTTTTCTAAAATGACACCAGTCTTTTTTGTTTGTTTGTTTGGAGGGCCACACCCAGCAGTGTTTAGGGGTTACTCCTGGCCCCAACCTCAGAAATCACACCTCTGGCAGGCTCAGAGGGCCATATGGGATGCCAGAAATTGAATCTCGGTTGACTCTGTGCAATGTAAATGCCCTCCTTACTGTGTTGTGAGATGTCTTTTTTTTTTCTTTTATATATGGAATGCTTCACGAATTTGCATGTCACCCTTGTGCAGGGGCCATGCTAATCTTCTCTGTATCATTCAAATTTTAGTATATGTGCTGCCGAAGCAAGCACGTGAAATCTGTCTTATTGCTCTCATCCTTTTCTGCTAGGAAGCAATGGGCTTCTTTTTTTTTTTTTTTTTTTTTTTTTTTTTTTTTTTTTTTTTGGTTTTTGGGCCACACCCTGTGACACTCAGGGGTTACTCCTGGCTATGTGCTCAGAAGTTGCTCCTGGCTTCTTGGGGGACCATATGGGACACCGGGGGATCGAACCGCGGTCCGTCCTAGGCTAGCGCAGGCAAGGCAGGCACCTTACCTCCAGCGCCACCGCCCGGGCCCGCAATGGGCTTCTTTTTGCCTTTTGCAACTGTTTTGGACACCCCAAGCCCTACAGCCCATTGACTCAACTCCCTAGTTGGCACCAGCCTATGTGGTAACCACATCTGAGCCAACAGACCAGCATGACCCGCTGGCATCTACCTTCTCCATCTACCCTTCAAAAACCCCAAGTTCTATAGAGTGAGATGACTTGGAAAGGGAGACAAGCCCTCCTTCTTCTCAGGTCTTGTTTCCTTGCACCAACTCTCTTCTCTAGGACATCATTAGTCTTTGAGAAGCAAGTCACCCTAAGCCAACCCTACTAGATAGATGGTCCATTACCCTTTGTGAGCACAGGTTTCCAAGGCAGTGAAAAGCTGGCACTGGTCTCTAAAATCCTGTCACTTCCCAGAGGTTTTTTTTTGGGGGGGGATGGGGGATTGTCTTCAAGTGAAAAGTCAAAATTGGCCCATAATAGGCATTTGATGGGGTGAGAGTCTGCACCACCACCTTACAGCTCCCAAGCTTAAGTTTTACCTGGCCTTTGTTTCTACTAGGAACTACCAAACTGTGTCTGTCCTTGGGGGCAAAATCTGCCTAAGAAGGGAGAGATGGAGAGAGCTGGGGTTAAGCACCAGAAATGCAGAAAAAGCCTTGCCAGAATGGAGGCCCCCAAAGTTTGGAATAACCGAAAGGCTAAGGAACCGGAAGCAGAAAGACTGTGACCCGAAAGAAAACGGAAGGGGCGGGCCCAGCCGGGTAAGGGGCGGAGCTCGAACTGGGGGCGGAAGTAGCTGAAGGACCAGCGCTGGCTTCTCCAGCATCGCGTCCCATCCCTCGACCTCGGCTCTCAGGGGTTATCCTCACTCGGCTTCCAGCTCAGCCCGGGCGGACCCCGGAACTCGCTGAGAGCGCTGGCTGTGGTGGTAGCGCTCCTTTCGGAGTCCTGAGCGGGAGCAGCCAGACACCCAACTGTCGGCCTTCGGCGCCCCTCAAGTCTCTTAGCAACCACGGCCCGGCCCCGCCCCGCCCCCTGGAGCGGCGCTTTGTGCGCACGCGCGGGGAGAATAAGTGGGCGTGGTCTCAAGGGGCGGGGTCAAAGTTGATCCGCGGAAAGGTCTTGGCCTGGTTTTCTGGACCTCAGGCTTGCTTTGGCCTTGCAGCTTCGGTTCTGGACCGAATTCTGGCTCCTGATTGGAATCACCTCGCGACTGTTCCCCCCCACCCACACCCATACACACACTCCCACCCTCGTCCTCATGTTACTGGAATTAAATACACCAATTGAGGTTAGCCCCTGACACTTTAGTAAGCCGCTAGCTATAGATTTTTATTATTTTTTCCCTACCACTATATATGTATATACATACACACACTTCGTTGGATTTGGAGCCACAATTGGCAGTGCTTGGGCTACCATAAGGTGCCACTATATATGTACACACACACACACACACACACACACACACACACACACACACACACACACAACTTTGTTAGATTTGGAGCCACAATTGGCAGTGCCTGGGCTACCATAAGGTGCCAGCTCAGCAAGGCAAACATCCTGCCCACTGTACTAGCTCTCCTGCCCCTCGTGATGTGTTATTTTGTTTGTTTGGTTGGTTGATTCGTTTTGGTTTTTGGGCCACACTTGGTTGTGCTCAGAGATCATATCTGGTGGTGCTCAGGGGACCAAATGGGATGCCAGAGATAGAACCTGGGTCTGCTGTGTGCAAGGCAAATGCCTTCCCTGTTGTACTATTGTTCAGGGCCCCATTCCTTATTATATCTATTTTTTTCTTTTTTTTTTCTTTTTGGGTCACACCAGTTGTCGTTCAGGGGTTACTCCTGACTATGCGCTCAGAAATCGTTCCTGGTTTGGGGGACCATATGGACTGCTCAGCCCGTTTCCTCAGCTCAGACCTTCTAAACTCTGACTTGTTTTTGTTTTTGTTTTTGGGTCATACCCGGCATTGCTCAGGGGTTACTCCTGGCTCTATGCTCAGAGATCGCTCCTGGCAGGCTCGGGGGACCATATGGGATGCCAGGATTCGAAATTATGACCTTCTGCATGAAAGGAAAACGCCTTACCTCCGTGCTGTCTCTCCGGCCCCTAAACTCTGACTTTTTTATGGTACAAGCCCTTTCTAACCTCAACGTTCTAAGGCTGTATCCCCACAAACCTTCCCCTTTAGTTTCCCTCTTTCAGTAGATGGCCTCTCAGGCCTACTAATTCTCTTGTCCATATTCTCCTATCAGTAAAACTTGTTGGTTTTTATGGCCCCCATCCATCTCTACCTCTGTTATTTACACCCATTCAGGTTATTGCAATAATTCCCAGCAGCTCTTGCTCATCCACTAGGCTCCCTTTACAACACAGTAACTCCAGAGAATCCTTCATAAAGCAGATGACGACAATCCTGCAGTGCTCTCTATCTTCCAGAGTAACCATGACCACAGCCTGCTGAGACTTGGAGACGTCCCTCCACCTTTTGCACCTTTTGTAGCCTGGACTTCTTGCCTTTTTTCATGCAAGAACCTTGGATTCAATTCCTGACACCTTATGGTCCTCTGAGTATTGTGAGCACCACCCAGTGTGGCTTCCAATACAAACAAAACAATCATATTTCACTGTTTGCATCTTAGTATGATTTTATTTCTCATCTGCCTCTGGAGCATGGAATACAGTACATTTGCAAAATAATCATTGATGACAACTTATAAGAATGGGAAAAATTTTAAATGTGGAGTTTTTGTTTGTTTGGGGGCCATCTCTGGCTCTATTCAGGGCTTACTCCTGGCTCTGTGATTCAGGATCAGTCATGATGGAGCTCAGAGGTGCTGAGGATTGAACATAGGTCAGCTATGCAAGGCAAGAACTCTCCCTGCTATCCTATCTCTTCATCCTAAGTTTGTCTTTTTTTTTTTTTTGTATTATTCTGTTTGCAGACCACACTTGGTGTTTTTTTTTTTTCTGGCATACTCTGGCTCTTTGTGCAGAAATCACTCCTGGTGATGCTCAGGGGACCATATGTAGAGCTGGGGATCAAACTGGAGTTGGCCCAAGGCAAGACTCTCCACCTCTGTGCTATCTCTGTGGCCCAAGAAAAGTATAAAGGATAGTAAATTATAGTAATTTCCCAACAAATTCTTTAACTTTGATACAGTAATTAATTTATAAATTTAGCACTTCTTTTGGTCCTTAAGAGAGAAGCAAAGCAAAGACTTGAAGTTCCAAGAGCACTGAATTCCAGGAGAAATATTCCTCAAATCATTGGGCCTGAGGAAGTCGGCCACATCTGAAGTTCCTCACTGGCATTCTCAGGAGGAAATGCCAGGAAATTGGGCTTCTTTTAAAATCTGGCTGTAGGCCTGAGCAATAGGATAGCAGGGAGGATGCTTGCTTTGCACACTGCCAACTCAGGTTTCATCCTTGGCATCCCATAAGATCCCATGAGTCCTCTAGGAGTTATCCCTCAGTGCCAAGAGTCAGTTTTAAGCATTTCTGAGTGTATCCTGTTTCCACTCCTCTCAAAAATCATTTTGTTCTGCAAACAAAAAAACCTGTTTGTATGTACCCTGAGCATTCCACTAGCTATGCTTGTCTTCCTCCAGCAGAGTTTAGTCTTTCCCCACCATCTCAGCATGCCTGTGGCCATGCTTACTGCTTAATTCTTTCACTGTGCTGGTCTCTCTTATGGCTCAGTGCTCTCATGTCTTCCCTCCCTTATAAATAATATCTTATTTGGGGCCAGAGCATTGGCGAAGCAGGGTGGCACAGGAGTAGGACGTTTTCCTTGCTCGGGGCTGACCCAGAATGGATCTCAGTTCAATCCCCTGGCGTCCCATATGGTCCTCTGAGTCAGAAACAATTCTGAGTACACGGCCAGCAGTAACTCCTGAGTGTCACCAGGTGTGGCCCCAAACCCAAAAACAAACAAAACAATAACAACAACAAAACTTTATTTAAGCAGCATGATTACAAACATGTTTTTTTTTTTTTTGTTTTTGTTTTTTTTGTTTTTTGGGCCACACCCTGTGACGCTCAGGGGTTACTCCTGGCTATGCGCTCAGCAGTTGCTCCTGGCTTCTTAGGGGACCATATGGGACGCCGGGGGATCGAACCTCGGTCCGTCCTAGGCTAGCGCAGGCAAGGCAGGCACCTTACCTCCAGCGCCACCGCCCGGCCCCACAAACATGTTTGTAGTTGGGTTTCAGTCATAAAAAGAACACCTCCCTTCACCAGTGCAAAATTCCCACCACCATTGCCCCCCATTTCCCTCCTTCAGCACCCCCTGCCTGTATTCAAGATAGGCATTCTACTTCTCTCACTTATTTACATTGTCATCATAATTGTTAATGTAGTTATTTCTCTAATTGCACTCACCATTCTTTGTGAGCTTCATATCGTGAGCCGGTCCTTCTAGCCTTCATTTCTATTGTCTCTGGGTATTATTACCAAACTGTCTTTTATTTTTCTTAAAACCTTTAGATGAGTAAGACTATTCTGTGCCTCTCTCCCTCTGACTTATTTCACACAATATAATAGTTTCCATGTCCATCCATGTATAGGAAATTTCCATGACTTCATCTCCTGACAACTGCATAATATTCCATTGTGTATATGTACCACAGTTTCTTTAGCCATTCATCTGTTGAAGGGCATCTTGGTTGTTTCCAGAATCTGGCTATTGTAAATAGAGCGGCAATGGATATAGGTGCGAAAAAGGCATTTTTGTATTGTGTTTTTGTGTTCCTAGGGTATATTCCTAGGAGTGGTATAGCTGGATCATATGGTAACACTTCTTCCCTTGATACTTCTGCCTTGCAGCCATTGTGGAAAAAAGAGATCAGTAAGGAACAGATAAGGATGTGGGCATTTGTGCTAAGTTTTCCTAAATTCTTCTAGGGAACACTGGCATCTCCAGATAGCAGGCTGCCTGTGAAGGTAGTCTCTTGGTAGAAAATCTATGCACAGCAAAAAATCTCTTTCCCCTTTATTCTCTGATGGGCCATCCTATGCATACAAATGGGTGGTCCATAGAGCACTTTGCTTAGAGTCATGATACATTTGTCTGGGCTTTCCCCCTCCTTCTTCCCTTCCTCTTCCTCTACCTCCTTTTCTTGCTACTAGGATTTCTTTCTCTTCACCTTTGTTTTCCCACCCTTCTTCTTTTTCTTAACATTTCATTATGATGACATTGATCTTTTTGGGTTTGGTTTGCAGCCATATCTGGTGGTGTTCATGGGGTTATTCCAGGAGTGATCCCTGGCAGCGCTCCAGGAATTGTATGCATACCAGAGATTCGAACCTGGTTTGCCACACCCATATGCAAGGCCAGTAGGTTATTCCTGTCTGTACTAAAGATTTTTCACAGAAGTGAATCCCTTGATTGCAGGAAGCCACTGTTATTCTTTGAGAGTTGCCTGGGTTTTCTGTTTGGTGAGCTGTGCCGGAATTCGAACCCAAGGCCTTCTACATGCAAGGCAGGCACTCCCCTGGCAGGGTGGCCTTCTGATTCCCCATCCCCCTGCTCATAACTCGGTGCTCCTGCTCTTATTCATGTTGTCTGTTTTTTTTTCTTTCCCCAGGAGCCTTATTCATCATATTGTGACCTCCAGATGGACAGAAAAATGCTTGACAGCCACGTCTTAGCTATTTATTTGTACAACTGTTGCAAGTCTTCTGGCTCTTTGCATAATGCAGGATCCAACAAGTTCTTAAATATTTAGGATTAAAACATGGCATTGCCTCTGGAGACTGGCTCAAAGAGGTACTGGCAGTACCCATTGGGCTCTACAAAAGAATGCTGCTCTCCCAGTCAATGGGAAACCATAGGTTTTCTTACTCTGCTACCTGTGGCCCCTGTGGCTTTCCTCTCCGGTATCCTGGAACTACACAGCATGAGGACTGTGTAGACATGTACCAGGATGCATGGAGAATCCCTCCCCTGCAATCACTATGGCTAAGAGTGAGTATTGCCTCTCCAGACCTCCAATATACCCCTATATCCCATCACTACTGCCACAATAGCATAAGACAGAGCCAAAGGGAAAGGAAGAGGAAAGTAAAAACGTTGCTTTGAAGGTTCAGAAATTCCAGGCCCTTGGATGGGAAAGATAAGATAGTAAGGCAGTTGGCTGGTCAACTGTGGTTTGATCCCAGGCACCACATAGGGTATCCTGAATCCTGTCAGAAGGGATCCGTGAGCATACAGCCGGGGTAAACCCTGAGCACAGACAATATATACATATGTTTGCTTGTTTCAGGGCCACACCTGGAGATGCTGAAGAGTTACTCCTGGCTCTGTGCTCAGGAATCACTCTTGGTCGGCTCGGAGGACCCTATATAGTGATGTTTGGAATTGAAACTGGACCAGATGTGTGCAAGGTAAAAGCCCTTCCTGCTCTCCCTGCTGTGCTATCACTCTGGCTGTAGGGGCAATATTTTATAGAAGAAAACACACACACACACACACACACACACACACACACACACACACACACACACACACACACACACACGAATGGAAAGAGTACTGCCAGGGAGGCCCAAGAGGTCCCTCCAAGTCCCCGAAGAGAAATGCAAGCAGAGCCTATATACTTCAGGGCTCTGCAGCTGGGAGTCAGCTACAATCTTCTCCTAACGAATTCCTTGCGATTATCCCGGGAATAAAGATGGGAAAGGGAGGAGGAGGCTGAGCGGGTCGAGTCAGACCTAAGCGAGCTCACAGCTCTGCATCCCGCTCTGCTGGCTGCATGGGTGTTCGGGTCCCGAGTACACGCCTGCAGCAAAGAGCCATCAGTGTGGTTGGTGCCCAGGCCTTCCCGCATCCTTCCCTGCATCCCCGGACCTCCCTCCGCGCCTGCGCTCTCTGAGCATCCCGGCGCTGGGCGGTGCCGAAAGCCGTTCGGCCCCGCCCTCTACACCAGCTCCCCGTCTGTGATTGGAGAAGACCGCGTCCGGCCGGCCAATGGGGAGGCGGCGGTAGTTTTCCGGAAGTGGCAATGTGCATCTCGGTTCCCGGGAGTTTCTGTCTGTCTGTCTGCGGCAGGTTTCGGGGAGCCGGCGCGGGCGCGATGAGCTCTTTCGGCGGCCAGATGGTCGAGTACCCCAACATCTCCATCGACCGCTTCGACAGGGAGAACCTGAGGGCCCGCGCCTACTTCCTGTCGCACTGCCACAAGGGTGAGCCGCGCGGGGTCCGGGGGCCGCAGGACCGAGGGGCACCCACTCCCAGGCGTAGCAGGTGCCGCGCGCGCCTCGGGGGAGCGGGACTGGGGGTGCCGGGGTGCGGGAAGCCGCGTGCGTGCCTGGTCAGGTCGGTGGGGTTGGGAGTCCAGCAGTTTTTGACAGCTTCTTTTTAGCGGGGGGGGGGGCGTCACACCCGGCGGCACTCAGGGGTTACTTCTGGCACTGCGCTCAGAAATCGCCCCTGACATTCTCAGGGGACCATATGGGATGCCGGGATTCGAACCATCATCTTTCTTGGGTTGGCCATTTGCAAGACAAACGCCCTACCTCCATGCTATCTCTCTGCCCCCCTTCCTTTTTTTTGGTTTTTGGGCCACACCCGGTGAAGTTCAGGGGTTATTCCTGGCTCTGCTGCTCAGAAATCGCCCCTGGTTTGGGGGACCATATGGGACGCCGGGGATGGAACCCAGGTCAGCGCGTGCAAGGCAAAAAAAAAAAAAAATAACCGTTGTGTTATTGCCCTGGCCCCCAGGATGCGGAATCTTAAGCTCCAGCTTTGGTCCCCTGATGTCCAGCCCTTTTCCCAGCCCTTATCTCACTTGGTTTTGCTGGGGGTTGGGAAGGAGTCAAGTCTTGCAAGGTGTCACTGGGGGCTGGAGCAGTAGTGGTACAGTTGTTAAGGCACCTAGTGTGCAAGCTGGGTTCAGTCTACAACATTCCATACGGTCCCTCGAGCACCGTGAGTAGTGATTCCTAAGTACAGAGCTCATGTAATTTGGACAGGGGTCTTCCTTGCATGGGATGCAATGAGCACTTGCATTTTAAGCTACCTCCTGGGCCCTGCCAATTAATTAATTAATTAATTAATTTATTTATTTATTTAGGTTTTTTTTGGGCCACACTGGAGGTGCTCAGGGGTTACTTTTGGCTCTGCGCTCAGAAATCGCCCCTGGCTTGGGGGACTGGGACGCCAAGGGATCGAAGCCAGACGTCCATCCTGAGTCAGGATGTGCAAGGCAGAAGCCTTACCCCTTGCGCCATCGCTCCAGCCCCTTTTCACCAGCTTTAAATCGCTGATGTTGGAGGGAAAATACCTGTGCCCTCTTGCTTAGAACTCCCAGTCCTCATTCGAGGCCCATCTGGACCTACCTTGTCTCTGTGTTTGTTCACTGACACTGGAAGGTCCTGGAGCATCTTGATTTTTTCGGTCCAGCTCTGCTGGCAGCCACCCTCAGGCGTGCTCAGGAACTTCTCCCAGCTGAGCTCATGTAGAATTTTTCTAACTGCCTTTTCTGCTACAAAGCGTCCCTCTTAATAGATGGAGCCCTGAGCTATAGAATATCAGTAAGGCGCTTACTTGCATTCAATCAACGCAGCTTGGATTTTTTGCAGCCCATATCGTCCCCCAAACACTGTGGGGAGTAATGCCTGAGCACAGAGCCAGGAGTAACCGCTGAGCACCACCAGGTATGAACTAAAAACTTAAAAAAAAAAAAAAAAAAAGAGGCAGTCTAAACATATGACATGCACAGGCCACCCCAGTTTTATCTCTGGCACCACTTCTGGTCCCCTCAGCAATGGTAGGAGTGGTCCCTGAGTGATCCACACCAAGTGAGGCCCAACACCACTTAGAATTCACCCTTTGCGCTGTCTCCCTAGCATCTATCTCCCCAGCAGGGGCCAAGGATTCCCTTACCCACATCCATGCCAACTCTGGTTATTTAGTTCTTTTTGCTGTGTGCCAGTCTCCCCGATGAGAGGTGGAAAAAAAATCTGTTTTCATTTGCATTTCCCTGAGAGTTAGTTCTGCAGAACATTTTTTCTCGTTCTTACTGACCATCTGTATGTTTCCTTGAGGAAGTTTCTGTTCATCTCGTCTCTGCATTTTTTGGGGGTGGGGTTGATTGTTTTAGTTTCTTGTTCCGGTTTGGTAAGCATTGCCAGTTGATGTTTCTTTTCATGGGTCTCAAGCCCAGAATTCAAGCTTCTTCTTCAGGGCTCAGGGTTCCTGCCCTGGTTGCTCTATTGTAGAAACCTTGACTGACCTCAGCAATTGCTCACTGATACTGGTAGGGGTTCAACTGGTTTTCTCCTCCTGTTCTTTACACGTCACTTCTTCCAAATGTACCAGTGAAAAAAGTGTGACCCTGTTCGGTCCCCATTCTTCATCTCAGCAAAAGAACTCCAGTACTCAAGTGGGCTTTTTCTGCTGCCTCCAACACCCCATTTCCTGTGCAGCCCCAGATGCATATAGGAGCATTCAGGTGCTTAAGTGGGGCATCTGGCTGTCTTAACCCCAAGAGTAGGACTTACCGCTACTTGGAGATTACCATCACCCAAACAGGAAAAGAATCCTGTGGTCAGGGACCTGGTGAAGCCACCTGTTGGTGCCTGTGGTAATTAGGATTAGAAGCCCTGCTGTGAGTAGAGGGCAGTGCTTTCCTCCATTCACTCTTGCCTCCAGTTACACTTGTGTCTACTCACACTTGCCTCAGTCCTCTTCCCTCCAATCATAAGACCCTCCAATCACACACTCTACAGCTTTGTCTTTGGGTGATTTTCTTGCAGCGCTCTCTGATTTCTTTAAATCTTTGGTTGTGCATGGCCTGAATGGCAGCATGACCCACTGGGGCCTAACGGTGGCTGGTCTAGAATTTGAGAAGGCAGTGAAGGAAATTGTTTTGTGCATTTCTGGATGAGAGCCTGACAGTTATTCTGTAGTAACTCTGCCTAAGAGGCTAGGGATGCTTCTCCAAATTGTTGTTGTGGTGTGTGTTGGGGTCATACTTGCAGTGCTTTGGGAGACCATCTGTTTCTGGGACCCTGTGCATGATGGGTACATACTCTGCCCTCTGGGACATCTCTCTGGCCCTTGTGGCTTCTCTTTGTGAGGGACAATCACTTTTCCACCGTGCCTGCCTTCTCTTCTTCAGCCGAATGTAGTGCCACAGTCCAGGTTAATGGTTCCACTTATCAAAGTAAAGTGACTTCCTAAAGTTTCTTTCCAAAAACACTTAAGAAGAACAGATTTCCCAGTTTCCTTGTGCTAAGGAATTCTAAAAAAATAACATTTATGTTATTGATGTACTGTTTTTAGATCATATGAAAGGATTAAGAGCGCCTGCCTTGAAGAGAAGGTTGGAGTGCAGGTATGTTATTCTGGGCTTTGCTGCTGGTGTTGTGTGCAGTGGGGTGGGGGTTGGAAGCTGGAGGGCAGAGACAGCAGTGGTATTGGAGAACACCCTGCCAATAGTTCTCTATCCTGTGTGATTTTGTTTTGTTTTGGTTTGGTTTTGGGCCATATCCAGTGGCACTCAGGGATTACTCCCAGCTCTGCACTTAGAAATAACTCCTGGCAGGCTTGGTGGAACATATGGGATACCAGGGATCAAACTTGAACTCATTGGCCACATGCACGGCAAATGCCCTTCCCACTGTGCTAGCACTCTGCCTCTCCCTTTTTAAATAACCCTGTCAATGAATGAAAACCTTTGTATAGAAAGTAGCTAGAGGGTCAGAGAGAGAGATAGAGTGCAGTGGGAATGGCACTTGCCTTGCATGTGGCTAACCCAGGTTCCATCCTTGGTATCCCATATAGTACCATTAGTGCAGAGTCAGAAGTAAGCTGGGAAAAGAAAAAGTAAGCCAGGAGCACTTCTGGGTGACCTCAAGCCTGCCCCAAACCTAAACGTTCCACCCTCTAAAATAAAACACCTCTAAACCGCACTACCCCTAAAACCGAAAAACCAGAAAAGAGGTGGTATTGCAGGGACCACAACTGTGAAATTCTGAGCCATCCAGATCAGAAGAGGCCAGTATGGGCTTGTGATTCCTTGCATTTGACATTATACTTGAGTCATCTGTGCTGATAACTGCAAGATTAATTTTGTTTTGCTGTGTGTGTGTGTGTGTGTGTGTGTGTGTAGATGGATGTTCTATTAAAACGAATCACATTGCACTGTCACGTTTTTCTGACAGCCGAGCTAGAATGTTCCTACCCATTAGCCATAGCTTAGAACTATTTGCCACTTCTCTTTGTGCGAAGGTTCCACTGATTTGATTTGACTTTGGATTCAGAGGGTGTCAGGCTTCTTGCTACACGAGCCCAGCAGTGCCAATGGGATGGTGGAGTACTGATTAGTACTGATTGAGAGCGCAAATTCTGCCACTGCCAATACCTCAGTCCAGCTGTTTCTTTGAGTGCCCATAGATTTGGGCCTTGGCTGGGAGTGCATTGTAGTAAGTAGCTCAGATGAAAGCCCCTTTGTGCTCAGCCCCCCTACCTCCTCTCAGTATCTGAGAATTTTTGGCATAGATTGTAGTAATGGTTTCTCATTTGCTTGCATACTGAGATGCCAAAAAGGTTAGATTAGTTGGCCAAGTCACGCAGCCTGTCAGGGGAGGACTAAGGAATCTCAGTAGATTTGCCTGATTTTAGAGCCTATGTATCAGTTACTTTGCTGTGTAACAAGTGGTCCCAACTCATAGTGCATAATGCCTTACGTGCCACTAGTCTGGTGTTCTCAAAGTATTTGTGCTTGTGGTGAAGGCGCTGTACCATCTCAACTGCCTGAGAACACTCCAGCTCTTAGGCATAGGGGCACATGGGTCTCTGGGAAGACTCTTCAGTTTGGTAGTTTCAGGAATCACCACGTGTATGTCCTAGGACCTAGGTCACTCGTGTTCTGGGACATGGTCCTCGCTGAGAAGAGGCCATATTGCCCAGAGATGCAGCCCCGTTCCACCCACTCAGGTTGCTGGGGAAGGAGTTTCTGAGGGTTTGCCCAGGTTCACCAGGAGGTTAAAGTAGACCCCTCCTACCCATGGGAGAACTCCCACATCCAGTTTGTACAAAGAGTCTATGTGGGGCGGTGGGGAGGGCCTCGGTCAGTGGGTCTTCCCAGGCACCCACTCTTCCCCACCACGAAATGGTGAGTTTTAAATGTCTCAGGAAAACTATTTCTGCTCCCTGAAAAATGAAGGAAGCAGATGGTAGATGATGGGAAATGGGGGCCTGCCCCCCGACTTCATTCTTCAGAGATAGAGGAGGGTATAGCACCGTATTTCCAGGTGAACTGGCCATATTCAGCCCCCAACAGAACAACACTGAGGGACACAAGGGCAGAGGACTCCCCCTGGCCTGCTTTGTCCCTTCTTCCCACTCCAGAACGTCCGAGCTCACAGGATGTACCTGGGCCCCTCTGTGCCCTCTTTGTCTCTGTGCCACTGACTGCTGCTAGGAGATCCAGTTCCTGGGTCCAATGGCTCATGGGGGCTGTGTGTTTTAGCTCTTACCCTGTATTTTCCTTTCTAGCTTGAAGGTTTACTTATACTGCTCACCGGTTACTAAGGAGTTGTTGCTAACTAGCCCGAAGTACAGATTTTGGGAGAAGCGAATTGTAAGTTTTGTTTTGTGAACAACACTCATTCTCTTTTGGAGTGGGATCTATGTTTGGAGGGAGATGGAAAGTAACCTTGGCATCATGCAAAGCCCAGTTGCTCATGTTAGTTTCTCCTAACCCAGACCCACGCTGGCCTTTAGGTATAGATATGCTGCCTTTTCAGTGTTGCTAATTCAGGTTTCTTGTCCTTTCGCGATCTTGACCCGGGTTCTGTTTGTTTAAGCTCATTGACTCTATTGCTATTAAAATGTTTTGATTTGGGGGCCACACCTAGAATTATTCCTGGCTCTGCTCTCAGGAATTACTCCTGTTGGTGCTTGAAGGACCACAGGGGATGCTGGAGTTCGAACTCGGGTTGGCTACATGCTAGGCAAACAGCCTCCCTACTGTGCTGTCTCTCTGGCCCCTAATTATATTCTTTAAATAGTTATAATATCACCAATAGATCCATCTATATTTGGGGGAAATGAATTGAACTGATGGACTGTCATAAGACAAGAGGAATGCCCAGAATTCTAATTCTAAAATTCTAAAATAATTCATTTATTTTAGAATTCTAAAAGAATCTAATGGAGTAGGGGTTGGAGAGTTGTTCCAAAGGGCCTTGGGCACGGTGTGTCCTCCAAGCACTAAGCTGGTGATGACTTCACAGCATTGACTCAAAAGATACCCCCCTAAAGAAAGGGTAATTCTTTTTTATTGGAGAGTGGGAACAGGGCACACCAGTGGTGCTCAAGCGTTTACTCCTGTCTCTGTGCTCAGGGATCATTCCTGGCAGTGTTTGGTTGACCCCAAGTAGTGCCAGGAATCAAAGTTGTGTCTAACATGTGCAAGACAAACCCCTACCCACTCACTATCTCTTTGGCCCCAGAATGGATCATTTTGAATGTGACAGAATAAAATAGATCTGTTCATTGGCAGCATTTTTTGTGTGGTGCTGAGTTTCACACAAGCAAGCCAAATGCTCTACAGCTGAGCCATAATTGGAAGGTAGATCGTAAAGGAAGAGCAATGCAGGGATGGTTCAGAGAAGACACTAAGGTGGCCCAGGAAAGGCTGTTGGAACTTTGCCATCTTTCCAAGCTGTTGGCACAGTGGTTAGCACTTAGTGAATGGCAGCTAGAACTCAGTTCCTCTCTTTATTTCAGGAAAGTCATGAAGAAGTGATGATTCAGGAGTATCTTTTATTTTATTTTAACAGATATCAATTGAAATTGAAACTCCTACTCAGATATCTTTAATTGATGAAGCATCCGGTGAGGTAACCAAGTATTAAATGCTGTATTTTCCAAAAATATTTACTTAGTACAAAAATGATGATCTTTCTCCTGGACTCTGAGTATTTGTTTTCCTTTGTTCTATTAATTTTCCACTTGAATTTTATTTTCAAAAATATAAATTGATTTTTAACTTAACTTTTATTTGTTGTTGTTGTTTTTTGGTCACATCTGGTTCTGCTCTCAGGAACCACTCCTGGTGGTGCTCGGGGGCCATACAGGATGATGGGGATTGAACCCCAGATGGCCACATGCAAGAATCCTCTCTACTGTACTCTTGCTTTGGCCCCATTTAGTTTATATTTTATTCAAATACATTAATTTTAATTGTACTATTTTACGACATTTTAATTTATGTAACTTTATTTGCTGTCATATTTTACATACTTAGGTTTTACATAATTTTATTATATTAATTCATATATTTAAATTTTATTTATCAAAAATTTTAATTTAGTTATTGAAACTCATTTATTTTATTTTTGGTTTTGGAGGCACATCTGGCAGTGCTCAGAGTTTACTACTGTCAGTGCTCAGGAAACCATATAGGATGCCAGGGATTGAACCCTGGTCAGCCATCTTCAAGGCAAGAGCCCTATTTACTATACTGCCTATTCTGGCCCCTAAAATAAAATAATCCTTAAAATTTAATTTGATCTCTGTATTTCATATAAAATATATTTTCTTTAAAAAGTTATACTTCATTAATTTTATAATTTTATTGGATTTTATTATTGATTTGTTAAGGGCTTTTTTTGTTTGTTTGTTTGTTTGTTTGTTTTTGGGTCATGCCAGGTGTCGCTCAGGGGTTACTCTGGGCTCAGAAATCACTCCTGATAGGCTTGGGGGACCATATGGGATGCTGGGATTCGATCTACCTTCTGTCCTGGATCAGCTGTGTGCAAAGCAAATGCCCTACCGCTCTGCTATCTCTCCGGCCAAGTTATTATTATTTTTTTTTGGTTTTTGGGCCACACCTCGCGGTGCTCAGGGGTTACTCCTGAATGTCTGCTCAGAAATAGCTCCTGGCAGGCACGGGGGACCAAATGGGACACCGGGATTCGAACCAACCACCTTTGGTCCTGAATCGGCTGCTTGCAAGGCAAACGCCGCTGTGCTATCTCTCCGGGTCCTCCGGCCAAGATTTTAATTTTAAAATTAAATTTCATCTTGTATTTTAACTTAATTTTTGTCATTTTTTATTTATTTAATTATATTGAATTATTTAGTTGAATTTATTATTGTACTTTATCATATTGAAATGAGTTAAATTAGTTTGTAATGTTTACTTCATTCCATTCTATATTATTTTCTTTATCATAATTTGTTTAAGTGATCTTTTAATGTATAGGTTTGTTCCTTTTATGTATTTTATTCATTTTACTTTTTTTTTGTTTTGTTTTTTGTTTTTTGGGCCACACCCGTTTGATGCTCAGGGGTTACTCCTGGCTATGTGCTCAGAAATCGCCCCTGGCTTGGGGGGACCATATGGGACGCCGGGGGATCGAACCGCGGTCCTTCCTTGGCTAGCGCTTGCAAGGCAGACACCTTACCTCCAGCGCCACCTACCCGGCCCCTCATTTTACTTTTGAAGTTTATAGCTTCATTTGATTGTGTTTTATATTTAACTTGATTTAATCCACTTTAATCCCATTAATTTGACATCCTATTTAGTTTATAGAATTCATTAATTTTATTTCATTTCTCTTTTTCTTTATTCCCCTGATTCATTTTTACCTGATTCATTTTCTGACCCTGTTCTACTGGCACTCAGGGCCTCCCCAGTTCTTCCTGGCAATGCTGGAGACTGAGTTGGGGTGCCCAGTCCTGGGTCTCCTGCATGCCAAGTTTTCACCCAGGCTCCTGCACTGTCTGTTCATTTTGTTTCATTTTATTTAGCTTAATCTTATGGCTTTTAACTTAATTTGCTTCCTTATTAATTTCTATTTAAAATTCATTTTGTTTAATTATTTCAAAGATTTTAATTTAATTTTACCATTGTGTTTTTTTACCTTAATTTTGTTCATTTTATTTTGATTTTTTTTTTCCTGGTGCAGGGCCGTAATGGACTGTGGTTGGAACTTGCTAGGGTGTCTGACCTCAGCTCCCATCTAGTACATTTCCCGGTCAGTCAGTTGCCGAGCTTCACACAGCGCCCCCCAGTGGTCCTCAGTGCCTCCTACTTGGAATGTTTTCACCTTCCCCAAGAAATCCCACAGCTTTGAGCATTGGTAGTGCCCTGCCGTCGTCAGCCCAAGTTAGCTTCTGTCTTAATGGATTTGCTTCCTTTTTTTTTTTTTTTTTTTTTTTTTTGGTTTTTGGGTCACACCTGGCAGCACTCAGGGGTTACTCCTGGCTCTACGCTCAGAAATCGCTCCTGGCAGGTTCAGGGGATCATATGGGATGCTGGGTTTCGAACCACTGTCCTTCAGCATGCAAGGCAAACACCCTACCTCCATGCTATCTCTCCTACCCCTGTTCTGGAAATTTCTGTCAGGGGAACATTCAGGCTTTGGGCAGGGTCAACCCTTTCCTGGTCTGCCCAGTGCCATGTCTGTGACCCGTCTTCTCCAGTGGCTCATAACGATCCTGTCACTCTTGTTTAGGCTCTTTCTGGTATTTGGCCAGAGCTGTGAACAGTGCCACCAATACTCACCAGATCAGCCCTGCAGATAGATATATTGCCTTGCCTGTCTTTTCCCCAATGCCATTGGAGTTTGATGGCACAAAGTCCTCCCTTTTGCAGGTTAGAGGGAGGCTAAAAGGGAGGAAGACACATCCTACTCATATTACAATTGTATTTGGTGATACAAATACAATATGAGGCAATAATTCCATGGATAAGGCACTTGCCTTGTATGCAGCCTACCCTGGTTTAATCCCCAGCAGCGCATACAGGTTCCTAAAGATCAGGAGTGATCCCTGAACACAGAGTCAGGAGTAAGTTCTGCACACCTCTGGGTATGGCCCTTAAACCAAAACTAAACAACAACAAAAGCATTTTATTTGCTGAGTCCTTGATTACATCTTGTTTTTCTTTTCTTTCCAGAAGGAAGAGGTGGTCGTGACCCTTTTACCAGCTGGTCACTGCCCGGGATCAGTGATGTAAGAGGCTATTTTACCACATTATTATCTCTAAAAGGGTATGAAGGACCTTATTTGTGGAGGAGTCCCTTTTCAGGGGTTAGAAAATATCTAAGGAAGGGCCAGAGCCATAATAGAGTAGAGAGGGCACTTTCCTGGCATGAAGCCAACCTGGAATCCATCCCCAGCTCAAAATGGTCCCCCAAGCAACGCTAGGAGTGATCTCTGAGCACCATTGGAAGTGACCCCGAAAACTGAAAAAGAAAATGTCTACGGACACTTGATTATTTTTCTGGCAATTTCTTTAATCTGTCTCCAAATCATATTTGGGAAATTGAGGCAAGATCATTTGAAATGTGACCTTATTTGGGGGATGGGGGATATGGTGCTGAGGACAAACCTAGCTGTATCTTTTGAGCCCCAGAAAGACTTTTGTCCCCAAAGTCTGTCACAGTGGCTGTCCTGGGCTTTGGCATCTTCCTGTTACCTGGGCTCTCTCTGTCCAGTGTAGTGGGGACTGGTCTCTCCCAGGGCAGCACCCTAGGGGGCACGGGGTACAGCCATTATCCAGGAACCTGTCGACTGGCCGCATGAACGGAAGCATCTAGTGAGGTCCCAGTTCACTTTGAGCCCAGCATGATCACCAAGACACAGTTCCTTTGCAGGTTTCTGTTCCAGGGCAGTCATGGGACCGTCCTGTACACAGGTGACTTCCGACTGGCCAAAGGAGAAGCAGCACGCATGGAGCTTCTGCACTCGGGGGGCAGGTAGGAGGGGTTATACGTGTCAGGCCCAAGTTCAATCCCCAGAGCCATTTGTGGTCCCTGAGCACCACCCATGCTTCCCTGAAGAGGCCCCCTCTCCCACAACTTTCTGGGTGAGCCGGGTAACCAGCGAGTAGAGAACAGCTGCTGCCAGTGAGCAAATTGCCAGGTGTGGGGGAATCCCTTCATAGTCATTCCCCAGATCACCATCTAAAACTGGAAATCAAATTGAGGTGTCATTCAAAACACTCGAAAATGGACATTTTCTTCTTAGAGCCTCTTAGCTGTCTACTACCTAAGGGAGGGATTTATAGGGCTTGGCTGACCTTCATGGAACCATCTTTTGTAATGTTTTACTTTGATTCACTTTTTAGTTTTTGGGCCACACCCAGAGATGTTCAGGTCTTACTCCTGACTGTGCTTAGGGATCATTTCTGGTGGGCTCAGAGGGCCATATGGGATGTCAGGGATTGAACTCAGACACGTACAAGGCAAGCAAATGCTCAATCCACTGCATTATCTCTTAGTAGTCCCCCCAATTTTGATTTTGGTTTTTATTTTTGGTGCCTGGAACCAACCCGACTTTACCACTCAGCTACATCCCTGCCTATAGTTTCCATAGCTTATGAAGCAGAAATCATATCTCGGCAGAGTGGACAGAAACAAAACCTTAAGGAAAATGGAATGCCCCCCAAAAGATCTGACTTAGGGCACTCCGGATGGCATTTATTAATGCCTGTTTCCTCTTGTTTGCAGAGTGAAAGACATCCAGAGTGTATATCTGGATACGACATTCTGTGACCCGAGATTTTATCAGATTCCAAGTCGGGTAGGTGTGTGAGGAGATGGCATGCAGGGCCTGGGCTTGAGTCTATGGAGGTGGCCTTTGGGTCCTCCTGACCCTGCTGGCATTGGTGGCTGAGTCGGAGGAGGGCTTGCAGGGTGCTCTGGGAAGGATGCTTAGGGCCTGGGACTTGCCCTGTACAGGGGGAGTGCCTGAGCGGCATCGTCAAGCTGGTGGGGAGCTGGATCACGCGGAGCCCCTCGCACGTCGTGTGGCTCAACTGCAAGGCCGCCTACGGCTACGAGTATCTGTTCACCAACCTCAGCGAGGAGTTTGGCATGCAGGTACTGCTGGACCACTAACATCTCTGCATTCCCCTTCCAGGACCTGTACGGGCCTTGCTTCCTGTCTCTCTCTCTTTCCATCCATCTCCTCTTCCAGGACCAGTGCGGACCTCTCTTTCCTTCTCTTTCAATCCTCCCCTCCCTGCTGCTGTGTACCCAGCCCCAGAAGCACAAAATGCTGTTTTTTCCAACCAAGGGGCAGGAATTAAGTGCCAGGGGTGAGTCTGAACTAGGAAACACGGATTATGGGTCAGCTCCCACAAAGGGCATCAGACATCCTCGTCCACGCATGTGTCCTGGGTGTTGTGTCACCCACAGTCCCTGCTGGGATTTCTGGTCCAAAATGTGTCAAGATTAATATCTCCGCCAAGGCTTCTGTGGGTCTGCGTGGGCCTGGCTTGGGAAAGCGCTTTCTGCTGCTGGTTCCAGATGGTTCCATCCAGGCTGCCTAGAGCTGGCTTTTTGGGCCTGAAGTAGCATTCCAGAGTGTGTGTGAGGAGGGCTGTCTTGGTGCCCCTTTCCAGAGGGCTCTGTCAACTGGATTTTCTACAAGGTGCTGCTGGGACTGGCTGGCCATTGCAGTTCTCCCTTTTTGGGGGTGTTTTTGGGTTATATCCAGTGGTGCTCAGGAATTATGGCTCTGCACTAAGAAATCACTCCTACATTCAGAAATCACTCCTGGTGGGCTTGGGGGACCATATGGATGCTGGGGTTCGAACCCAGGTTGGCTTTGTGCAAGGCCACTGTGCTATCCCGTTGTGCTATCGCTCCGGCCCCATTTTGTAATTTTTATCATAGATTACCCCTCCCCTCCATGTCCCCACAACAAACTTGTGTCAAGAACTTCAGTTATCTACAACCTCATTTAGTAAATAAAAAGATTTTTCTTTGTATCTGATCTGGGACAAATTCTTTCCCCATCCTTCCCCTCCCTGCTTCCTTTCT
This sequence comes from Suncus etruscus, assembly GCF_024139225.1. Lineage (NCBI taxonomy): Eukaryota > Metazoa > Chordata > Mammalia > Eulipotyphla > Soricidae > Suncus > Suncus etruscus. The sequence goes on along the minus strand of NC_064854.1, from coordinate 21,306,226 downwards.
TCTGTCTTAATTTTTTGCTTTCTAACCCCTTTCTTTACTCTCTGCCTCCTTTATAAAGTTCAAAAATATTGTATTGTTTGGAGTAAAGCTGCACTTTACTATTTGGTTATGTCATAGCCTCTTGGCAAGATCAAAAGTTACAACCTCTTACTTATTAAACTTTTTATTTTTTTTTTTTTTGGTTTTTGGGCCACACCCGGTGATGCTCAGGGGTTACTCCTGGCTATGCGCTCAGAAGTCGCTCCTGGCTTGGGGGACCATATGGGAAACCGGGGGATCGAACCGTGGTCCATCCAAGGCGAGCACCTTACCTCTAGCGCCACCGCCCGGCCCCAAAACTCTTAATAAAGTTTCATTTATTTTGGGGGTTAGGGGGTGGTTTTTTACCTTACCTGGTAGAATGAAGGGCTCCTGCCTGCCAGGCCTGTACTCCAGCCACATAGGCTCTCTCCCTGATCCAAACAGTGTTTTGTTTTGTTTTGTGGCTATACCAGTGATGCTCAGGGGTTCCTTCTGGCTCTGAGCTCAGGAATCACTCCTGGTAGTGCTGAGGGACCTTGTAAGATACTGGGGTTCAAACTCAGGTTAGCCCCTAACAGAGTGAGAACCCTCCCATTGTACTATCTCTCCAGTCCAGAAGAGAAGTTCTGAGTAAAACTGATGCTCTGGGGCAGGGAACTCGCAGTAAGCCTGCCTAGCAGGGATTTGGGATTCCATCCCTGGCCCTACAGGATACAGCCCTGCTGTCCTGACACTGCGAAGGCTCTTTGCTTAACCACCCTGTTTTGATACATTAAAATGTCTGAACCTTGAAATTGCAGAACAGGCCAGGACTAGAAATTTCTTCCAGGATCCAGATGTTGGGGCTGGAGAGGTACACAGTGGTTAGGCATTTGCCTTGCACGCCAATCCAGTACGAACGGTGATTCAAATCCTGGCATCCCATATAATTCCCTGAGCCTGCCAGGAGTGATTTCTGAGTGCAGAGCCAGGAGTAACACCTGAGCGCTGCTGGGTGTGACTCAAAAACCAAAAAGAAACAAAAACCAAAAAAAAAAAAATGGGATCCAGATGTTGTCTTCTGAGGCAGCAGGACAAGGAAAGGCCTCACTCACCCTGAACCATTACACTGGACTGTTTGTTCCTGGATCCTCATCTCTGTTGGTTGCACCTTCTGCAGGTACACGTGGACAAACTCGATATGTTCCGGAACATGCCTGACATCCTACACCACCTCACCACGGATCCTGGCACCCAGATCCATGCCTGCCGGCACCCGAAGGTACCCGACAGCCAAGATACAAGTGCCAGGCCCACTCTCTGGTGCCCCCAGGATGCCGGGATCCCAGGTAGTGAGGCCCAAGACACAGCTAGCTGCAGATACTAGGCACATTCTGCTCTTAGTAAAATGCATCAGATGCATGAGGTGCAGAATTTTGTTTCTTTCTCTGAGGTATAAGAGTATTTTATTTGTTTGCAATGCTGGAGTATCAAGCCTAGCTCTCATGCATGCATGTGCTCGACCACTGAACCACATTTCCACCCAGTGACAGTCTTGTAAACAATTAAGGCAAGAGTTTGGTTTGGGGTCACAATGGCTCAGGGCTGACTTCTGGCTCTGTGCTTGGGGGACCAAACGTATGCTGTGCTGGGAATTGAGCCTGAGTCACTTGCATTCAAGGCAAGTATTTTATGCCTTTGCCTCCTCAGGAATGTTGTTTTGTTTTGTTTTTTTAAATTTTGATGTGGGTGGGTGAAGTGGGGGTTCCAACAGGGTCAGCAAGTGATTCGAAGCAGGCTTGAGAGTCTCCTAAGCTGTTCATGCAGTACTCAAGGGACAGCGTAGGGCCAGGTATTGAGCCAAGATCAATACCAGATACCAGTATTCTCTTTTCCTGGCTCCCAGAGAGGAATTCTTAGTCACGGCACAGAATGTTTGGCTTGATGTCACTGTGAAAGAAAGGTTATCAAGGGAAGGAACTGTTTTTGATGGTTGGTCAAGTGTAGGGTATAACTTGCACCTAGGAATTTATTCACCACTTTTCATGTGGACATACACATGTGCATTTGAGGAATGTCTGATAGTGTTCAAGTTGACATCCATGTTGGCCCTGAGAGTCAAAGACCACCTCTGATAATGTAAGGTGCAAAAGGGAGTTTATTTGGTTAACCAACGTCCGAGCCTCATTCCACTAGGGGAGTCTTGGCAAGGACCCCGAGTCAAATTTTCAAGCAGTTTATGTAGAAATTACAAGCATTAACAGAACATTAACATTATTTATGTTGATGTCTTAATTAATCACTGATTTTTATGGCTCAACCTTGGTTGTCTAGGGATACTCTTGAACTCATACCTTGGTTGTCAAGGGATAACCTAATACAGAACCTGGTTGTTGTCGGGGGATATTCTGATACAGAACGTGGTTGTCGGGGTGAGGGGATACTCTGATTCAGACCCTGGCTGGCAAGAGTTATTTTGATTCAAACTTTTTTTTTTTTTTTTTTTTTTTTTTTTTATCAATGGAGTCTTTTTCCAAGCTCACCCAACCCCTACTTCCTTACTTTTGGAGGACACCAACTTTGGTTTTATTTCTGAATTAACTCTTGCTCTGCCTTCAGCCAGGAGTGGAAAAGTACTCTTTACTAGGGTTTGGGCTTGTCTTAGTCTAGAGTTCCTTAGGGGGAGAATCTTGGTTCTTACATGGGCTGGTCACAGTTTTGTACTATTAGGAACTCTTTGGTCCTATTTTCTCTGGGGTTTGTAATCTCTCAAGTACTGCAGCCCCTGCCCTCTCCTTGTATTTTAGTGCAGATCAGCCTCAGGCCTCATTTCTTTTTGTTGTGTTTTGGGGCCACACCCAGTGATGCTCAGGGGTGATTCCTGGTAGGAAGGGGAGGGAAGGAGGGTGGCAGGGAGGGAGGAAGGAGAAAGAGAGACTTGAAGGAGGGAGGGGGAGAGGGAGGAAAGGGGAGAGAGCGAGAGAAAGTGAGAGAGAAGGGGCTCAAGAGCCCAGTCCCATCCCAGCATTCCCAAGTGCAGGCTGGAGGTCCCCAAAACACAGAGCATGTAGGGGATACAGCCCCGAGACCCACACAGCCAGACCTTTTGGGTAATGCTGCTTCCTAGGATCTTAGCTCAACCTCCTGAGGACTGCCTGGGAGACCCTCCTCACCAAAAACATCTTTAAAGAGCCGGCACAGGCCGTTGTTCTCTAGAATGTGCCTTGCCCCGGATTCACCAACTGTTCACCAGAGCCGCACGTAGGTGTTTTTGTCCGGGGCCTGCACACAGACAGATGGGAGCACTGATCTGGGCTCCTTGCATCCTTTTTCAGGCGGAGGAGTATTTCCAGTGGAATAAACTCCCCTGCAGCATGACATCCAGAAATAAGACCCTTCTTCACACCATCAGCATTAAGCCTTCCACCATGTGGTTTGGAGAAAGGACAAGAAAAACAAATGTAATTGTGAGGTGAGGAGCCCTTGGGGTGAACCCTGCTTTCAGGTAGATTTATCTGAAGTCGCACTTTGTGGTCTCATTTTATTTAAATGTGCTTTAGCTAAGTTCGAGGATACTGGACTCTTTTGGCTTTTTTTTCTTTTTTGGCTTTTGGTTTTGGGGGTCACACCCGGCAGCCACTCAGGGGTTCCTCCTGACTCTGCGCTCAGAAATCACTCCTGGCAGGCAGGGGGGACCATATGGGATGCCGGGATTCGAACCACCATTCGTCCTGGATCGGCTACGTGCAAGGCAAATGCTCTACCGCTGTGCTGTCTCTCTGGCCCCAGCTTTTGGCTTGATTTTAGTTAAGGGTTACATTGACCATGATCGGGAGGTTTCCAGGCTCTCCGCTCAGGACTCACTCCTGGCCATGCTCAGGGACTATAGGGAACGCCGGGTCGGGGATCCAACCTGAGCAGCCAGGTGCATTTAAACGCCCTCCCAGCTCTGGCCCGAGGAAATACTGTTTAAATGCTGCTAAAAGATGCAGCTTCTGACCTGCTGACTGGTTTCTCCTATGTGGATGGCTAACTGCGAAAGTCTGTCTGCCTTAAGGTCATCACACCCCAGCAATGTTCCTTTCAAGAATGTCTGGCACCTGTGAGGATTCTGCTAAGAAATTCTTTCTGTCCCGAAAAGAATTTTTTGTTGTTGTTTTGTGCCACACCTGGTGATTCTTAGGGGTGACTCCTGGCTCTGCACTCAGAAATCACTCCAGGTGGTATGCAGGGAAGCAAATGGGATGTTGAGGATCAAGACAAGGGCCCTCCCCACTGAACCACTATTATCTCCCCCACTGCATCCCCAAATGTGTGGCAGTTTCCTATGGGAAATGAGAAAGCTGGAAAGAGATAACTTGGTTCTCTGGAACGGCCTCTTGAACATGTTATCCTTTCCCTCTAGGACTGGCGAGAGTTCCTACAGGGCCTGCTTTTCCTTCCACTCCTCCTACAGTGAGGTAAGAAGATGCTTCCATTACCCAGCTAGTCCAGATCCGTCATCTCCCAGGCTGCAGGTTGGTGGTTGGTCCCATTCTGCGGCCTCCAGCGTCTCTTTCCCTGCTGCCATCAGGGAAACATCCCACAGATAACGATGGCTGCAAGGCCACAGGAAACTGCTCTTCCTACACATACTTCTCTGGTTCTAGTCGCTTTGTATGGAAGAATCCCAACTCTGGGCTGGAGAGAGCTCAGTCGTGGGGTGCTTGGATCACATTTGGAAACCCAGACCCCAGTTTCCGGCCCCCACAGTTGACTGCCTGCTGCACAGAGCTGAGCACCGAAGGGGGCCCCCCAGCAGGAAGTACCCCAGGTATACCCCAGGTATAGTCAGTCCATTAGGGCTTGTCTGAAGGCGCTCTTCAAATTTGGATTTTTCCCCAAATTTGTATTATAGCAGTGTTGGAGAACTAGTCTAGAGTGCTTGTTCTGCATGCAGGAACTGAGGGGTTTGATCCCTAGCCCCAGGTCAGGGAGTAGCATCAAGGATACTTTTTTATTTTTTTAATATCTTGACTTTCCCCCCAAAGGGGTATGGGGCAGGACCTCCACAACCATTAAGGTTCCTTGTTTGTTTGTTTGTTTATGTTTTGGGGTAATTCAGTGATGCTCAGGGGTTACTCCTAGCTTTGCACTCAGAAATCGGTTCTGGCTTGGGGGACAATATGGAAGGCAAGGCCCTTCCGCTGAGCTATTGCTCCAGCCCCAAGGTTCTTATTTTTGAGAGCCAGGAGTAGGCCCCGAGCACTCCTCAAATCAACCTCTCCCAGTCCCTTGGGGTTGCTCACTTGGTAGGTCACAAGTACTGCCAGGCTTAGCCTTTCACTTCCTGTAATTGGCTACACTCAGCTGAACTCAAATTAAACAGGATGACCTGTTAAACAGGGGAGTAAAGGTCAGACACTCTTTGAGTCCTGGTTACCAGCGCCCCATCTCTCCGGGCACCTGAAGAATGTTTCAGCATCCTGGTCCCCAGGTCTTAAGCACAGGTCGCCCCTGTTCTCAGTGGCTCCCAGGGATTCTGTGTAAACCCCCTCCTGCTTTTGCTTATTTCCTTTTAACAGATTTATACCTAGATTTTCTTGTTTTCTTTTCTTTTCTTTTTTTTTTTTTTTGTGGTTTTTGGGTCACACCTGGCAGTGCTCAGGGGTTACTCCTGGCTCCATGCTCAGAAATTGCTCCTGGCAGGCATGGGGGACTATATGGGACGCTGGGATTCGAACCGATGACCTCCTGCATGAAAGGCAAACGCCTTACCTCCATGCTATCTCTCCAGCCCTGATTTTCTTGTTTTCTAACCACAGTCAATTCTGCTTTTTCCTCTAGATTAAAGATTTCTTGAGCTACATCTGTCCTGTGAACGTGTTTCCAAATGTCATTCCTTTAGGCAGAACTCTGGATAATGTGAGAGAAATGTGAGTGTTTCCTGCAGCAGGCCAGATGTGTGTGTATGGGGCAGGCAGAACTCTGGATAATGTGAGAGAAAAGTGAGAGGTTCTTGCAGCAGGCCGGTGTGTGTGTGTGTGTGTGTGTGTGTGTGTGTGTGTGTGTGTGTGTGTGTGTGTGTGTGTGTTTGTGTGGCGAGCAGAACTCTGGATAATGTGAGAGAAAAGTGAGAGGTTCTTGCAGCAGGCCGGTGTGTGTGTGTGTGTGTGTGTGTGTGTGTGTGTGTGTGTGTGTGTGTATGGGGGGGGGCAGAACTCTGGATAATGTGAGAGAAAAGTGAGAGGTTCTTGCAGCAGGCCAGTGTGTGTGTGTGTGTGTGTGTGTGTGTATGGGGGGGCCAGAACTCTGGATAATGTGAGAGAAAAGTGAGAGGTTCTTGCAGCAGGCCGGTGTGTATGTGTGTGTGTGTGTGTGTGTGTGTTGGGGGGGCTGACAGTGAGAGGAAAGACCTTCAGATGTGTGTGTGTGTGTGTGTGTGTGTGTGTATTGGGGAGGCTGACAGTGAGAGGAAAGACCTTCAAATCTTCATGGAACTCAACTTGCAGTTGCTAGAAAGACACCAATTTGGTAAGATTCTTGCAAGAGACAGAGCCGAGTGATAGCACAGTTGGGTGAGCATTTGAGCTTACCTGGGTTCAATCCCCAGCATCCCATAGGGTCCCCAGAGCCTGTCAAGAGTGATTTCTGAGTGCAGAGCCAGGAGTAACCTGAGTGCCACTGGGTGTAGCTCTAAACCAAAAAATTAAAAATTAAAATAAATGAGACAAGCTAGTTCCAATGGATGGAGAAGGGGAAGCAACCATGATGTGGCCCCTGTGGCCCACAGGCCTTGGCACTGTGGCTTTGCCTTTTCTCCATCCTTAGGTAGCACCTACTCCAGACTATTTTGGTGCTTTTGTTTAGGACCATTCTAATGAAATAAGCAAAACATTGCTTTCCTGGTTTGAAATGCCATTGTAGAATCTCTTTGGGATAGTTTGTATTTCTAGAAGAGATGCCACCCCATTTTCACCCCATGGAGAAACAAAATTATCTTACGTCATTTCAGCTTGAAGCCATTATGCCGATCTCCACAAAGTATCACGCCCAAGTACAGGCCACTCGGGAAGCTGAAGAGAGCCAGAACCACCTGCCCAGACTCAGGTGAGCACACCATAGTTTCCAGGGCCCGACGTCCCTACAGGCCTGCCCTCCTGTGAGCAGTTACTGGTGAAACCTGTCCCCACTCTTGCTCAGGCTTGTTACAGTCAATGGGAAGTGCCAGCTGGTACCAGATAAAACAGATAAAACCAGAAGAATTTTCTGAAAACGAGGCAATTTCAGCTAGCCTGCAGATTAAGTCAATTGCCTTAAGGTTCATTATTCCTGTTCAGAATCTTGAGGAATGGGTCCTCAGGCTCTCTAGTTGGATATCTACAACTTTGGTACTCTTTTTTGGTGGTGGTGGTGGGGGCACACCTGGCTGTGCTTAGGACTTACTTCTGACTGCACTTAGGGACCACTCCTGTCAGGCTTGGGGGAATCATATGGGATGCCAAGGATTGCACCTGAGCTGGCTGTGTAAAAGGAAAAGACTCCCTGCTGTGCTATCATTGGCCCACAACAGTGACCCCAGTGTACGCTTCTCGGGCAGGACAGGGATTTAAGGCCAGGCTTTCTTCTGGGATAGTATTTTTTTTTTTTTTTTGGTTTTTTGGTTTTTGGGCCACATCCGGCGGTGCTCAGGGGTTACTCCTGGTTATCTGCTCAGAAATAGCTCCTGGCAGGCACGGGGGACCATATGGGACACCGGGATTCGAACCAACCACCTTTGGTCCTGGATCGGCTGCTTGCAAGGCAAACGCCGCTGTGCTATCTCTCAGGGCCCTGGGATAGTATTTTAGTGATGAGACTGCACAGGTATTTATAGGCAGGAAAGCAGCTGGTATCTTTGTACATATAAGCTCCCAAATATACACAGTACTGAACAATAATAAATTTGCATCTCATAATTGAGGTTATTTAGAACTTGTAATTTTTACAAATAAAACGACATGCTTTGTAATGTTTCTCATTATTGTTGGGTGAACTTCAACAGTGGAAGGCAAAATTAGATATTTCTTCCTTTTAGGAAGTTTAGGCCCAATTTACACAGACAGTGTGTAAATGCTATTAAGGATATCACTGTGTATTTTCTCAGGGTTAAATGACTTTTCATCTTCATAAAGATTTTATACTTTTAGGTTCTAACAAGGTATAAATATACTCAGGATAAATCTAATTATAGAATTTTTTTGTGTGGCACACATGTATGTTTATAGCAAAAAAGCTTTTGACAAATTGAAGTATTCTACAGTTGAAACATAACACTGGTATATTTATTGATCACAGGATATGAAAACAGAGATAATGAGAATTTTGGGATTCTAATGAACAAAAAATATCAGTAATCCATAAGTTAGAAACATATTGTAGACATTCATCTTACTGTAGGGGCTGGAGTGGTGGAGCAGTGGTAGGGTATTTGCCTTGCACACAGCTGACCTAGTATGGACCATGGTTCGTTCCTCCGGTGTCACTTATGGTCCCTCAAGCCAGGAGCGATTTCTGAGCACATAGCCTGGAGTAACCCCTGAGCGTCACCCGGATGTGGCCCCAAAACAAAAACAAAACACGCAAAAAAAAAATCTTACTGTAACACCTCTTGTAGAAAAAGTTATGACTACTTAAACAATTATAAATTGGGCTGGAGCAATAGCACAGTGGGAGGGCATATACCTTGCACACAGCTGACCCAGGTTTGATACCTGGCATCCCAAAATGGTCCCTGAGCCTGCCAGGAGTAATTTCTGAGCACAGAGCCAGAAGTAACCCAAGTGCTGTCGAGTATGGCCCCAAAATCAAAACCAAACCAATCATAAATAATTTAACATGTGACAAGGCAGTTAGCATTTTTGGGTTGGTGTGGGGAGGCCTACATCCAGCAGTGCTCAGGGCTCATCTGGCAGAGCTCAGGGTACTCTGTGGGGTATGGGGGATCAATAACATATTGGCCATGTTCAAGGCTATACTATCACTCTGTCCCCTTCATGCTTTTTCATAACAGTATTTAATAAGCTCCTGAATCAAGAGAAAAAGGAATCTTAGTAGCATTTCACTTTTTCAGGCTATGAGAGGGAGAGCATGTTTGTGTTCCCCACCTCTGATTCACCATTTTAAAAATGCAAGTGGCCTAGTACAGTCTCTTTCCAGATGCTGAGGACTGTGAAAAGGGTTCTGCTTACTTTGTTCCTGCCATGGGTGACTGGGTCAGTATTTTGGATCTAGTTGATTTGACAGGTCTCTGTTCTCCAAAGTATGTGACAGAGAGCAGAGAGGGGAACTTGGGCATTCGCAGCTCACAGTTTGGGAAGCCAGGACTATACCTAGCAGATGGACTGTGGGCTGGCTCTCTGGTGTATAGGGGCTACTTTCTACTCACATGTTCCTATGAGGGTATAACTCACCTCAACTCTTAGACTCACCATCTCCCCAAGGTCCACCAGCAGGTGCTAAAGGGACTTGGGCTTCTCTTAGATTTGAGTAAGGGGGGCAGTCTATACTGCGACAAGCAGGTATCAAAAGTGCCCAAAGGAAAGGGAATCTCTTTTCTTTAGTAATTGAACTCCCTCCTTTAGCTCCAGTAGAGAAGTGGGAAATTTCTTCTAATCAGTGGGTTTCCAAACCTGCCTGACTTTAGAACTTAAAAAGTAAAGCCCAGATTGGTGGGTCTGGAGAAACAGAGCTGTGAGGTTAAGGCACTCTGTGGTGCTGAACTCAGGGAACATCTATCTACCTTCTCACTTTAGCTGCATACTTCTAGAAGTTTGAAGTACACCTGATGATTGTTCAGAATATTTCAGGCTTTTCTGGTTGAAGAAGAGTGCTTTTCCTCTCTTTAATCAGAAATGGATGGGGTAAAGCACCTGATTCTGCACTGCAAACCAGAACTCCAAGCCCATCTTGGAATCTCTTTGCAATTCTTGCTGCTCACATACCTGCTTGCTTGTCCTGCAGAGGAGGAAGATGAGCTCTTTGACGATCTCCTGCCAGTTCCTCTGAGGCACAAGGCTCCGGACCAGCCAGCGCTGCAGCTCGCCGACTTCCCGTTGGCTGCAGCAGCTCCTAAGCAACCCAGGAAGCCGGCTGGCAGGAAGCTGGAAGGACGACCGGAAAGCACAGACAACACGCTGGCCTGTCTCGAGGCGAATTTTGTTGACTGTGAGGAATCCAACAGTGAGAGTGAGGAAGAAATACAAGCGTCCCCCTCACTGCAAGGTGTCCCGTGTCACCCACCAACAGCCGAGCTAGACATACCACAATGGGACACCTTCTTTAAGAGAAGTAACGAGACCACAGAGGATGGGCTGGACCACTGCCCGGCATCCCCCAAGCCTTTCAGTGACTCGGATGGGGACTCCACACACATCTCCTCGCAGAATTCCTCTCAGTCCACCCACATCTCCGAGCAGGGAAGCCAAGGTTGGGATAGCCAGTCCGACACCGTCTTGTTGTCCTCCCAAGAGAGAAACAACACAGATGCGACATCCTGGAACAAAGGTGGCCACAGAACCAGAATCAAAGAGAGTTTTCCTGCCTCTTCCAAGGACGCTACGTTGGACGCAAAAATCAGAGAGGAGGATGTAAACAGAGCAGCGAGGGCTGAAGAACTGACAGGTAGTGATGGGAAAAACCGACCTGAGGAGACACCGGCACTACCGCTCATTGCTGTTGCTGCAGATTCACCCAGCTCCTCAGATTTCGAAATACCCTCCACCCCGGAGGCCGAGATTCCCACTCAGGAGCACTTACAGCTCCTCTATGAGAAGCTGGCCACAGGCCAGAGTGTAGTAGTTGAGAAAAGAAAAAGGTCCCTTGCAGATACGTGAAAAAAATTTTTTAGAAACAATGAAACCCATAATAAATGAAATGAAATGGGCATATTGAAATGTTTTTGGTACCTAAAAGGCAGCGGAAGGGCCAACAGAGCAACAAGAAAGAGGGAGAAGTCAGGGGCGGGTGGAACAGTTCCAGCTGCAGGCCTCTATCCAAACACAGTAAGACACTAGAAGAGCCAACAGTGGCCATCTAGAAGCAATGTCCTTCAGGTGATTTCAGGTAGGTTCAGAGAAAAAGATCCACCATAAATGTTCTAAGAAACCTGTCTCTGTTAAATGTTCTAAGAACCTGTCTCTATACATTTTCTCTAAGCCACAGAGACATAATCCAGATATATTGGCACTGAATCCGTCCAAATGTACACAGGGAAACAAGAGAAAGGAGAAAGAGGAGTCATGGGACTCCCATCTTGGGGACAGTTTGGGTCCAGCAGTTACTGGATGAATTGAACACAGCTCCCTACCAGCAGCACCCATGGGACAGGCCCCGGGGGAAGTCAGTGGCTGCGCCACTCCCCCAGATTATGTGACTAGAGTCTATTTACACGTTTGTCACAGCACTCAAAGGGGGCTGGTTATATGGTGGAGAAATGAAAATTGAAACTAGAAAAATCAAAGCCATAGAGAACACGCTTTGACAACGACAGTAGAGGAATGTATTCAGCTGTCGGATGTCGCTAAAGTCCTTAGATGCCAGCGTAAGAGGTCTTATTAACATTGATATGTTGGGGCCGGTGAGGTGGCAGTAGAGGTAAGGTGTCTGCCTTTCATGCGCTATCCAAAGAAGGACCACGGTTTGATCCCTGGCGTCCCATATGGTCCCCACAAGCCAGGGGCGATTTCTGAGTGCTTAGCCAGGAGTAACCCCTGAGCATCAAACGGGTGTGGCCAAAAAAAAAAAATCGATATGCTGAGAGTGAAAAGCTTTAGGAAGCAAAGGCAGGCACATCTCCAATAAGTCTGCAAGGGAGAAATCAAGACAGTTGGCAGGTCATTTAAACTAAACTAAGAATCACCGAGGCTCATGCTAAGGACAACAACAACAAAAAATCTTAGAGCCATAGAAGTAATTCAAATCTGAAAGTGGAGATTAGACTGGATGCTCAGAGCAGCCAATAGCAAAAGGACCCAAGGGTCCACCCTTCCGTAATTCCTGAGCTTCAACCCCCAGTGCCCTTGTATTTTCTGCTTAGACTGTAGCTGTTCACATGTATGTATTCATGGACACTTTAAAGTTTATTACAGTATAGCTTATACTGTACTCAAGCTTTTGTTTTGGGGCCACACCTGGCAGCCATCATGCATTATTCCTGGCAGGCTCTGGGGATGGGACCATATGGGATGCTAGCTATCAAACCTAGGTTGAACATGTGCTGTATAAGGCAAACGCCCGCCCTCCCTGCTGTGCTATCACTTTGGCCCCTATGATCAATGCACGTCTATAAACGTTCTTCTAAATGTATAAGCATTTGATAATCACAGAGTACACACAACCACATTTTCATACATGCTGGTTTAATGAAAGATTTTAAAGAACGGGTTTACAGCATAGATAATAGCTAACATTTGGATATGGTGCATAACCTGACTTTTAATTCCTTCACTTTGAGGTAGATACATTCATTATCGTTGCTCATGGATACAGCCTAAGGCACAGGGAAGTTAGAATTTCCAGGGTTCCCAGGGCTAAAGTTGGGCCTCAGATGCAGGCAGTGTGGCCTCAGAGCTTGAGCCTCACTCACCCCTGCCTGTAATGTGCCTCACACAGTGTAAAAGCCAGCTGGGTGAATTAATACTGGCTACTTGGCTTTTACAAGAATATTTTATTCGAAAAAGTAGAACATTATATATAATTTTCCCCCAAATACCAAGTTATAAAAGAACCAGATCCCTAGAGATTCCAGTTCATCGAATGGTACAGATGCATTATTTTAAAGTTTGCCTGTGGTTAGCCCTTCGCACTTACCCTTGCCACGCCTTTTGGGAGTGAGCACTGGGGTTAAGGACACCAATCTTGAAGCACACGTGCACTTAGGAAGGCCTGACACTTGCTCCAAGAATAGTAGCTCAAATCCTAAAATTCTTCTGCAGTCCAACTGAGTCCTGCACACTATTAATAAGCTTAAGTAATGAGTAGTACCCCAGATGCTCCCATTTCACAATTATTAAGTATGAATTTTACTTTAATAAATGGGTGAATCATGGGGCCCGAGCTATAGATCAGCGTGTAGGGCATTTGTCTTGCATGCAGCTGACCCAGGACGGATGGTGGTTTGAATCCTGGCATCCCATATGGTCCCCAGAGCCTGCCAGGAGTGATTCTGATCACAGAGCCAGGAGTAAACCCTGAGCGCTGCTGGGTGTGACCCAAAAACAAAACTAACAACGAAAAGAGCAAAATAAATGGGTGAACCATGATTATGCTCACTTTTTCATGTAGTCTGGATCGGCTAGAGACCCTGGTTTGAGCCCCAACACTGCCATAATGGCCTCAAAGCCAAAAGGAAAAGTAAAGAAGCAGTCAAAGGAATGGTATATTAATGTTTAGATTATCTCAAAATAATTTATCAGTAATTTTCTGTCATTTGTAGCCTCATTGGAAATGACAGTAAAACTGCAGAAACCAACAGTTATTATGCCACCATCAGCAGAAAGTCAAAATCAGAAACTGTTGAGGGGAAAGGAAATGGCTCAAATGGCAGAGAATATGTAGAGTGGGGGGTGGGGGCAGTTCTGATTTCTGCTCCCTCATCTCCAACTACTGCAGTACTACCAGGTGCAGCTCAGATGACCACAAAAATGCTTGGACCTGAATAGGTGAACTGCACTGCGCTCTTCCACACAGACCCTAAAAAAAGAGGTCAGAGACCAGGTGTGGAACTCAGTCCCACAGCACCCGGCTTGGCTGGGATGCAAGAGGAACAGGGAGGGGAACCCCCACACACACCGAATCCTAAACCAAAACCCCAAATCCTGGCACTGACCATTTGCACAGTGGATCCATTTTCAGTTTAAAAGATCGAAATAGCATCCTTGAGTATTTGCATTCATTGATTCTGACAGTTTAGGAAACTAAAAAGTGATTGATGTGACTAGCCTGGGTTTGATACCCAGCACCCTAGGAGTGGTTCCTGAAGACCCTGTGAATGGCACAAAAACATCAACAAAAGGCAAACTGTTGACTTCAAGTTGCTAGACTTTCATGGAAATGATATCTATTTGCTGTTTTGATTCCATTTTTCGCACAAAGGAAACATTTCAAAATTTCAGTGGCCCATTAAATTTCTATGGATAAACACCCATTTTTCGGCTGCCTTCCAGTTTTACAAAGGTTTTTCATAAAAAGACAAGACAAAGAACAAGTCGTTTGAAAGAGACATCTTGAAGCTCACTCATTTGGCAGTAGGCTGGGGATGACCTGTGAGACATCCACTGCTGGCCCCGGGTGGCTTAAGTTTTCCGAAAGGCAACCTAAGAAGTAGCACTTGTACTGTCATGTCTCCAAATTTGGGTTAGCACACACACCCTCCAAACATGTACAAAGGTCACCCAGGTAGCATATACAAAGAACAAAGTCCTGCTGGGGAAATAAGGAAAAGCAACCTCTCCCTGACATAGGTTGGGGAAGTTTTTCTTAGTAGTACTGCATTTGGGAAGTAGGTTCATTCCACCGAAGCTTGCTTTATATAGGTCATTACACCAAGGGCAGCGAACTTAGGTAACATTCCCTTGGAATACAAAATCAGTTGCAATAACCTTCATGTTGGGCATTATGATTATAAATCCCAGAAAGAGATGAAAACATAGGAAAGTTTTTCCTGATTGAAAGTTTACTGAGGGGGTGGGGCCCCCCAAAAAGGGCAATGAATATATTCCATTTCAGTCTTGAGTTCAAGTATTAAAGGGCCTCCAGAGCCAGGCAAAAAAATTGCCCAAGCTTAGCATTTAAAAGATTCGCATATGGGGCCCGGAAGGTGGCGCCAGAGGTAAGGTGTCTGCCTTGCAAGGGCTAGCATAGGACGGACCGCAGTTCGATCCCCAGGCATCCCATATGGTCCCCCCCCAAGCCAGGAGCAATCGATTTCTGAGTGCATAGCCAGGAGTAACCCCTGAGCATCAAACGGGTGTGGCCCAAAAACCAAAAAAAGAAAAAAAGATTTGCATATGAATTATCAGCTCAGAACTGATTTTTTTTTGTTTTTGAAAAATGGCTCTCAAGGTAATAGAATCAAATCTGGTGAAAAAATGATAAAATTGCTTGAAATGTTAATGTTGAGCAAAGGCTGCAAGTGAATGTTCTATGTGAAAAGCTTGAGTCAGAGCTGAAAGACCACCACCATTCTCATATACCTGAAATCACCCATGCAGACCTGATTCCTGGCAGCCCCTGCAAGTTGTCTGGCCCTCAAGGCTGGCCAAGAACCACCTCGGACCCATCGTTCCAGTATTACTCCCACCCACGGTTCCTGAAGACTTTCCTTCTTTCAGAATTAAGGGCCCGGACATACACACACCCCTTAGTAGTCTGCACTGTTTTAAGCCTGAAATCAAGTTGTGATTTCGTTATTTTTTTTCAAACTGCATTTAATTTCTGTCTAAGGAAACCAATGTTTTCATGAAAGTAAAAATAAGGGTATAAATCAGTAGTGTCTATTTGTCTCAAATATATGCATTGTGAGTAGTAAATGAACAGAAGAACAGTAATGACTGTATCAGCCAAAATTAAACTTGGTTGCTTGCACCAACAAAATGAATTCTGGTTGCTTCAAAGTCATAGTACACCTGAGCACCTGGCATGTCGGAGCAGAGCAACAGCTCAAACACTAATGGAAACTTAGTTCTCTTCACAGACCTCTTGTATGTATTTTTATCTAGAAAATGCTTTCCTTCCAGATTGGAGCACACAAAATACTTCAATTTTAAACTAGACTGGAACCTCATGGGTTGCCCCACCACCACCACTCCAGAAGCATCAGAAATGTATTTGGCATCAGAAATGTATGGAACGGACATGGAGTATCAATTAACATTGTGTATAATCGTGATTATAGGAAGAGTTCCAAATATTCCTTATAAAAAAAAAACAACAAGTTAACATTAGCAAAAATCCCAAACTACAATTCTCTCAATTATATCTCCCGAGAGTTCAGTTGAGGTACCCCCTGCAAGTCACAGCACCACATCGGCACACCGTTCTCATTCTCTTCATAGCTGGGCTTTGGTCGATAGAATCAGAAGATATATCTCCAGACCCTAAACAGAAAAGTAACACAGAAGAAAGGGTTAAGCCAGTTCCGAACGAGTCTCTTAAAGTCCATCAGTTTGACATTTGCAAAGAGGCGCACATACCCAGGAGATGTTTCTAGATTTCAGATCTCAGGCCAGGACAGCCAGTTAGCTCAAGCCATGAAATGCCTTTCACAGGTGTAAAGAAGCAGACTAGCACCCCCGCCCCAGGAAACTCGAGTCGGAAGCCCTACCTTTCATCTGATAATCAAAAGTTAGCTCCTCTCCGGCATTTATGGTTCTCGTGGAAAACAAGGCTATTCTTGGGAGACGAGTATCGAGGTTCTCAATAAATACATTGAAGACCTGGAGATTTGGGTCACACTGAAAAGAAACATTGAAGCTAAGTTAGTCAAACTGACAAACATACACACACACATTCTATGTGTGCCATGACTTTAAAAATGACCTCTCTCTCTCTCTCTCTCTCTCTCTCTCTCTCTCTCTCTCTCTCTCTCTCTCTCTCTCTCTCTCTCTCTCTCACACACACACACACACACCTCTCACATTTCACATATGCCATGACTTTAAAAATGACCAGAAGATTAGATTTTGGGGCAGTTAAGTTGCTTATGGTGTTACTATACCATAAGCAACAATAGGTTTTCCTTGGGGCTGGAGTGATGGCACAGAAGTAGGGCATTTGCCTTGCAGTGCCAAACCTGGAACGGAACTGGATTCAGTCCCTCGAATCCCATGTGGTCAGTCCCCTGAGCCTGCCAGGAGTAACCAGCGCTGCTGGGTGTGGCCCAAACCCCGAACTCCTGCAAAAAAAGATTACTTTTCCTTCCCATACCACATGAAAGAACCTCTGTAAAATAAACCCAAGTATCTGGTTGGTAACTTTAACAGTTATATTTTTGTCTGCCTTGCTCATCTAATATAACTTCTTTTAGGGAGGTGTGGGGACCATACCCAGCTGTGCTCAGGGGTTACTCACAATGGTGTCAGGGATCAAACCTAGACTGACTATAAGGAAGGCAAGCGCCTGACCCACAGTACTATGCCTCTGGCCCTAACTGTAACTTTAACATTTTCTAGAAAAAAATATAATTTTCTGAAGAACCTTAATACAAATCTCAGATATTACCTACCTGTAAATGTTTTTGTAAGTCATTCAACAGAACCAAAATAACAATACTGGCAAAAATTTAGTCAGCACTACAAAACCCAACACTTCATACTGAATAGGACTTTGCTGTTTAACATTGTTTTGAATATCTTGCTATTTTAAGAACTCTTTGCTAAACTGAAAGATAAAAACTGACTTCTCATACTAAATAATCAAAAATACTTAATTGCTCCTAAAAAGGTCTATTTTGAAGAACATATCTGATCTGTTACTAAGGAGAAAAATGTAGAAATGTGTTGAAAAAAAGACACCTCGGGCCCGGAGAGATAGCACAGCGGCGTTTGCCTTGCAAGCAGCCGATCCAGAACCAAAGGTGGTTGGTTCGAATCCCGGTGTCCCATATGGTCCCCCGTGCCTGCCAGGAGCTATTTCTGAGCAGACAGCCAGGAGTAACCCCTGAGCACCGCCGGGTGTGGCCTAAAAACCAAAAACCAAAAAAAAAAAAAAAGACACCTCTAAAAATATGGTACTTTACTAATCAAACTATTTTTTTGTATAAAATTCATCCAATTTAACACAGCCCACTTCTTCACACAGTCAACTATGTAATGTACATTTCCCCTTGTACTTTTTGAAATGGAGACAACATCAAAAATCTAGGCGTTTGCCTTACAAGCAGCTGATCGAGGACCAAAGGTGGTTGGTTCGAATCCCGGTGTCCCATATGGTCCCCAGGAGCTATTTCTGAGCAGACAGCCAGGAGTAACACCTGAGCATCGCCGGGTGTGGCCCAAACCCCCCCCCCCCAAAAAAAATCTAGTGTTGTATTCCCACCTGTTAAGTACTATGCTCCCAGGGGCCAGTACCCTTCCTCATCTTGAACTGGGTGCAGGCACTCTATCAGACATGCAATCCTGGCTCTTGTTCTCTCTCATTTTTGAAATAGGGAGGGTAAAATTCTAAACATTCTAAGTTCTTTCCAAACACGAACACAACCAAGTAAGAGTGCTAATTTGTAGTTTAGAAAAACAAACAAAACCCTGTGTACTTCAACTTTCTACAGTTAAATTTTATGAAAACATATTTAAATTTTGAAACTATACATCCTAAAACCTAGCTATTCTCTAATAGCTCATTATATCTAATATCTCTGATATAGTTGTCATTGGGGGGATCAGTGTCTATTTTGGGGCATGGTGCTTGGGTGACCATTTGAGATGCCAGATCGAACCTGGGTTGGCTACATGCAAGGAAAGTGCCCTTTCTCTGCTGTACTAGCTCTCCAGTTCCATCATTTTTTTTGTGGGGGGAGGGAGACACATTTGGGGTGCTCAGGGCTTCCTTCTGGCTCTGCATACAGGGATTACTCCTGATTGGATTCAGAGCAAAATTTGTGATTTGTGATGCAGGGGATGGAACCCGAACTGGCCCCCTTCAAGGCAAGCACCTTACCCTCTCTTTGTACTAGGGCCATGGTTGTGATTCTCAAACTTAACTCTTTTGTTCATTAATTTCTCCTCTCTGTAAGGATAAATACTTATCTTGTAAAGTTGCTTGCAAATTTAAATATGGCTTAATCCATATGATTCTTTCAGAATATACTTGGTAGACATCTCAAAAAAGTTTCCTAGGGGCTGGAGCAATAGCTCCGTAGTAGGACATTTGTCTTGCATGTGGCTGGCCCAGGACAGACCTCGGTTCAACCCCTGGCGACCCATATGGTCTCTCAAGCCAGGATCGATTGCTGAGCATAGCCAGGAGTAACACCTGAGCATTACCAGTGTGGTCCAAAAACCAAAAAAAAGTTTCCTAATACTGCAATAATTTCAATAACTACAATAAAAAAAGATTTTCAGCTGAAAATACTTCGGAAATGTAAAAAAAAATAAAAATAAAAAAGGTAAGACATCTGAAGACCTTGATTCTGCAACTACAAAAGCCACTATCAATAGCAGTGAATTCAACGATTGTTTCTATTAGTATTTTCTTACACTGTGATTCACAAAATGAGACACATTTCCATATCGAGCTGCATCCACCGTGAATTCATCAGATTCATAGTCCAGGTCAAAGAGGTAAGTAATTCCTCTGTTGTCATACAACTGCCCCCGCCTCTCAGCTTCTTCACTTGTGATCACCTAGAAAGAAACAACTGGAGTATAGTACAGAGCTACTACTAAACTGAGATAGGAGCTCACCCACGGATCTAGGACATTAACATGCACACACTCAGATTCCCACAACTTTCACACAAACGAGAACAGGACAGAGGTGGGGAAGCAAGAGGCAGAAGAATGGTCCGGAAATACTAAGCCAAGGCCCCATCAGGTTCAGACAGTCACTACTTTCATCACCATTCAGAGATCTCCAAAGCAGTGCTGCCAGAGCACACTCTCTGTTGGATGGAACTGGATATAAAGCACTGAAGTGACAAGAGTAAAAGCTCACTTCTAGTGGCAAAGGGACTGGAAAGACCTGGGGGGGGGGGGGCGACAATTAGGAAGTACCTTGTTCCCCCAAAAGAGGGTGTTAGCCCAGGTAAGTTTGGGAACCTCTGCTCAAGCATATTTTACCTTGACATTGTAGGCATAAGCTCATCACAAACACAGGAAAAAAGGTATGTTCAATTTGCAGGTGATAGGGAGGTTTGGTTGTGGAGAACAGGTATTAGTGAAATTCTGTAATTCAGAACCATCACCTATATGTCCTGCCCAAAAGCACACAACTTGACCA
The DNA here is from genome assembly GCF_024139225.1 of Suncus etruscus. Lineage (NCBI taxonomy): Eukaryota > Metazoa > Chordata > Mammalia > Eulipotyphla > Soricidae > Suncus > Suncus etruscus. The sequence continues at coordinate 21,286,273 of NC_064854.1, read as the reverse complement.
AGTGCTCAACTTCGGAAATCCTAAATTAATGGCTAGAGACATAGTACAGGAGTTAAGGTGCTTACCATAAACCTTAGCTGATTGTGGTTTGCTCCCTGGCACCACATGTGGTCCCTTAGATACTTCCAATAGTAACCCCTGAGCACCAATGGGCATGGCCCACAAACCAAACAAGAAATAAAATATTAATGTTTCTCATGGTGTCAATCAAACTTAGCTACTGTTTTATACCCAAAAGGGGGAAATCTCCTTTACTAATACTCAAGAAGGTTCGTTCGATTATATAGGATCTAGAGTCCTGAACAGTGTTTTATATCTTGTCATCTAAAAAATATAAAACTCTTAACAGACCCTGTTTTATCTTAGAATTCTAGAATACTTAGAACCATTCAATTCCCAACACTGTTTATAACCAGTGAGATTGGACAGCCCAGGCGTGCAGCCTTCCTTCCTTGTTCCTATTCACAGGCTGCGCCATCTATTATTTTGTACCAGATTGATTGGGAAGGGCTGATGTGCAGTGATTCTGGAGCCTTGAGTTTGAATTCAGGCTCTTCCATATTCCTGTTACATCCTGGGCAACCTGCTCAATCACTGTGCCTTAGATTCCCTAGGACAGGGACAAATTCGACACAAAGAGCCAAAATTTTAAACTGTGAGAGTCAAAGAGCCACACCACGCAGTGACCTGCCAAAACAGACAAACACTCACACAAAACATCTAATTTTAACAATAATATATTAAACACATAAGAGGCAAAGAGCCACATTCATTTTGGCCAGGAGACGCATGAGGCTCAAGCGCCGCCTGTTCGCCACCCTTGCCCTAGGACATGGGAACAGAGACAGCGGCGCACTTGTGAATTTTACAAGTAAATATATAAAGCACTTAGAAGAGCAATGTGGCACATGATAAAAAGTACTTAGTTAAATTTGGATTTCCTTATGGATAATAGTGGCTTCTATTGCTATCTCACAATGCAGAACCTTTAACAATTTGCTCTATGTGACATTATCTTTCATGGTCAAATATAAAATTGAGTCCTGCCAACTGTATCTAGCCCATCTTGGCTAAATGGCTTCAATGCACTTGAAAAATTTCAGAGTTGGCCAAGTATTTTTCTTAAGATGTTTTATATAAAAACTTCACATACAAAAATGTCAGTGTCAATGAATGTTCAGTGAAAGATGGCTATTACAGGTTTCAATTGTTATTACAGATTTCTTGTTCTATATCTAAACTCTGCAAGAGAGAGAGAGAACCTTTCTCTCAAACCTGCAATTTCTTTAAATTAGCAAATGGTATCAAAATAGGCTACATGTTATTGAGGAGAAGAAAGGGTTCCCCCCCCCCCAAAGCACAAACCCGCACAGGATGTACGCTGCGGTGAGCAGAACGTACCTCTCCCACGTACTCCATGACAAAGCTCATGCGTTTAATTTTCACCAGAGTCTTGACACCCCAACCACAGCCATTGCTAGTTCGGAAAATGCAAAGCGAATACGGTGTGCCTTTCTGGACAATCCTGTTGGGACACTCGGGTCCACACTGACACCGGGAGTTGCACTCGTAAATGGGAGTCCCCGGTGGGATTCTGATTTGGTGCTTTTTATTATACGCCCCAAGGACACCAGCTTCCGCAGGACAACACTTTTCAAAGAAGCAATTGGTGCATGAACAGCCAAAGGTCACTTCGTTGACGAGGCTGATGCCAGGAGCGGGTTTGTACTCATTGATGTAGTAGAAGTCTGTGGGGGGCCCCTCCAAGTCCACGGTGTTTTCCACAAAAATCTTTCCTTTATGATTCCTTCTCCGGTTGAGTTCATCTTGCCACCGCTGCAGAGCTAACCTCTGCTTCGCTTTCCTGACAATATAGTTGGCCAGGGTGGGCATCTGCACAGTTTCACTCCTTTTCAGAGTTAGTCTTTTGTCTCTCTTGACCTGAGAGAAATAACTGCGCCTGTCATCAGAGAACTGCTGAAGGAGTCGTGAACACTTGAGATTTTGCAAAGGTTCCCACGTATTGGTGGAATCTGGCCAGCCTTTCCATTTTACAAGATAGTACGCCATGCCCTTCAAAATATAAAACAGAAAATGCAAATCAGATAGCAGTGACTGATCTAAAATCGCAGCATCTCAAAGTAAGTGCCTGTTATAGCTGTTCTTAATAAAGTGTAGAATAATAGTCACAGGAACTGTGATGAAGAAACAAAAAATAATAAGCATTTTCCCTTCTATATCAGCATAAAATAGGAATAGTATTTAGATGTGAAGAAATACTGTTTCTCATAAGCTCAAGAGCTACATCTGGAGAAAGATAAAGATTCTGGAAATCGAGAGGAAGTTCAATTTTAAGAAGTTTCTTTGCTTGGTCATCCCAGGGCTCTTGAGAGGCCTTACCCATCCAAGACAAGCCTTCATTCTGCTGCTGGGCTGCATGCTGAGACCCCCAAAGATCTATGTACCACGTAGGCCACGGACCCAGCATTGGAGTTCAGCATTCGCTAAGTCCCTACTGGACAATGGGTACAAAGAGAAGCTCGACTTTTTCAGTTTTGCAGGGTTTTCCATCCAGAATGCCCTATAGACACAATCCAGTACAGCCTTTCCTATTGGAATAACGACCACATGGGCTCATTCAAACTCAAGACGGGCTTTAAACTGAACAACACTGAACTTCAAGACAAGCACAAGAATAGAACCATCTCAGAGTAAAGAATATGTCGAAATAGCATTTGGGGATCACCAAGTTCAGGTTACTGAAAGCAACAGCACCTGTTTATTTTACTCTGCTTTACTGTGATCAGCAGGGAAATTCTGACCCACTCTACGAGAATGGGGTGGTGAGTGGTAGCCCACCCCAGGCTTTCAAAACCATGCGTTTTAGCATCAGTCCTGCTGGCCATTGTGGACCTGGAATCGTGTCTTCCTCCCGCTGGACCTCTCACTACGTCTTCCTCTCTTGAGGCCAGGCCATGCCACAGTAAGTTTGTCTCAAGTGTGCGCGTGTGTACAATAGCAAAATTCTAGACCAAAGCCTGTTTTCCCCATCACCTGGGTTAACAGCTTCATGAGCCCTAGGCCAAAATGCCTTCTGAAATCGGCTCGTGACTAACACAGGCTCTAGGTATATTAACGAGACATGCATTTTGTTTTCCCTAATGTTGCATTTTTGATAAAGTAAGGGTTCTTTCATGAAAGCTGTTTCCACGACTCAATATTTATTACAGTCACCTGCGCTGGAAGGTTCAAGTTCTATGGCAGCAATGTTGAGGTCTAGAGACCTGAGCAGCACTAGAGCAAGAGCACGGAGCACGTTGCCTGACTGACAAGCAGACTTATTTTCTCCCCATCTGAGCTGCAACTCACTAAGTAGCCAGAGATAGCACAGCAGGGAGGGCACCTGTGTCACATGGAGCTGACTGGAATTCAATCACGTGACGGGGGATTTCTGAGCAGAGCCAGGAGTAACCTGAGTGCCGGCTGGGGTGATCATCCCCTCCCCCCAAAAAAGTTTCTATTTAAAAAAATATGGGTCCCTGATGGTGTGAGGAAGGGTCTGCCTAAAAATGGTACTTCCATGAATGTGACATATTGGGTCCAACCCCCAAAGCCTCTATACCCCCAAGTATTAGTTCAGTCAGCTCAGATTTAGGATGGATTTCTCCCCCTTGTTGAGAACTACTAGAGCCTGGAATTATTGCTAGTTTTTTGCTTCACAAGGAAATGAACTTATTCAAGTCTAAAGTATCCATTCCCCTTAACTCTAAGGATTTTGATTTTTCTTGATTCCACAGTACAGCTATACAACTCTGCCCCTTTGATTATATTTTATTTTGACCATTATCCGGGCTTACTTCAAAGTCCCCAGTAAATTATCAATAAGCACAATTAAACACTTTGTCTCTAAAGTTTGCTCCCAAAACAATATATTGTATTATTTAATGTGAGTCACTCTCATTCTTAAAGTTCTGTATTAATCACTATAGTCCCTACAGGAGGTAAAAATGCTTATGAAACGTAAGTTTTTTTGCAAACGTGTAGCAACATCAATTTTTCTACCTTGCAGACTTATGTTAAGCTTATTTTACTTTTATCTTTGTTCATTTTCATTCTTTTTTTTTTCTTTTTGGGCCACACCTGTCAGCACTCAAGGCAAATGCTCTGCCCACTGTGCTATCACTCCAGCCCCCTCTTCTTATATTCTATGTGTGTAGGTAGGGATTGAACTCAGGGTTTGCTCATGTTTTATTTTAAAGAGATGGGGACCAGCAAGATAGTATTGAGGTTCAGGTGTTTGTTTTATATGCAACCAAACCCTGTTCAATTTCCAGCACTGTAATATAGTCCGCCAGGGCCACCAGGAGTGACTCCTAAGCATGAAGCCACAATAAAGTCCCAACCACACCCCCTCCTAATTTCTTTCAAAAAGAAAAAAACATTTTACACAGAAAGCTCAATGGCCTTCATGAAGCTCACCACAAAGAGTGATGAGCTTAGTTAGAGAAATGACTACATTGAGAACTACCCTAACAATGAGAATGTATGAGGGAAATAGAAAGCTTGTGTAGAGTACAGGCAGGGGTGGGGTGGGGAGGAGGGAGAATTGGGATATTGGTGATGGGAATGATGCACTGGTGATGGGGAGGTGTTCTTTACATGACAGAAACCCAACCACAATCATGTCTGTAATTAAGGTGTTTAAATAAAATGTAAGAAAGAAAAAGAAAAAGAAAAATCAATGTCTTAATAAATTTAGTATCTGAAAAAAATCAAAGCCTGAAAGGACATGAGCTTCATATATCCACATGTGCGTATTTTTTGAAATGCCATCAACTCTCGATTACCCATAAAAAATGTGATCACATCCCAGATGAGCCCCCAAGAAAAAGAGAAAAAAATAATGTGAGAGGGGCCGCAGAAATAGCATGGAGGTAAGGCATTTGCCTTGCACGTAGGTCGGTGGTTTGAATCCCGGCATCCCATATGGTACCCCAAACCTGCCAGGACTGATTTCTGAGCATAGAGCCAGGAGCAACCCCTGAGCGCTGCCGGGTGTGACCCCCCCCCCCCAAAATGTGGTGAGATGATCCATAAATCACTTCTGTACAATTTGAGATGCATCATAATTTTTCTTAGGGGCCTCCGAGATAGCATGAAGGTAAGGTGTTTGCCTTGCATGCAGAAGGTCAGTGGTTCGAATCGCGGCATCCCATATGGTCCCCCAAACCTGCCACGAGCAATTTCTGAGCATAGAGCCAGGAGTAACCCCTGAGTGCTACCGGGTGGAACCCCCCCAAAAACAAAAAAATTATTTTTCTTAAGACTTTCAACTCCCACTCTGATTGAGTCCTGAAGGGCCAGGACAGGATATAAGTAAGGTACCTACTAGCAGTTAGGAGAGACATTTTCCTGGAAAAAGCATATTGGGAAGCATAACTAGGTAGTCCATTTCTTTTTCTTTTTTTTTTTTTTTTGGGTTTTTCAGGCCATACCCGTTTGATGCTCAGGGGTTACTCCTGGCTAAGCGCTCAGAAATTGCCCCTGGCTTGGGGGGACCATATGGGAGGCTGGGGGATCAAACCGCGGTCCTTCCTTGGCTAGTGCTTGCAAAGCAGACACCTTGCCTCTAGCGCCACCTCTCCGGCCCCTAGGTAGTCCATTTCTAAAGGCCCAAGCGATCCCATAGATTCCTGGGAGGAACTCTGGGTTAGCTGAAAAGGAAGAACCAACCACTTCTAAAAGGCTGCAGGACTGATGAGGCAGAACAATGGAGGTACCTGGAAACTTGAGCAAAAGCTCTAAGCAGAGTCAGAGTGCTTTGAAGTGGCGGAGGTATGGCTGACAGTTCTCAGCTGAGGACAGGAAGCGAGACAGAACTCAAAGCAAGAGCCAACCCCACCAGCTGAGACTTTTCATCCAGCCTGAGATGGGCTTTTTCCCCTGTAGGAAGCTGTTAAGTACTGACATGTTCCACTCCTGGTTCCCTACGGCCAACGTTCTACCTAGTTTCCAGTTGCCAAGACCAATCCCCGGCCACCTCTTAATTTTTCTAACCCCTTGCCCGGGCTCTTTGGTACCAGTTTTCTCTGGTTCCTTCTACATTTTCTGAGCCCAGATCTGACAATATCTCTCTGACAACATACTCAGGCCTCTGCCCCTTTCACCCTAAGCGGTTATATGTTTGGAAATTTTCAAGCTATGAGGTTCACATGTGATATCTGGGACCACTGACAGTTCAGGCCATTTTGATACCAGTTCAGGAGCTGAATAGGTAGGTCAGCAGCATGGCACTTCTGTTTTACATATATGAAGCCCTGAGTTCTTGCCTCAGCACTTTGGTTTTTTGGGGGGGCCACACCACACCCGTTTGATGCTCTGGGGTTACTCCTGGCTATGCGCTCAAAAATCGCTCTTCGCTTGGGGGTACCATATGGGATGCCGAGAGATTGAACCACGGTCCATTCTAGGCTACCGCTTGCAAGGCGGTACCTCTAACACCACCTCTCTGGCCTCTTGCCTCAGCACTTTGGAGGGGGGGAGGGGGGGAGATCCCTCTTAAGAAGCTCTGCAGTGTTCGAAGTGATAGCACAGTAGTTGGGAGGGGGTTGCCTTATAAGTGGACGACCCGGTTTGATCCCTGACATCCATTATGGTTCCAAGCTTGCCATGAGTAACTCATGAGCACCAAGCACTAAAACAAAAACAGAGGGGGAATCGAATTTCCTTTTGGCTTAAGTCTCTCAAAGTCTCCCTGAACTGCCCAAAGAATTAAGTTCTGTTTTCCTGTTGTAAAAAAGTTACTGTATCTTGGATGCTTCTTGGTCTTAGATCATGTCTGGGTCTCTTCACAACAGCCTCAAAGCCTACTGGGTAGTCCAGGAGGACACATCAGGCCTCATCAGCCCTTTTCTGCTCTTTCCATCTACTTGCTGAGGATTTCAGTATCATTTTCTTTGGTTTGCTCAAGGGCCAATTGGTACCAGGTCCTCAGGCAACATGGTGCTTCTTGGGCCTTGAGCCTCCAAGGACACATGAGCAGTCTGAATGTCTGGCATGGGGCTAGCCCAGGGTCGATCCCTGCATCACAAGAATGTAATCCCTGAGCTCACCAGGATGAATCACTACTGTGCAAAGAACATTGTTCCCAGGCCCTTGGGAGAGTCTGAACACAAATGTGAGCTGATGGATTTGTTTCCAAACAAAGAACTGATGGAGAGCAGGACTGTAAGAACTGGGTTAGAACCCAGCACTAACACAGATGAACAGTATTTCCTGGAAAAAGGCCTGTCTTGTGCAGTTTTCAGCAGCTCTAGAATCTAGGCTTCAGTTTAATATATTTTTTCTGGGGGGGGGGGGATGCAAACCAACCTGATGGTGCTCAGGGCTTATTCCTGGCTCTGTACTCAGAAATCACCCCTGGAGGGGCTTGGAACACCACGTGGGGTGCTGGGGATTGAACCTGGGTGAACTGATCATTCTTAATTGAAGAGTCCCAACTACTCACACTTGTGTTTGTTTGTTTTTGGGCCACACCTGGTGACGCTCAGGGGTTACTCCCGGCTCCTGGCTTCGGTGACCAGATGGGATGCTGGGATTCAAACCGCTCCTGGCTTCGGGGACCATTATGGGATGCTGGGATTCAAACCCAGGTCCGTCTTGGGTCAGCTGCGTGCAAAGCAAATGCCCTACCGCTATGCTAACACTCCGGCCCCTTGTCTCTTAAATGGTACCATATGCTTCAAATGCCCTGACTTTCTTTTCCTGTAGCCTGTGTCCTGGTGACATCCCATCACCACACACACTGACTTTTCACTTCTGTTCTTGGGAAACTGCAGTGCCTCTTTTGCCCAGAGCTATGACTCCTCCCACCATCCTTTCTTGTCTTGATTCCTTCCAATTTTCCTAAACAAGTGGACATGTACGTCTTTTCCCTCAGGATTAGTGCCCCTCTTCCTGGACTCTTTGCAGTGATCCCCCAGTGCCACGGAACGGTGGCCAAGTCCCTGCAGTCATCTGGCCTTCTGCATCCCCACTCCCCCTTTGTGAAGCTTCAAAGCAGCCACCACTTCAGCCAGGGCCCAGACCCTGGGATGGCACCAGCCACCGCACCGATCCTCTTTACTGAAGAGGAGGATTTCTGACTGTTTTTTCGCATTGGTCATGAGCGCCTCCAACATAGTCCCTGACACACAAAAGGGACTCGAGCTTTCACGGCAGATGACAGAAAGCAGCAAGGAGTGTTAGTCGCAGAGACTGCTCCAATCGTAGTACAGTTTATGGAGCTAGCCTAGAAGGGCCAGTAAAGCAAGAGAACACAACTTACTGACTACCAGAAAGATACTCACTATATGCCAAGGAGCCATAGTAAGCAAGCCCAAGCACCAGGCCTCAAACAAGTTGTCTAAAAGGGGATGAGACTAGACTAATATCAAGAATGGTGTTAATATGCTGAACATGAAGCAACTAACTTTGTTGGAATTACTGAAGGGAAGGTCATACATTCAAAGAGGTAAGGGAGGGTTTTGCTAAGAAATGAAGCATTTCAGAAAGAAACGGATGAAAAATAAAAAGTACACAGGTTGCTTTGTATTCAAGGAAGTAGAACATAAGCTCCATCTATTTTAACTATTTAAACTTCATTTATTTTTATTAAAACATTGAGATTTATCAAGTTCATAACGTTGCATACAATGTTCCAGCACCAACTCCACCATCAGTTGTGATCTCCTCACCACCACTGCCCCCAGGTTCTCTCCTCCCTCCTGCCTGTCACCTTGGCAAGAGGCATTCAGCAAATTTACTGTATCTTTGTGGCAGCAAACTTTATTAAAGGAATGGCAAAAGGAATGATCAGAAAACAAGTCAATAATTTAATGTGTGATGATATAGATGGCTAGATGATTTTAATCTATGTATATAAATTCAAATCATATAAGGCTATTTCATTCACATAAGTCTTCAACTCAGGCATTTAAAATTTGCATTAAACTTTATTTTGTATGGAGATCTCATTGTAGCAATAATCATCTTGTCATTAAAAAATCTATTTTTTTTTATTTTGTTTGTACACTTCTGGGTTTACATAAAATAGGTAAATCCTACAAATGTAAAACTTATAGTGAAGAGAATTAAGAAAATTTAAAGAGGAAAACCTGGGACCGGAGTGACAGTACATCAGACTAGGCATTTGCTTTTGCACATGGCTGACCTGGGCTCAATTCCTGGAACCCTTTATGGTCCCTGAGCCCACCAGAAGTGATTCTGGAACTAACCTATAAAAACACAAACTTTTATCTTAAGAAAGAAAGGAAATAATGGTTTTGTTAGAAAACATATTTTTCCTTTAAAAAATATTCATTTAAGGCCTGGAGAGATAGCTCAGCAGCGTTTGCCTTGCAAGCAGCCGATCCAGGACCTAAGGTGGTTGGTTCGAATCCCGGTGTCCCATATGGTCCCCCGTGCCTGCCAGGAGCTATTTCTGAGCAGACAGCCAGGAGTAAGTAACCCTGAGCACTGCCAGGTGTGGGCCCCCCCCCCCAATTCATTTAAAATTTTTATTTAGTCACTGTGAATTACAAAGTTATTCATGACTGGGTTTCAGAACAAAATAGAAAACAAATAGATTTAAATGACAGATTTAAAGATTTATACATGGAAAACTATTAAGTCACTACTGAAAGAAATAGGAACACCAGGAAATTAGAAATTAATTGATATTTATGAACTGGAAAAATTATCCTATCCAAAGCATCATACAGATTCAATTCAACCCACCAAAAATTTAATGATATTCTTTGAGGATTTAGAACTAATACCACTAATGCTGGTGTGAAGTCATACAATTTTCTAAATAATCAAAGCAATTCTGAGAAAAAAGATGGGAGATGATGCATTCCTTGACTTTAAATTACCCTACAGGGAGAGATGATAGTACAGTTTAGACATTTGCTTTGCATGCAGCCAATTCCAATTCCAACTGATACCCAGCACAGCACATGGTCACCCCAGTACCTCCGGGAGTGAATTCTGAGCAGTCAATAGGCCCTGACCACCAATGGGTACAGCTCCGAAATCATAAATTATATTATTACAACTTATCAAAATTCTGTGGTACTGAAATTAAGGCAGTTACATCAGACCCACAGAACAGAACTAAGCCCAGAGAATAAGGCTAGAAGTTGGGTGCATAAAGAAAAAAAAAAAAGGAAAGCTCAACATAAAGGGTTGAGAGCTGGATAAATAATAACTACATGCAAAAACTGAAACGATCCGTCTCACATCATACACAAAAATAAATTCCAAGTGAGTTAAAGACCTCAAGATTAAGACCAGAATCCATACAACACATTGAAGAAATAGGTAAGCCTCTCCCAAGATGTAGACCCCAGGGGAATCTTCAATAATTTTGACTCAACTGGCAAAGATAACAAACCCCAATTAAATTAAATTAAAACTTTTTGCATATGAAAAGAAATGGACGAAAATAAAGACATCCTACAAATGAAAGAAAATATTTGCAACTCCTAACATCAAAGAGAGGGCTAAGATTCCAGATATAAAAGAACTCATAAAGCTCAACAGAAGGGAAAAGAAAAATCCTGTCAAAACAAGGGGAGAGGGGTGGGAATGATAGTAAAGGAGGTTGGGCACTTGCCTTGCATGTGGCTGACAAGGGCTGGATCCCCCACATCTTATGAGGTCCTGAGCCCTCCAGGAGTCATACCTCAGCGCCGAGCCAGGAGTAAGTCCTAAGCACACAGGGTGGGGCCTAAAAACAAAATTTGAAAGGTAGTGGAGGAGGGAGATGAAGTAGGTACTTCCACAAGGAACAGGAGTGGTCAGGAGGCATAGGAAAAAAGTGTTCCTCGGCACTCAATTATAGAGAAAAGCTGATCAAAATGGCCATGATAGCATCCCCCACCAACAAGAATGATGTATATCAAAGACTGCAACCATGCTGGACCGTTAGTCCAGGGGTTAAGGCACCTACCTTGCATGCAGCTTACCCCAGTTCAATTTCCCTGAGCACGGGCTGGAACAGTGCCGCTAGGTAGGTGTAGTCCAGCTTTGGTGGGGATGTGGTGAAAAAGCAACTCTCCTTCACCACCATGAAGTGAAGGGAATGGCATCTGGCTCAGCCACTATGGAAAACAGTACAAAGACTTCTAAGAGCCCAGTAGGGCTGCCGGGTAACCCAATCATACCACTGCTTGGCGTCTACCCAAGAATACAACTTCCACTGGAAAACACCTCAGTCTACTTATATTCACTCTGAAATGAGCACAATAGCCGGATGTGGAAACATGTTGAATGTCTACCAACAGGAGCCGGAGAGATAGCATGGAGGTAAGGCGTTTGCCTTGCATGCAGAAGGTCAGTGGTTGGAATCCCGGTATCCCCTATGGTCCCCCAAGCCTGCCAGGAGCGATTTCTGAGCGTAGAGCCAGGAGTAACCCTTGAGCGCTGCCAGGTGGGACCCAAAAACAAACAAACAAACAAATGTCTACCAACAGATGACTAGGTAAAGAAGATATTATGGCCATTAAGCCACTATAAAAGAAGTTGAAGAGGAACCTGAGTAGTAATACAGTGGGTAGGACACTTGTCTGGCATGCAGCTGACCCAGGTTCAATTCCTAGCATCCCCTATAGTACCCCAAGGGATCCCCAGGAGGGATTCCTAAGTGCAGAGACTGGTAGTAATCTCTAAGAGAAGATGAGGAGCTGGAGACAGTACTGGAAGGTACTTGCCTTGCACACAGCCAACCCTCATTCAATCCCCTGAATCACTATGGTCCCCAGAGCACAGCTGGGTCTCCCAAGCACTGATGGCCCCATCCCACCCAAGATGGAATCTTGCAGCTGGCTACCACACATAATGGGATATTACGAAGCCTTAAGAAAAGATGAGGTGCAAAGGTCCTCCCTGGGCTCCTGCACACGGTCTCTACATGTATATCATCTGCATCTTCCCTCCAGGCATGTGGACTTTTCCCACTTTCATGCTGGGCTGTGTACGGGGGTTCTCTTCACCGCATTCTCTTTCCTTCTCAGATGGAGAAAGACAGATAAACTGGATGAGTTCATTCATCTGTGGTGTAGTGACACTGAACACAGAAATAGACAGTACAGAATAAACTTCTAGGTATATGCACAAGAGACATGAAAATGTGCCCTCAAAAGGCTGTACACGAATATTCACAAGAGACTTGGCAGTAACATCCACACAGAAACCACCCAAATGTCCACAAGTATAAGGGATTAAAGGTGGTGATAAGGCCAAATACTGGAACGCTTAGCAAGAAGAAATGACGTTTTGTCATATGCTTCAACAAAGATTAGCCCTTGAACACATTATACTCAGTTAAAGAAACCAATCACGAAAGACCACTTAACGTTTCATCGGCGGCTTCCGTTCTGACTGCCAAAGATGCAGAGAGAAAGCAGATGGCAACTGACTGCAAGGGCTGGGAAGGAGTGGGAGTGATGGCTAAGAAACGCAAAGCTTCCTCTGGGGTTAAGAAAATGTTCTTTGACATTTATTATCAGGATGGCTGTCTAACTCATAGAGTAAACGAACGATACACGGGAGATTTTAGGATACATAAATTAATTTCAATAGTTCTGGGAAGGGGGTTTGGTTAGAGAACCAGTATAAGAGCTAAGGCACTGGCCTTGCACACAGCAAAGCAGGTTTGATCCCTGGCACAACATATAGCTCACCCAGCACTGCCAGGAGTGATCTTTGAGCAGAGTCAGGAATAAATCCCAGGCAGAGCCAGGTGCGGCCCCCAAAGAAAAAGCACACATCAGAAGTAACTGGGAGATGAAACATAAGGAAAATACAGAAAAACCATCAGCTCAAAGATTTCTCCCAGTTAGGAAAGAGCTGAACAAGTTTCTAACTGACAGCAGCAAACAGCAGAAAGGCAGTTCTCTGCAGTCCCCAGTAACAAAGGAGGCCCTGCAGATTAAGCAATGGGAGGATACACAAAGACATGGCCAGGAATAAGCAAGATGTCTTACAAAGCAAGGCATGGTATGCAAACTGCTAACAAGAACGGGAAGGAAGATGAGCAGGAGTCGAGGGGCAAGGATGTGGTGTAGTGATTCAGGGACAGGGTCCCAGTCAGCAGGCTGGAGACTGATTCTGCTGCCATAACCAAAGGTGACCCAGCACCAGCCAAGGGACACAAAAACCAGAGGTCACCCGTGGAAGCAATGACAACAGAAGTGGGCAGGAAGAATGATAAGGTTCAAGACCAATAAAAGGAAAAGGTCTGGATGGAAAATGCCTCTTTAAAAGAAGGCCTGTACGTTGCCAGAGGCTTTTAGGAGGCTAGTGGAGCCAGCGGTAGATGCAAGAACATTGCAAGCTACAAGGAGGTCAGGAAGAGAGTTTGAACTCCAGATCATAATTCCATCATCCAGGAACCTCCGTGAGGGCTAGTGCTGGAGACTCAGTTAATACCAAACCTGAATTTTTAAGTTGCTTTCTGTCAGCAGTGGTGAAACTATGTATCCACTCAGGAAGAAAGGACTGCCAGAAGCCAATCTGAGACAAAGCATTTGCTTTTGGTCATTGCTCTGGTCATTTATGGAGGGATAATCCAGAGTTCGAGGGACAAAAGCACCTTACAATCCTCTCAAGCAAGGCAATTTCGTGCTTCGCAATCCTCTCAAGGGCATTTGGCAATGTAGATGATTAAGGCACGTCAATTATTGAGGGATAGGATTTTAAATAAGGAAGATGTGCTTGTCTGTTTAATTTACACAAACAGGAAACACTGGAATTGAATTGGGTAGGTCTCTTTTTAAGGGACTAGGTATTTGCCTTACCTTTACTACCTTGTAGTCACACAAGTACTCCACCTCATAATTGTTTAGATTCCTTTTGGTGATTCCAATCGATTTACATGTGAGCTTTTCTTTTCTACATAATTCCTGAAGAGTATCAAGTGAAACTAGGCAAGGCACACACCAAGCTACAATAAGAAAATAGAATTCTTTACTAATGAAATAGCTACTTGATTAAAATAAAAACAAACAACGAAAAGGAAAAACTTAAAACCTCTGCGTTGCCACCCTTCAACCGGCAATTTTATAGATCTGATCATTCGTAACAAGCAAATTTAGGCATTAAAACACTGCATTAGTAAAATGGTCTCGAATGTCCTCAGCAGTCTCTAGCGTGTGTTGAACTGGTATTAATTTCTTTTATGCCACTTAAAACAAAATGCTTCAATTTGCAATGAGTAAACTAACTCGGCATAAAATTGTCGAAAGGTCACCAGAATTTTTTGCACTTTTCTATTAGATGCAACACAGAACATAATCGCTATTTTGATTAGATGGAGCTCTTGAAGACATCTTCATTTTCAAATGCAATGGTATGTTGTGAAAAAGAAACTTTCTCTCGTTCTCCTCGCTGAAGCATTAAGAACTGAAATCGACTGGAAATCTAGCACAATACAGGCGCATACATCTCACGTCCTACTTTTATCCCTTCAAAAATGCCGCTTGAAATGCGAGCTCCATTTAACATTGTTATGACTGTAATGAATACAGCCATAACCCCCCCGCCTTTATTATTCCAGACTAGACTGTTAGCAATAGAGTATATTTTCTGATTCTCATTTCCTGTATTGTGTTGAGTCAAAAAAAAAAAAAAAAGTCTGTGTGTTCAACTTACATTAGCCACACACCAAGCATGAACAGAAAAATAGGACCACCTGAGTCCCAGACACCTGTCACCGACCCTGCTGAGGATCCTGCCCTCAAATTCCTATGAAGGAGAGGCCACGGCACGGCGATGACAAGTGAACATAAAAGGATGCTTAGAGACTGGGAAGGTGCTTTGGCTGGATGCCTCGTGCTTCTCCAGCCTCTGCCAAGCTCCCTGGGGAGGCGCTGCCAGGCTGCCTGCCCTCTCTGTGATTCAGATGCACAGGGGGAAAAAGTGGGGTCGGAGCACACGCCCACAAACAAAAACAAAACCTTGCCTAAATCCAGGCTTTCCTAGTAGCTCTCCAAGGTAGCTGGGCCAACATTTTGTGTGCAGATATTTAGATCAGTCTGGGGGTGGGGGGGAGGGCCCCGACTACTCTTGATCAACCTGCAAGCATGAACCCCCAACCCCCACTCCACGTGGCTCAATGCACAAAACGGTACCCACTCCCAAACAAACTGGGGCGCCCTGGAGGCCACTTGCTCTGTGTACAATGGTGAATGGAGGGCCCGAAAGCTTATATATAGCACAGTAAGCGATCCTCCACGACCCTTGGGTATGGAAAAAAAAAGAAAAAGCACAAAAAACTTCAGGACGTTTTGGACCCTGCCACAAGCATGGTTAACATTCCGGGGTAAGGTACAGGCCCCTAAGAACTAGAACCCCAGTCCTGTCTCTTCCCAACCCAAGCATGGCTTATTTGTTGCTGCACGGGGGACTTTGGCTTTAAGATCTAACCCTCTAGGATAAAGTTTTTTTTTTTTTTGGGGGGGGGGATTTGGGGGGGACTTAAAAGGCTAGGTTCTGGCTCTTCCCTAAGGAGGTGGGCGAGGCCAGTAGCAACGTGCACCATGCCAACACACACCCACACACACACACCCACTCAAAAAAAAAAAAGCAAAGCCTTCCTTCCCGCCGCTGGGCCCGGAGGAGGCGGCGCGGGAGAAGTTGGGGGAGCAGAGAATTAGTTCCTAAACTGTGCAAGGGAGGTTTGGGGGGGGGGGCGTGCTGCAAAGCTGCATGCACCTCGCAGGCACGTTCTGGGGTGCACGCGGGGGCGGCCCCCGAAAATCCTCATTGCAAATGTCCAGTGTGCCAAAAATAAAAGGGAGGCCGCGAGCAGGGGGTGGGGCGGGGCGGGGGGCGGCCGTCTCCTCGCTCGCTCCCTGAGGGTGCGTGCAGGCCGGGCCGCCCCCCGCCCCCGGCCCCCCGAGACCCAGCAAGCGCAGCCCCGACCCCAACCCCCGGGGCCCGGTTACCGGGAGCGGCGGCGGCGGGGGCCCGCACTCGGGGGCCTCCTCCACACGGCGGCCAGGCGGGCGGCGGCCTCGGGGCGAGCGAGCAGCGCGCGAGCGGCCACTCTGTGCGCAGGAGGACGACGCGGGGCACCAGCGCCGAGGGCAGCGGCGGGCGCGCGGGCGGCGGGGAGCGGGAGCGGGAGCGGGCGCGGGCGAGGGGCGGCGGCGGCGGCGGCGGGGGCTCGTCCGGCCGCCGGCTCCCGGCCCTCCGGCTCGGCTTCGGCGCCCGGGCCCGCCCGGGGTCCGCCCCCCAGCTCTCAAAGCCTCGCGCCGGGGCCGGGGCCGCCGCCGCCATCTTGAGGCGCTTTCATTCAAACTGGCGCGGCCCGAGCCGATAGCTCAGCTGGCGCCACGCTCCGCCCCTGTCGGCGCGGGCGGCGCGGACTTAGACGTCATAAGAGGCCGACGCGGGCGGCGCGGCCGTGACGTCACAAGAGGCCGACGCGGCGCACGGCGCGGCCGACGACTCGTACGCATGCGCTCCGCGGCGCGGCGCGACGAACGGCCGGTCGAGGGGCGGGGCCTCTAGCGCGACGGGGCGTGGCATTGTCGGCACAAGGGCGGGATTCCGCGGCTAAGGGGGCGTGGCATCGGCGGCGTGGCATTGTTGGCTCAAGGGCGGGGTTACGAGGACAAGGGGGCGTGGCGTTGGCGTCTCAAGGGCGGGGCTCCTCGTCCGATGGGCGTGGCTTTAGCGGCGGAGGGGCGGGGCCTCGCGGCCCGGGGCAGTGAATTGGCGCGGCCTTGTTAACCAACTGGTGCTGGTGGGGAAAGCGGGATTCTGTTCCCAAGGGGCCGTAGCGTTAGTGGCGGGACCGGCGCCCCGAAATCTCCCCACGTTGGTCCCAGCCCAGAAAATCTGTCTTTTCGAGGTGCACAGCTGCTTTGGGCCCTCAGTACGGCGAACCCCGCAACTCTCCGGGATCTCCAAATGGGCCGCTGGCTGCACGGCTCCCCGGGAGAGGTTTTGAACTCACCGCTTAGGCTAGGAGGTGCGTCCGGGCGCGGGAGCTTGAAAACTCGCCCATTGGAGGCTCCAGTGCGGTGATGGTCTGCAACCTGCGGGTCCTGCTAGCGCCCTGCAGCAGCTCACGCTTGCAAAGGCAGGGAAATCCGCCTGGGGTCCTGTTAAAACGCAGAATTTTTTTAATTCTATTTTATTAATTTATTTATTTGGGGTTTTGGTTCACACCCGGCGGCGCTCAGGGGTTACTCCTGGCTCTGCGCTCAGAAATCACTTATGGCAGGCATAGGGGACCATATGGGATTCTGGGGATCATACCACCGTCCCTTGATGCAAGGCAAACGTCCTACCGCTCTGCTATCTCTCTCTCTCTGGCCCTAAACACAGAATTTGAATTGAGGCGTCTGAGACCATACCGATGATGCCTCTCGGGAGGACTTACAGAATTCTCAGGCCCAAGAACTTGGATCTTGGAACTTGGAACCTGACCCATCCAATTCAATGGAAGAATTTATTTATAAACGAAGATTTCAACCATTTATATTTGAGATGCTGCCAAAACAAAGCCAAAGGCCTGGCAAGTTCATTGATATGTTCACCAAAAGTATCTTTGCTTTTTCTCTGGGTGATGTAATACCTACTTTCTATATTTTTTAACAATTATATGTGTCACTGTAGAATCATACAAATATTAAACCTCCTTCAATCTAAAATTAAAAAAAAAACACTAGACAATGTAGTGGACAAAAAATGATTTGTCACCTGAGAATGAAAAAATTTACAAGTTTTCTTTAGGGAACAAAGCACCTTGACCACAATTTGCAATTAGATATATTTGAGGGTTAAAGTCATTTTACAAAATCATCAGCAGTAGTATTCCTTTTCTTTTCTTACTTTCCTTCCTTCCTTCCTTCCTTCCTTCCCTCCTTTTTTTTTTTTATTGTTTGTTTGTTTGTTTTTGGGCCACACCTGGCGGTACTCAGGGGTTACTCCTGGCTGCTCAGAAATAGCTTCTGGCAGACACGGGGGATCTTATGGGACACCGGGATTCGAACCAACCACCTTTGGTCCTGGATCAGCTGCTTGCAAGGCAAATGCCGCTGTGCTATCTCTCCGCCCCCCTCCCTTTTTTTTACTGCAGTGGGAAGCAATCAAGAAAATAGTTTCAAGAATTTAGAAGAAAAGAAAAACAATTTTTTTTTTTTGAGCCACACCTGGTGATGCACTAGGGTTATTCTGAAAGGGGACCATATAGGGTGCCTGGGATCGAAGTTGGGTTGGCCCCATGCAAGACCAGTGCTTTCATCTACTGTACTATCACTTTTGGAACTTTATTTTGCAAAGATTGGTTTTCAAATTTTTTCTTCTCTTGGGCCGGAGCAAATAGCAGTAGTATGGCGTTTGCCTTGCAAGCGGTTGACCCAGGAAAGACCTGGGTTGGGTCCCCGGTGACACATATGGTCCCCCGAGCCAGGAGTGATTTCTGAGCACATAGTCAGAAGTAACCCCTGAGCATCACCGGGTGTGGCTGCCTACTGTGGACAGTCGGTTCCTCTTGTGTAACTGTGATTATCCAATTACCATCTTGACCCACTTGATAGATTCGGGGGAATGTTCTCAGAATGCTATAATAATGTGGCTAGGTAGTTAGCTCCCAAATAAAAGGCTTCTACTCTGAAAAGAAATGTATTTTTTAGAAAGAAAAATGCAACAATAAAAGTATAAAGAGGAAAAGACCTTCCTTCAGCTTCCCTCCACAAAGGGATGTGCTGTTAGGGAATGGGGGTTCGGTGGCCCAGATGACCCCTGCAGGGACCAACCAGATCAATACATAACTGCTCTGCCTATAGTGGGACTTGTTTCTGGGTCATTTTTATAAAAGGTTCTGCAATTGTTTCATTTAATATCAAAAAACCCTCAAATGTTCTCTTACTAAGAACAAAAGCCTTTCAAAATTAGAAGAGAAGCAAAAAAGTTTAGGAGCCATTGTCCAATTTCTAGTAAATCAACTCATATCTTTTCATTTTCGTTTCCTGACAAAACATTCCTTCATTTATTTTCCCACTAATAATGATTTAACTGAAATTAAAAACAGATTGCAAGACTTGTAATGAATTATTTAATAAAAACATAGATTCTACAGTTCATTTAAAAAGTATTTTAATATAAACATCACTTGTAAACAAAACCAGATAATGTTGATAATTTCGTTCTAAAAACTTCAAGCTCCTTTAACACTAAGATGCCACCTCAACTGTGAGTGCTTCACACTTCCCCGTCTCTTGATCTGTGCACATCACGTGTAAAGAGCCATCCCTAAACAAAAAACAAAACACAATAAGTCATATTCTCACTTATAAATACACAAATTTCATAAGAAACCTAGGTCTTGGACTAAATAAGAGAGCATGCAAAAATTTTAATGTAGTTAAGATAAAGAATAAACCTCTTTTTTTTATAGGGTCTCAAGTTTTGTTTTTGCTTTCAGGGGCCAACCCCCACCCCCCACAGTGCTTGGGATCACTCCTAGTGGTGCTCAGAGAGCACTTCTGTGGTGGTAGAAATCTGAGAGGGTTGGTCCTAGTCAGGGCAAGTACCTTAAGCCCTATAATGTCTCTTCAGCAAGTGTCTTTCAGTTTAGTACCATTTACTGTCACTAGGTGACTGTTCTTAAACGTTTCTTCCTGAACCACTTAGATGAAAAGCTGTACTCACTGTCAACCCACAAAGATAAAGTTCTCAAGTGTAAATCAGACTTCGTGGAAGCTCAAGATGCATCATGCCCATTTCAAATAAGGGCAAGCAAGACTCCCCTGTGAGGTCTATATTCTTACTAAGTATGGTGGAGGGAATACGTTAATTCGATGCGACTTACTTCCAAGAGAGTGCTATGGTAATGCAGATTTTTTTCACTGGGTTTTTTTGTTTGTTTGTTTTTGGGTCACACCCAGCAGCGCTCAGGGGTTACTCCTGGCTCTATGCGCAGAAATCGCTCCTGGCGATTGGTCCATATGGGACCAAATGGGTCCATTTGGGACCATATGGGATGCCGGGATTTGAACTACCGTCCTGCATGCAAGGTAAACGCTCTACCTCCATGCTATCTCTCTGACCCCAATGGTAATGCAGATTTTATAGCTCACTTCTTCAGAAAAATTTTTGCAGCAACAGTATGAATAAATGTATCCTTTTTCACAGGACACAGAATAGTGATAGTAATCATTTAAACCTTAGAAAACTGGAATTTAAATTAATCCCCCAATAAAGGCATCAAATTGGTTTGGCCTGGTTGATGACTAATGTAGGCTGAGAAGACCCAAAGTAAGGTCAGTTCAGGAAAAATTTCCAAAAGCAAATGACTTTAGATATCACAGAGTAAAACAGTCATTTTGAAGGGTGAAAGTTCATAAATAATCTTCCCAGAAAGACAATGGGTGGAGAATCGGAAAACTATTCAAACAAGTTGTCTCGAAGTGAATTGTCTTTACCTCGCAAGTAGTTGAATTTCTTACCTTTTCATAGTAAGAACAGCTAAGATATCACGTAATCCACCTTTTTTATCTAAATCCTGAAGTACAACCTATTTAAAGAAAATAGTAGATTATTTAGAACTTTGACCTATCTTAGTGAAATGGTGCGTTAATTATTCTATTGTGCCAAATATTATTACTGAAACAAACTTCTACCATTTCAAAAAAATCTAGAGTATAAAATAAGTTTCTTTAATGAAAATGTCTCCTCTAGGAGGGCATATTAAGAAAGTTAACTTATTTGTCCCTTGAGTATCATGTTCAGATTAAAGGGTTTATTGTCATGAAGTATTATTCCTAAAGTACAGATTACTAATGTCTAATTAAGACATAGCCACCACATGTAATTTATATTCCTGGAAATCTTCTATATGTGCTTCCATAAAAGCTTAGACACCTTCTATTAAAGAAGCAGAGAGCAAATTCTTTTGTACAATGAAGATTTAAATATACAGGGGCTGGAGCAATAGCACAGCAGGAAGGGCATTTGCTTTGCAAGTGGCCAGCCAGGGTTCGATCCCTGGCATTCCATAGGGTCCCCTAAGGCTGCCAGGAGTAACCCCAAGAACACTGCTGGGTATGGCTCAAAAAGAAAAACGTTTATATATACATAAAATTGTTTTTCATGATGCTGGGTCATCACACCCCTGATCTTACCTTAGGACTGTATATATAATGTTCCTGAGTACAGATCTGAGAGTTAGCCCTGGGCACCACTGTGTGTGACCCCAGTAGTGAATGACTACTACTAAAAAGAGTGTTGGAAGTCATATATCCAGGCTAGCATATATAACACTGACTTGTACCCAGAAGACCAAATTCCCTGAAACGAATTCATTGACTGGAGGCAATTACCTGTGCAAACTTGTTTTCCTCCACAGCGGAGCTTTTCCCCTCCGACTCATAGAGTTCAAGGCACACAGAAGAGAGACTTCCAGGGGCCTGTAACGTGTGCTGTCTTCGGGCTGGCAAAGGAGTCCCAGAGGGAAACAGCACAGCGAAACTCTGGGCGCCGGATTCATCCAGCCCCTAAGCAGCAGGACCAGAAAGTGCGTGTTTAGCTTTTCAATTAGAATTAAAAAAAAAGTAACAACTCTTATCATAAATGTCATCTGTGTTTCATCTGTGTTAACAATCTGGAAAGGACCTCATGGCCCAAGAGAAGAGAAGAGAAGGGAACCATGATCCTTAATCCTACCACACTTGACTTTGAAAATAAACTGAAATCTGCTGCTACGGATCTGAAGCTCAGTCAGGAATTTGCAAGTTACATTACTACAAAATTAATTTTAGGTTCGGTAAAAATTCATTATAGGAACTTAAGATAATGGTTCAATGATAAATGATAGAATTGATTTAAGTAAAATGCTAGAATGGAACTGGAAACATCTGCCCACACCCACAACTTTTCCTAGAAAACCCAGTCTGCAGTGCAAATGTGCAGCCGTCAGTCAACACACACTATCCAGGCTGGAAAAGCCAAGTGGGACGGCGCTGACCTTCACTAAGATGTCTTTGGCTGAGCACTCAACCTTCACGCAGTTCTCCAAGAGCAGGTTTTCTTTGCCTATGAGAATTCCTGCTTCCAAGGCAGCGCCGATTGGGGTGACCTCATCAGGCGGGATGGAATTGAGAAGCTCCCCTGTGGGGAAAAGGTCTCGGATCAGCTGCTGTAGCTTGGGGATCCGGGATGACCCTCCACAGAGGACGACCTAGAAGGGTAAGAAGAATTGCAGGGTTGTTCTTGTGGTTTTATTTTGGGGCCACACCAGGCGGTGCTCAGGTTACTCCTGGCTCTGTGCTCAGGAATCACTCCTGGTGATGCTTGGGGTAGCCTATGGGATGCTGGGAATTGAACCCAGATTGGGAACATGCAAGGCAAATGCCCTCCCCACTGTGCTATCACTCAGGTGCCAGGGTTTTCTCTTAGAAGCATGGATGTTTCTCAAAATTGAGCAAATGTAAACAATGAAATGAAAAAAACACAATTGTGGGGGCTGGATAGATAACACAGTGGAGAAGGCACTTGCCTTGCGAGGGCCAGCTGGCTCAATCTCTGGGAATCTCACATGATTTCCCCCTGAGTACCAGGAATGATTCCTGAGTAGAGAGCCAGGAATAACCTCTGAGCACCACCAGGTGTAGCCCCAAAGCCAAAAAAAGAAAATTCTGTTTTTAACATATTCTTGTTATACATGCTGTATAATCTGCATTCATTTATTTTGGGGCCACACCTTGCGATGCTCAGTGCTTACTACAGATTTGTGCTCAGGGATCACCCCTGGTGTTGCTTGGGGATCCCATAGGGTGCTGTGGATTCAACTGCATGCAAATACCCAATCTGCTGTACTATATTGTTCTAGTCCCCTGCATGGATATATTTGACATATTTATATGTATATAAATATATAGATTGGGCCCAAGAGATAAGCTAGTAGGTAAGGCATTTCCCTTGCAAGTTACCAACCTAGGTCCCATCCCTGGGACCTCATGCTCCTGAGCCCCACCAGTGTGGAGCTCCCCCCCAAAACAAAGTACACACACCACGTGTAGATTATATTCTCTGCTCATATGAGCTCTCTCCACATGCAGAAAACAATAGAGAACATACATGTGATTCACAGTTAATACCAGGCCGATGAGACATGATCACCAGAATTCATTCCAGAAAAGAAATACATTATTTAGTTTATCCTGCCTACATAAATCAAACAGCATTTTTCTTCTTTCTTTTGGTTTTTGGGTCACACTTGATGGCGCTCAGGAGTTACTCCTGGCTCTGCGCTCAGAAATCACACCTGGCAGACTCAGGTCGGTCATGTGCAAGGCAAATGCCCTACTGCTGGCTCCAGAAAGAATTTTTCTGATGGCAAAATAAAAATGGCCGGTTTGTCTTTGTGAAACTATCAAATAAGTTTTATCGAAGAATTACTTTTCTTGAGTAAAAAGACATATCGAATTATATGTCAGTATTCTAGAGGCCATGTGATGCTGGCTATGGGGAAGGGTCAGTACATTTGAGGTACTTTGGTTCCTCTTCCCCACTCCAACCTCTCTGGCCATAAACAGATCTATAGAAAACCCCACTATGTAAAGGTTCTCTTTTTATTATCGTTGTTTTTGGTTTCCCCTGAGTAGTTCTCAGGGCTTACTCCTAGCTCTATGCTCAGGGATCACTCCTGGCCATGCTCAGGAAACCACATGTAGTTCTGGGGATGGAACTCTGGCCAACACCAGACAAAGCAAGCACCCTACCTTCTGTCTTATCTCTGAGCCCACTTGTTTAAAGGAATCTGCAAACTATTATTTTTTTAAATGAAGACAAAGGAATCAAGCAAAAATCAGGCCCAAGAACCAGAAGAAACATTCCTCCACATTACTCCTGAAGGATTTCAGGAGTGGCTGGGGGCTGCATGTGACCACTTGAGTGGAAGCTTTGACCGATATTAACTTCCTGAAGTAGAAGGAAAGACGCATGGGGGCTCCCAATCTAGGGGAGGGAATTAGCTTTGATTGCAACATGGACCCCAAGCCAAAGCCAGGAAAGACCTGCTTCTTTCCTGACTATCCCGGCGCAGGGCCCCAAGAGAGTGTGTGGAAAAAACCAACACAGGAGATCTTGGATCCTCTTGGAGCAGGCAGCAAAGTATGTCAACTGCAGGAAACCTCAGAGATATGGGTGTCCAGTCCCAAGGACACCCCCATCAAGAGTCAACAACACCCTATGTTCCCGCTATTAGGTGTATCAGGGAAGGAGAATTAAGTAACCTCCTGGAGCCCCAGAACGGGTCAACTTCAATACCAGCAACCAGGAACTGTTTCCATGCTTAGAGAAAGGGTCTGGCACAGAAACACATTACAGTGTGAGGCTAAGCTGACTAACAAACCCTGAGTCCTTTTTACTAGGGAGTGAAAGATTCCAAACTGTGAGGTCACCAGTGCTCTTAGTAGCTTTCCTCGTTTAACACAAGTTCAGAAAACAGATTAGTACAATATATTCCTCTAGGACCGATGGGCCCTGGACTAAACCACTCTGAAAGTCTAAACCAGTTTGAAAACACTCTTGCAATAAGAAAAATAGATAACTGTTACCTTATTAATATCTTCAGCCGTCAGTCCGCTTTGCTTTAAGAGGTCTCTGATTGCATCGATGCATTTATTAAAAAGTGGAGAACAGAGCAGCTCAAATCTTGCCCTGTATTCACATACAAAACAGAGAGGAATAAGGTATAGGACAAAGACCTAACCTGATTAACTGACATATCCTTTCAAGTTGAAGAGCCAAGTTGGAAACCTGCTTCAAGGGTTTTCTTAAGTTCATTGTAGCTCCAGAGGTAGTACAGTGGATAGGGCGCCTGCCTTGCATGCAGCTGACCTGGGCTTGATCCCTGGCATCCCATAGGGTCCCCTGAGCACTATCAGGAGTGTAGTATGTTTCCAAGTTACTTGCTTGGTTGCTGGTTTTGTGTGGGCCACACAGAAGTCAGAGCTTGGGACTCACTTCTGACAATGCAGGATACTGAAAAGGGACAAGCAGGGGGTCAAGGGCAATGTCTTAGCCTATAAACTCACTCTCTGGCTAGTTGTTGGGGGCTGTGAGTAGGGCTATGGAAAGGTACTTATCACTTTCTCCTTTTGGATTTCTGGGTTAAGACGAAAGCACTAGTGACCTGTATTTACTTATGACAAGGGCACAAGTCTTTTTTTTTTGGGGGGGGGGCACACTTGCAGGGGTTCAGGGTTTATTCCTGGCTAGGTGCTCAGAAATCACTCTTGGCAGGTTCAGGGGATCCAATGGGATACTGGGGACTGAGCCAGGGTTGGCCGTGTGCAAGGCAAATGCCCTCCTTGCTGTGGTATAGCTCTCCCTATCAATTTGGTATATAGTTTTAAAAGGACATTTTTGTCTCTACATATATAATTTTATAATAAAGTATTGGGGGGGTGGCCTGGGGAAACAACCCTGAGGAAGTGCTGGGGAATTATGTTGCACAGGGGGAGCATATCCAGACTCCAACATTCACAGAATGTGCTCCTAGCCCCAATACCTTAAAGACGAAGACATTCTAAACACGAACAATCTGGAACTTCTTACCAACCTGGAAATGTTGCAGTCAAAGTCCTGCCCCTCATAGAGTGAGTCGAGGAAACAGTTGGCACTGCCCAAGGTCGATAAGGAGTGCTTGGCAACCTCAGCGCTGTTCATCAGTTTCATCATGGCACGGCCATTGCCCCTCACGTCATGCCGGAAAGACCTACATTGAAAAATTACTAGGTATTGGGGCCCGGAGAGATAGCGCAGCGGTGTTTGCCTTGCAAGCAGCCAATCCAGAACCAAAGGTGGTTGGTTCGAATCCCGGTGTCCCATATGGTCCCCCGTGCCTGCCAGGAGCTATTTCTGAGCAGACAGCCAGGAGTAACCCCTGAGCAATGCCGGGTGTGGCCCAAAAACCAAAAAAAAAAAAAAAAAAAAAAAATTACTAGGTATTTATAATTTATCTAAACTAAACTTTGGAGAGATTGGGACCAGATTAATAAGGGGTAAAAATTGATCTTTCTACCATATTTTAATATCTGGCTTCCAATCCTCCAAAAATGTTTAAAAAAAAAAATTCCCAGAAATTGAAAGAAGAATCTTTCCAAGAAAAGCGAGTAACAAAAAACGTATTTAAATCTTTGAAGTGCAAGGAACTGGAGCAATAGGACAAGGGGGTGGGCACTTGCTTTGCATAAAGTTTACTCAGATTCAATTGCCATCCCCAGAATCCTATATGAGCCCCACCAGGAGTAATTTCTGAGCTGAGGAATAGCCCCTGAGCACCACAGGGTGTGGCACAAAACCCCAAAACAACAATAAGGCCACTTGAATTGCTTCCTTCCAGAGCCAAACAGACTATTTCGAAGGAAGTAGACCAGTTGTTTCTCCAGGTAAAATAGAGGCCAAAGGAGATATATGTAACTGGGTCAAGTCTCTTGCATTTTGGTTTTGGGCCATACCTAGTGGCACTCAGGTTAATCCTGGCTCTGTGCTCAGGAATCACTTCTGGCAGCACTTGGGGGACCATGAGGGATGCTGGGGATCGAACCCAGGCAGCCAGTGATATGCAAGGCAAATACCCTCCTGGCTGTGCTATTGCTCCAGACCCAGCAATTTTTTTTTTAATTCTAATTTAGTCAAACTGAGGAAAAGGCTGTCTTGATTCTAAGTTGTTTTTTTTTTTGAGAGGCTCTCTGAATGTAACCGACCAATGACTGACTTTTGATATGTCAAATAGGATTTGAATTTTGCCCGAAAAATGATACTCAGGAACTGTGGCAGACTGTTGACTAAATATTCTGATATGAATCCACTTCAATGTGATTCCAATATAAGGTGAACTTTATCAGAACTACATTCCTCAAAGCCCAGATCCTGAGATCCCCCTCACCCAGTTCACAGAACCAGTGTCTTGGTAAACCCCAATACACAGGTGTCAAACCAAGGCCCCCACAAGCTGGATGTGGGCCTGAGTCGGATTCCTGCACCATACACAAATCCAAAAGCAATCATGTCTGGCACCTGGTGCTGGCCACTGGGCTCTGCTACCTAGACTGGACATTTGAGCTCTCGACAGTGCCATGGAAAAAGACCAGGCAGAAGCATTTCAGATGAATCTGCGCGAGAAAATTCCTGAAGAGAAACTTCAGGCCAAGCACCCATCAAGTCCCTGCCTCGGACCCACCTCTGAAACTCAGATGCCAGGTACTGTGCCAGAGTTTCTGTGAAGCGCGCCCCGCCGATGTTGTTGTCCGTGCTCGTGGAAAGAAGGCGGTAGAGGCCACTGTTGACTTCCATGAGACTGATGGACAATGAAGTTCCGCCCAGCTTAAACACCAAGACGTTGCTTCAAAGAAAAATAACAAAGGTATTTAGGAAAACCAGCCCAACACTCTGAAGAACATAAAACAGTAGAAGCCACTTTTGTTATTTTGTGTGTGTGTGTAAGACAAGTAGAAGTCACTTGTTTTAGTGTGTGTGTGTAAGACAGTAGAAGCCACTTGTTTTAGTGTGTGTGTGTGTGTGTGTGTGTGTGTGTGTGTGTGTATGTGTGTACCATAGGGGATGCTAGAGGTCAAACCAGGTCAGCCTTTTTTCAAGGTATGTGCCCTCCCTGCTGTACTCTCTTGAAAGTCACGTAGTTTCATCCCTTTAACTCACAAATGGGGACTGCGAATTTTCTATCAATAGCTTAAGTTCCTGACCATCACTTACGTAGCGATGAATCAAGCCTAGCACCCAGATCTTTTCATTCTGAGTCCAAGTTCTCTTTCAATTAATTTTCCTGGTGAAAGTGTTCGGTTTTTTGTTTTCTAAGTAGCAAGTTCAAAACATTCACTTTACAAAGTAGAGATCTCTGATGAGGGTACATTTTAAGAGAATTTAATGCAGAAATGTTATGCTAATATTACTGGCCTTTGCCCTTATATGCTCTTTTTTTTAATTATCTTTATTTAAACACCGTGATTACAAATATGATTGTAGCTGTATGATTACAGTCATGTAAAGAACACCCCCCTTCACCAGTGTAAGATTCCCACCACCAATTTCCCAGATCTCCCTCCTCCCCACCCTACCCACACCTGTACTCAAGACAGGCTTTCTATTTCCCCTCATTCATTCACATTGTTATGATAGTTTTCAGTGTAGTTATTTCTCTAACTGCACTCATCACTCTATGTGGTGAGCTTCATGTCATGAACTACACCTACATGGGTAGATAGGGGAAAATAAGGGTTGGGATTGAGGCAGTAAAAGATTAGAAATGAGCTTTGTAGGGCAGTATCAAGGTCACAATACAAGATGGATATTATGCATCAATAAACTATATGGATACAATACTATCAATAGGAGACCAAGGAGAAAAAATTTCCAGTGACTGTCCCAACATAAACCAGTGCTAGAACGGCCCGCCTTCCTCCCAAAGTGCATTCCTTTAGTGTAGGGTGAGGTAGGGGGAAAGCCTGATGACCCCTATAGAGTCCACCTGGACTGGTGCCAAGGGAAGGCCTGGAGTCCAGGGGAGAAAGAGGAGGACGGCTGGGAGCCTGCCAAGCCTCCCAGCACTCTCTAGACTAGGGAGAAGGCCTCTGGCATGGGGCCTCCCCAAACCCATACCTGGCAAGAGCTGGCCTCCAGAATCAAAGGGGAAACCGGAAGCCAGATATCTGCCCACCCTCCTCCTTATATGTTCTATAAAAAGCAAATAATCAAAACTAGGAGCTAATTTCCTCTGTATAAAAAGTCATGATCTCAGATATTCTAAGTCTACCTAATTTTTCTAAAAGTAATTTATTTATTTAATTTTTTTTTTGGTTTTTGGGTGACACCCGGCTGCGCTCAGGGGTTACTCCTGGCTCTACACTCAGAAATCACTCATGGCAGGCTCAGGGACCATATGGGATGCCGGGATTCGAACCACCATCCTTCTGCATGCAAGGCAAATACCCTATCTCCATGCTATCTCTCCAGCCCCTAAATGTAATTTTCTAGAGGTATTGTTTGATATTTTTTGTTGTTGTTTTGGGGAGACTCTTGGCCATGCTGCTCAGAGTTAGCCCCAGGCTTAGTGCTCCGGGATCACTCCCGGTGGGGCTCCAGTGGGGATAGAACCTAGATCAACTGCAAGGCAAGCACCTCACTCTTTATTACCACTCTGGCCTCCTAATTTTCTAGTTTCATACATAAAAGTTTAATTGTGAGATAAGACAGATATAAACAATTCGGGAGTTTTGTTCCTAAAGATGCATATACCATGTGTCCATTCTCTTAAGAAATAAAGTTCCTGGCAACTAAATTAGGATCATGTCTTATAATTTTATTACCTGTGCTGGATTTTCCTTCATCTCCTATCAAATGTAATAGAGAAATAAAATGTGAGTGACAAGAACAAAATAGCTCAATCTTCTCCCTGTCAGGCCCTCTCTCCCATTTCCCAGGTTATCTTTCTCCACTATCAGAAAGGTCTTTTTTATTCAGAAAGGCTTTTAACCTTTGCAGGGTGGACCAACTGTTTAAACTGCTATCATCTAACCTGGTTCCTGCAGTGACTAACTAAAAGCTGCCAATGCGATTTTTACCTTTTTCCAGTGGGAGAGTCTTGTCCAATTCCATAAGCCAGTAGAGCGGCGGATGGTTCGTGGATTAACCGCAAAACATTAAAACCAGCTGCTCTGGCTGCGTCCCTGTGGGCAATTTGCTTTCAGTGAATTTAATATTACAGAAAAGCTTGTCTACATTTTTAGAAACGTTCTATTGAAGATTCCATGCAATAGGCAGTAAGATTCCACCAACAGAACAAGTAAGAAGCAAGATATAGGACAAAAGATATGAATGTCACTTTGTATGAACCCATCATTTTTTGTATAAAATAATAATAATAATATTCTGAGTCTATTTTCTCAATAGATGAACAAGTGCTTCTGCTGAATACAGAAAAGAAAGTTCTCAGCGTGTGCAGGCTCACAAAATTTGTAAAGCCTTGAAGACACATTTATAATACATTTTAGTACTTCTAATTTCTCGAATTTAGGGTCATCATTTCTGACATTTCACAAGTTCAAATTCATAAAGGAAGTCTCTGTCCAGGGAGCAATTTAGATGCTTCTCAAAGCCCCCCAGGGTGCCCTGCTGAGAAAGGCGACCATGCCCATGGTCACCAGTTAAAGAAAGCAACTTGCTGTTTGGAAACTGTGAACTAAGGCAGACACTGTGAAGATAATTAACTGAAACTCCATAATTTTTTTTGTTTTGGGGTCACACCTATTGGCACTTGGGTTTGCCCTCAGAAATTGCTTTGCGCTTAGAAATTGGTTCTGGCTGGCTCAGGGGACCATATGGGGTGCTGGGATTTGAACCATGGTCCATTCTGGGTCAGCTGTGTGCAAGGCAAACGCCCTACCACTGTGCTCTCTCCAGTCCAAAATTATTCATTTTTTTGATAGGTAGATAGATTTTTATAGAGACTTAATTTTATTTAGGAAGATGTGAGGAAAGAGAGAGAGAAAAAAAAAGTTTGTTCACGGGCTTCTCCTAAGTGAAAATAAGTAAAGAAAAAGAAGCAAGTGAGAGATACATGTCCATGGGTGTGAGAAAAAAACAAAAGTGGAACTTAATTATCAACTTAACTTGGTAATTAAAAACATTTCAGGGGTCGGAGCAATAGCACAGTGGGTAGGGCATTTGCCTTGCATGCCACTAACCCAGGTTCGATCCCCCAGCATCCTATATGGTCCACCATCCCTGACAAGTCATTGCTGAGTGCTGAGCCAGGAGTAATCCCTGAGAGCCGATGGGTGTGTCCACCCAAAATAAGATTTCCAAACTGGAACACTGGTGAAGGGGTGGGACAATGCTGGAACACTGTATGACAGTTACTCAACCATCAATAACTTTTTAACTCTGTATCTCACAATGATTTAATTAAATAGAATATCAACTTTCAAACCAAAAAAGCTGAGCAAATATCCCCAGTGTGTACTTTTGACATTTCACAAGATAGGAATTAATGGTAATTACCATATAATGATATGTGCAAATATACACATGTACTTACAAATAGTCTTTTTTTTTTTTCTTTTTTAGTAATACTTAAGCACCATGATTACAAACATGTTTGTAATTGGGTTTCGGTCAAAGAAAGTACACTCCCTTCATCAGTACAACCTTCCTACCACCAATGGCCCTCATCTCCCTCCTCCCCCACAAATAGTCTTAACAAATTCAATTTTATCTTTTACAATATATTATGAAATTCGCATGCAATAAGAGAAATCACAAACTAGACTTACCCAAGAGCATTTTTTTGCTTTTCTCCAAAATCAAATGGAACTGTAATCACGACATCATTTGCATCAGAGCCCAAGACTGAATGTGCTGTTTCTTTATATGAAGAAATATAAAAATACATTAATACCAAAAAGAGGTACTGTGTGTGTATTGGTTTTGGGAACAGTGCTACTCAGGGCTAACTCCCAGTCCTAAACTCAGGGATCACTCCTGAGTGTGCTTGAGGACCATATAGGGTATTGGGGATTAAGCTAGGGTTATTAAACATTGTGAAGTTTTTTTTGTTTTGTTTTGTTTTGTTTTTTCAATGTGCGCCATCTCTCTCCTCTCAAGATTTGCCAGTTCACCAGACAGTGGCACCCTGACTTTCTTCTCTTGCTCTCTTTTGTTTGTTTTGGGGCCATACCCAGTGGTGCTCAGGAGTTACTACTGACTCTGCACTCAGGTGTCACGCCTGGTAGGATCTGGGAACCATATGGATGCTGGGGTTCGAACCTGGATTGGCAGTGTGCAAGGCAAATGCCCTACCCACTGTGCTATTGTTCCGGCCCCATCTTGCTCTTAAAAATGTCCTACATCTTGTGGTTGTGGCCAACTATGGGGGCCAGAACTAGGCAGTTTCCAGAGAGCCTGGCTGGCTCTTAGGCATCTACATTTCAACCATTTCCCAGACAACATGGATCTACAGAGAAAATGTTTCTAATGTACCCTTGTGAAGACCAAAGTAATGTTAGTTCAAGAGTTTAAAGGGCTTCTTCCAGCCAACAGATTTGTAACAGCAAGGTACCTTATAATCTACTTCAGAAGTTTCAAAATGGTTCTATAGAAGGCTCCTTGGGTCTTCCCTTGGTGTGGTGAGGAAATCAGCCCTTCTGAGTGTACTGACCAATGCAGCTTCACCAAGCTGGCCTCACATTTTTATCTCAGTAAATCACGAAAACTTTCACCTGCTCTAATCCACTGTCATTACTCCAGAGGAAATCAAAATCTGAGAGTCATGTGACCAAAGTCACAAGGCCAATGAGTGCCTGCCTGGTCAGGAGGAGCCTCTAGTCTCCTCACTGGACATCTGCTGAGTCACCCTGCTTCACCCTAGAGCAAATAACATGTCTTGATTTATTTTTTTGAGGCCTACCTAAAGGTGATTAGAGGTGACATTCGGTAGTACTTTGTGTGTATCAGAACCCAGCTTTAGTAATATGCAAATCATGTGCTCCACCACTGTGCCATAGACCAAGCCATCCCCCTCATCCCCGACTTCTTAAATGTCAATTTTCTAATCCATCTCTTTTGAACTGTACCTTTCATTTTACTGAAAATCAATTTGGCAACATCTTCGGGGTTAACAAATTTTGTTTCTTCTCCAGTATCTATTTCAAATCGCAATTTCCCATTTTTTTCAGTGACCTGTAATGGAAATTATATGCGTGTTACATAAGGAATTCTTTTCATAAAATTGCAGTTTTGAAGCTGTCAAAGTTCATAAGTTCTTTTGATTAATAAGAGAAGTAACCCAAACGCATACTCACTGAACATTTACTTTCCGAGATGTATTTCTGAGCTTGGCGGTCATCAGAGCTGACAAGAGAGAGGGAGAGTTAGATATTAAAACTAGCATACCTGTGAGATAAGGTTTAGAGGATTTGCATTTTCAGATTCACTGAAAAATATACAGAAATTTTATGTTGCTGATAGTAAAAACTTCAACTATTTGACACATAATTCCATTACACATCCATAATTATAGTGTGGGCTTAAAAAGTGCATTACAAAGGTCAGAGTAATTCTATCAAAGTGTCTGCATTCACATCTGACATTAATTTTTAACGTGTTCTGCTCTTGCTACTCACAGATGCTAGGCATTGAGAGTTGATTTAATGTTCTAAGTAAAGCTGTCACATCCGGTTCTGAAAACCCAAACAATGAGATCAAAGGGAAGAGGAGGTAGCAAAGCAAGGACAAGCCAAAATACCAGGCACCATCTTTCTGACTTGGCTTCCCAATATTTCCAAAGATTCCAAATCCCAAAGATCGAGCAGAAGCATGAATATTCTACATGGAAAAGCACATTGTGCGTGTATATGGTCTATTACAATATCCTAAACTATTAGCTACTAAAGAAATGTCTATGGCAATAAAAAATATTAAATACTATGGGTATCACACAGCATAATGCCAACTTATGCCCATGGCAAGTTTCCACATGCACACCCTCCCTGGGTGTCGTTCCAACACCACAGGTGAGTGGTTTACCAGCAACTGGGAGCTAACGGTCCTAGAGGATCAGTGACTAAAAAGCTACTAAGGTGCAGGGCATTTGTGATCCCAGATCGTGTTCATCTGGGACAAAGACCACAAATAGCCTGCACTCCAACCAGGGCTTAAAGCCTGATCCTTGGCGGAATTTGTCTAGAAGCTAAGATCCCCTCATTCCTTAAATTTCTTTTAAGGACTCATTCTTTCCTGCTGAGGCCTGTCTGAATGTGTGATAGGGGAGGTGAGAACTGACAATGCCTGACTCTACAGGAAAGGAGCATGGGAGGGTTGGCTGGAAGGGTAAGACAGAAGAAGGGACTTTACAACACACTCCTGTTTTAGGACTCAAGAACACTCGAGTGCCCTCAGATTTCTTTTTCGCTGCCTGAGAAAGGACAGAAAACAGGTAGTTTGTCCAGCTACACTGGAATCGGGCGTCCCAAACATAGCACCCTACCCACTCACTCTTCCCTTGCCCCACTGTTCTAGTCCTCTGAGGGAGCAATTACTCTCCACACTATAAAACAATGAACCTGCCCATAATTGGTGGTTGTCTAGGCACGCTGTGGGCTGGGCCTGCTCTCTGGAGAAGAGCATCTGGCAACTGAGCAAAGGGGTCCTATTCTGTGCTGGGATCGATGACTCAGACCAGGGCATGGGATGTTTCTTCAGTCTGGCAAGAATGGGGAACACATGTGGCTCAGAGGCCATAATCATGGGAGAGTAGCCAAGGACATAGGTGATAAGTGGTCACGAGTTATAGCCGGAAAGTGGAGCGATCCATGGCCAGAGAGAAAACTTTTATTTAACCACACCAAGATTAGGTGATCGATGTAGCAGACCCAAAGGGTGGCACACATAACACGCACTGCTCCTTCCTGGGGCCAGGCGTCACCCAGATCCTTCCGGCAGCACAAAGTCTCCAGAAGGCCATGGCCAGCGGGGTATTCACAATGTTCTTGGGAGGCAGCTGGACAGGCCAGTGGAGGAGGCCGACTTCCCCTCTCCAAGAGGCAGCTGCCTCTGGGACAGTCTCAGCCTTTGCTTCTCCCTCTGAACCATCCCCTTTAGTCTTAGTCCACACCAAGGACTTGAGCCCCCAGATTCTCACCTCCTTAGTGGAGCCCTGTGCCTTGCCTTAGCAATTCCCTGGCCTTGACTACATCGTGATTTATGCACTTTGTTGCCAGCAAGTCACATTGACAGGCCCACCTGTCCCTGTCTACCCACAGCCCTTCGCAGTCCTAGAAAGTCCAGCTGCAAAGGGGTTACCCAGTGATGTCTACCGCATGCCCTTTTGTGTGATGGTCCCAAATAATAAAGCTGCTTGGATGTCTCTGTATCACACCCCGATAACGTGCCCCCGTCAAGCCTGGCCTGGCCTGTGTGGTGCTGAGGAACCCACAGATATGTGGCTACACAGTCAGACTGGAGACCACATGCGAGTGACAGTCAGCACAGTACATGGTGTCAAAAAATTTCATTTTTGCTTTGTTACTTATCAGAATTTGTTTTAAAGGAAGCTACTGGAAGATAGCTAATCCAAATTCCTTGTTTTCATTTTTTAAAAAGAGAAATCAAGACCACCCCAAAGGACAAATAGTTTACCCAGAGACTGAGTGAATTAGAGCACTGTAGAAATCAGAAGTTCCAAAAAGACAAATAGATTACCCAGAGACTTAGTGGATTAGAACCCTACAGTTGTAAAATTCCAATGCATTTCCATGAGCCTCAGGCTACCTTCCATCCTACTGGGCCTGATATGTCTACTCCTATGGTGGTTGGCACTTTCCACCTTTAACTATTTTCAGTATTTCGGGAAGAACCCAAGTCTGAAAAAGAAACAAAACTTCTCCAAGCTTTTTTTTTTTAAGTCTCTCCATTGGGAAGAAAGCTTTTAAAATTCTAATTTTCCAAATTGTGCTTCCAGAAAATATTAAGGAAACCACTGAAAGCTTTCAAGTTAGTTTAATGATGTCCGGTACTGCCTTCCCTCCCAGAAAGGGAAAACTGCTCCATACTTTCCTACCTCAAAGGGACAGGAAGGGCTGGGGGGTGTGGAGGCATGTCGTGATTGTGGAATTGTGCTTTAAAGGACTTATCTTTGGTGTTTGTATCCATAAAATGTTCAAGTGGCTCTCTCCCACCATCTTAATGCCATTAATATGTAAACTTTTGTCTACTTCAATTTGAGAATAAGTGACTTTTGAGAAAGTTAAGAAGGACAGTCTTTTGAGTGTTCGCCTTTAGGCACAGCCTAACAGACAGTAGCTAACAGAGAAAAAAAATAAACCAAAAGTACATTTCTCAAGCCCTATTTCCTACAGGCCCAAACTATTTCAAATGGCAACCCAAATTAGAATCACACATGTGACCCCTAATAATATGGACTGTAAAGAATTCATTTACACTCACCATCCCAGATTATCAATATGGACTTGGCTGTGGCTGCTTCAGTTTCCAGCCACACTCTCAGAACTAGTAAAATGGGAGAAAACTGGCCTGACTGTTGGGGGCACTCACAGTGGTCATGTTACAGACACAGAAGTGTGTGTGACTGTCAGCGAGAACGGAAGCGCCACACGTTATGTTGAGTCTAAGGAACTACAGATGTGAAAACCAAGGTCCCAAACTTCAGGAAGCGGGAGAAGATTCGACAGCAAGATCCCCACGCGCCTGTCCCAGCTCAGCCCCAACTAATGTGGCCTT
The DNA here is from genome assembly GCF_024139225.1 of Suncus etruscus. Taxonomy (NCBI): domain Eukaryota; kingdom Metazoa; phylum Chordata; class Mammalia; order Eulipotyphla; family Soricidae; genus Suncus; species Suncus etruscus. Next base: position 21,249,961 of record NC_064854.1, on the reverse strand, counting down.
GGGAAGGTTCGTGCAAGAAACTGCCATGTGTGAGCTGCTCTATACCCTCAAACCCTTCACAGCTCAGGGTCCCTGGATCCTCACAACAACCCTGTGAGGTGGGTAAGGGGGAAAAGATGCCTGGTTCCATGTTACTGACAAGGAACCTGATGAAAAGAAGAGAAATAAATGGATCCATTCCTAGGACATGCCCAGAGCTGGCCCTCCTGGTCCATGTCTCCCGCAGCATGTGGACACTCCTTCCTACCGCTATAAGCAAGAGGGCTGGAGGGCAGAAGTGGGGGCCCACTCGGGGCTCCCCACAGCTAACTTTTGGCGTTGGAAACAAGCGTCGGCAGCAGCTTCTCCAACCCCAACTGGAAGGTCCTGGTGGCTTGTTCCACAGCAGTGGCCAGGCGCCTAATGGCACTAACCGCATCCCTGCGGAGTGCATTGGCTGCATCCTGTTGGGCGCTGATCTCCTGGCCCAGCGCAATCAGCCTGTCCAACTTTTCTGCCTCCTGCTTCGACAGTTCTCGTGCCAACCTCCTGTTCTCTTCCAGCTCTGCAGTGAGAGTCCTGGCTAGAGATCGCCTTCGTCGCCTTGCCCACGGTGGCGGGGACACTCTGGTCAAAGGTCTGGGTGTCCCAGGAACAAAAGGCACTGTGGAGGCGGCAGGAGTAGTGGAGGGAGGTCGCCGAGCAGTGGACACTTCGGGAGAGGATTGGTCGAGGCTGGTGTGGGGACTAGGCTCTTGGGACAGTCCTAGTCTGGTTAGGGGACTGCTATTTTGGCAGGGGCCTGTGGCCCCTCTGAAAAGGTGGTGAGAGCTGTTGTAGCTGGGGGTCCCTTGAGAGCACCCTGAAAAACAAAGCAACAGGTTTTATTTGTTTTTTTTTCAACAGGTTTTTTTATTTAAAAAAAAAATCACATTGCCAAAGGGAAGGTCTCGAGCCCATGGCAGGTCTGAGCTGATCCTCCCAATGTCCAAAACCCATCTGCAGTCCCTTGGATGGGGAGAGGTCGCTTCTGTCACTTGGGCTTGCTGGCATGTTACCTTAGCTCCCAAATCTAACCCCCTTATTCACTGAACCCCTTTGCCATATAGCTGTGCAACCCACTCCATGGCGCTAAGTGCCCAGAAACCCATTAGAAACAGTGCCAAACTAGTGGGGTTCAGGTATCTATCTCCGCCTCCCACCCATAGGGTTTGAAAACCCAAAGAACCATCCTGGCATTGCCACATTTCGAACCAGCTGCCCTGGGGAACCCCCAACCCTTTCTCCAATTGGGCAATACCTGCACCAGAGGATTCATCCCAGGAGTCTTCTAGGCCGCTGGTCTTTCGAATCTGTTCACTGACGCTCAGGTGACAATCCGCAGTGGATTCCTTGGCTGTTTTCGGGACAGCCTGGGGGTCTGGCTCCTGCATCCCCTTGGTGCTCAGAAGGCAGGGCTCTCCCTCCCCAGAGGCCACTACATCAGGCTTACAGGGCTGGGCCTGAGCTGCTTCTTCCGTCATGTTGCCTGGGCCTAAGTCTGTGTCTGGGTCAACTGCAATCTGATTCCGGAGCAGCCGATCCAGCATATTGTAAAACGGGCAGCGGGTCTGCTCCCCAATACCAGTGCCCTGGGCAACAGCCGCCTTCAAGTACAAGGCCTTGAGCACCTTGAACTTGGAGCGGCACTGGCGCTCGGTGCGGCGGAAGCCCTCCTGTTGCATACGCCTAGACACGGCCTGGTAGACATCAGCATTATGGTGCACGGTCTGCAGGCGTTGGATGTACTTGGCCTCGCCTAGGATGGAGAGAAGCGTGCGCGTCTCCTGCCTGGACCAGCGGATGCCCGCACTGCTGCTGCTGCTGTTGCTGGCCCCGGCCATGCTGGTCTGGGCGAATGGTGGAAGCTCCCGGGCGGTGGGAGAGGTGCCAATCTGAAGGTAGGTGGGGAGTGGGGTTTTGGGGACAGCTCTATTTGGGTTCTCAGTGTCCTTCCAGGTGATTCTTCTCTCTTGGGGCTTAACTGCTCAGAAGCCCAGGCCAGAGGCTGCATTTCTGGCTGCAAGGCCACAGGGGAAGGAGTGTTACAGAGAGGGCTAATGGGTCCGTGCTACCAGGATGGAGGTCGCACACCCAAGCCCAACGATGACAACTGTAGCGGGGGCTAGCGAGAGGGGCACAGGCCCTGGCCAGAGGAGAACTGGATCCTCCACATAGAGCACAGTGTGCCAAGAAAACTACCCATCTGGGGGCTGGAGAGATAGCATGGAGGTAAGGTGTTTGCCTTGCATGCAGAAGGCCGGTGGTTCGAATCCTAGCATCCCACATGGTCCCCCAAGCCTGCCAGGGGTGATTTCTGAAAGTAGAGCCAGGAGTAACCCCTGAGCGCTGCCAGGTATGATCCAAAAACCAAAAAAGAAACAAAAACCCAAAAAACCTACCCATCTAGAAAAGACTGTAGGAAACAGACAGAGCATGAGAGAAAGTCTGAAGTAGCTCATGTGAGCCAGCAAGACCAGGGCAACTGTGTCTGTCCAAAGGGTGCTCGCCTTAGACTCCAGTCCTGATCAGATCACCCATTTGACTGTCTCCTTTACCACCCTGCTGTTAAAAGTTGCCACTTGAGGCTAAAGAAGTAAATGGCTGCTGTTGAGAGGAAGAAAAAGACCACCTTGTTCCTGATGGCCCGCCCTAGTGCAGTGCGAAACAAACTTGCTGGGGCCCAGGTCACTGCAGATGTTTTGTGCCTGAATAGGCCCATGCTGGGCTGGGTCCAATTACTCCCTATTCTGAAAGATGTTACCTACCATTGCAAGAAATCCAGAAAGACACTGGATTGTTCCACTCTCTTTACTCATACCCATATGTGAAGTTACAATTTCAAAACCCCAAACCTCAAAATAAAGATATGTGGGTAGAGCTGTGACAAAAAAAAAAGTGAATTCTCTAATACTCTAGGGTTTTGGCTTTAGCACAAAAATTTATCTTGGGGTTGGTGTGATAGCACAGAATGCAAGGTGTGTGTATTGCATGTGGCCAATCTGGAAACCTGTTCAATTCCCGACATCCCATATAGTCCCCAGGCCTGCCAGGAACGACTTCTGAGGAGCCATCAGGTCCTCTGTGCCAGGAGTAACCCCTGAGTGCCATTGGATATGGCCCAAAACAAAACAAAAACAAACAAAAATTATATCTTAAGAAAAAAAATGAACATCAACTTCAGTGTAACTAAATAGAGACCAAGAAATAATTCAACAAATGTGGGGCCAGAGTTATAAACCCTTTTGAGAGAGGGGGTTTGCCTTGCAGGTGACCAACCTGAATTTGATCCCCAGCAGCCCCTATATACCCTGACTCCAACAGGAGTGATTTCTGCACAAAGAGCCAGGAGTAAGCCCTGAGCACAGCTGGATATAGCCCAGAAAGAAAACAAAAATTCTACTAGTACATAAAAGAAATATTAGTGTTTTAAGTGGCAATCTCTAATCTTAAGACAGATACAAGACCAATTTATATTCTCCATAGAATGAAGTAGAAAGCAAAGAAGCCACAAGCAAGGGTCTGAACTCAACCCGACCTAGCACTCCCCCCGCCAACTAAATTCAGAGGTACCCTAACTTTCAATCTTTTTATCTTCACTCATATCCGGAAGGAAAAAAGTCTACCCTAGCAATCTCCCAGGAATTTAAGAAGATTAAATGCAACAATAGATAGGGAAGCACTCTACTGAAAATTAGACATTATAGCAAGTATTGCTACCCAGTGAAAATAAGAAACCGCAATTACCATGGCAATGTGTAATTTGAGGAGACATAAGTCTGGTAAAGGCAGCTGCTTGAATCTTTTAATTAGCATCTCAGCAGATGATTAACCTAATTCTTCCGTCATTAATTAAGCTATGACTCTAATGATTAAACATGAAAGGCAACCAGAAATCTTCCTTCCTGGCAAGTGTCACAAAAGGGAACCGGAAAGATAATCCATAGCTTTGGTTCTAAATTATGAATCATAATGATAGATTTTTATGAACATCAATACCAAGTTGAGAGAAACGTTCAAATTCCCAGAGTTTTCAACGTTCCCCTCAGTTTAAAATAAAAAAAAAAAAAACACAAGGAGAGTCAAAATGACAACTCAATGAGAAAAAAAAAAATGTTACCAAAACTTAATGCACATTGGTGGATGCTACCAGAACTGTCAGTAAAAGCACAACAAATGTGTAAGTGAACCCTTTTTTTTGGAAATGACATTCTAATCGTCAATGGGAGAAGCTTCATGATGGCCGTTCACATCAACAGAAAGACACCCTCAGCTCAGGGGGTACGAACCCATTCCCAGAAAGTTCTCCTCCTTACCTTCTGCCGAGGATCTGCTTGACTTTCATCACCGTATTCGAGATATTTCTGATTCTACTCTGTTTGGCTGCCAATCCAACCACCTGAAAGACCACCTCTATTATCACCAAGCAGGTCATTTGAACTGATGTGAAGGGCTAAAGAGGGGGAGGAAATGCTTACCTCTTCGTTTTCCGAGTAGGCGACGATAGCTGGGGTCACTCTGTCCCCGGCATCATTGGCGACTACATCAGCCCGGCCATCCTGAGGAACACAAGCATTTCCATGAGGAGCTTCTCCAAGAAGTGAAAGCTACCAGCTTTGATTTAGCTTTGGGTTGGGGAGCAGCGGGGAGGCACATCCAGCAATGCTCAGGGAGTACCTATGGGATGCTGGGGATGAAACCCAGGCCGGTCACATGCAAGGCAAACAAATGCCCTCTCTGCTCACTTATACTAAGGTTCCAGCCCCAGCTACCAACTCCTAAACATTGATACAGGTGTGTGACTTGGGTCAACTCTGCCAGGAAGGGAAAATTTTACTGAAACTTGCAAGTTTCAATAACCAGGACGGATTTCCTGGATTTTGTAGAAGGCCTCTCCAAGTTATTTTGGGGTTCCCAAGCTGCTGTGCAATGAATAACATGCGGCTCCAAAGGCTCCAGCATGCATTTTCCTCCTCCTCCCTGCAAATGCATCCTCCCCTCTCTTCCCTCCCCTCACAACACAGCCTTCTGCACTTTTGGGGACCCTTCCTGGGAGATAATCGTGACTTTGTTCGCCCCTTCTTCCTCCCCTATGATGCAGAAAAGACCTCTCAGGGGCCAGCTGACATGGGTCCAACAAGGCTGATCCAAGAGCACCCAACAAGGAGTCCACTCACTTCCAACGAGGGCGGGCGCGGGCGGGGACCCAGACCCGGACCCCTCGCCTTGCAGCTCCCACAGACCCCCAAGGCCCAGCCACGCAGCCTCTCCCCTGATCTTCCCGGACTCCAGCCGTTCCACAAGCCCCTCCTCACCTTATAGACGGCCACACAGGCCGACGTACAGCCCAGATGCACCCCGATGGCTGCCATGGACTGCAGACACCGCGGCGGCAGCAGTAGGAGCGAGCGGAGGCCCCCAATGGCCACAACTCGGGGACTCCACGTTTCCGCCCCTACTCCCTACACCGCAGCCAATCAGCAAGAAGATCCCGCCTTCCGCCTCCGAGCGCAGCCAATCGTCTTAGAGCGTCTCTCCCCGCCCCCTTAGTCACCACCCCCTGCATGAGTACGCACGCGCAGGACCGGAAGTCGGACCCGGCTGCGGCCTCTTAGCCCCGCCTCTTCCTTTAGAACGAGCCAATGAAAACACTGTGTTGTCTAGAGTCACGTGTGTGCGGAGTTCGGCTGCTTGTGCGTTTGCAGCTTCGTTGTCACCATGCGGCTTGCAGGCCCAGGCGCTCTATTAGCCTTGTGCACCGGCCTTTGGCTCTCGAACCTCGGGCCGGCCGTGGGCCAGGAGGTTGGGGGTCAGCCGGGGCCCGACTGTGAAGGTGAGCGGTGTGAAACCTGCTTGCATGTGGGTGGCACCGCGCTGGGGCCCAGCTTGGTTGACTTTAGCTGCCCCCCTGGCCCTGGTTATAAATAACATTTTCACTCGGACACTGCAGGTCGGAGCCCTAAATAACGATCGCCTTTGCTCAAATGAGGACAAAAGTAGGAACCCTCAATCCAGGGTTCTGTCTGGTCTTGCTGTGATAACAAAAATTAAACCCAAGCCAGATTTGAGTTTGGATTTGGATTTGATTTCTTGCAAATGTAGCTAACTAGATGCCCACGACTCTGGTGTTGAACTGATTCTGCTGCTCTTAACCCACGAGAGTTGCTTTTCTATTTTGCATTAGGTCTACCAAGTCCGAATTAGTTGGACTCACCCAAGGCAAATAAAATATGACAAGATGTTTGTAGTTGACTCGAGTCAGCTCAAATCAGAACCTAGCTAACGTTTGTTAACATGGACACTAAAAGGAATTGAAGGGGCTGGAGCAATAGTACAGCCAGTAGGGCGCTTGCCTTGCACGCAGTTAATGGTCAAGACTCAACGTCCCATATGCTCCCTCAAGTCCCACCAGAAGTGATCCTCTGATTGCAGAGCCAGGAGTAAGGAAGCCCTTGAGCATCGCAGGACGCCCCCCCCCAAAACAAACAAACAAACAAACAAACAAAGAAACAACAAAAGGAAAGTTGAAGGAGGAGGATTGCTTTTCTAGACAACTATGCTGTCCTCAGAATCATATCTGGGTCCCACTATACTTTCTGGCTCTCAAATATTGCTACCTGCAAAATCTTCATGGTAATACCGCCATCCAAGTGTTGGCCAGATCCTAAAGAAGTAGCTCAACAAGCCCCTTCCTGCTTATCTAACACTATTTAGCACTTAGCTCCATGTTTCATCAAATGCAATAATGATATTACTTCTATCCCATGCATCACAAACCTTTCTGTAAGTCAGCTGCTCTATCCCTGCTTAATAGAAATTGTATCTACTGACTAGACTATATTCTCTCTCTCTCTCTCTCTCTCTCTCTCTCTCTCTCTCTCTCTCTCTCTCTCTCTCTCTCTCTCTCTCTCTCTCTCTCTCTCTTTTGGTTTTTGGGTCACACCCGGCAGCGCTCAGGGGTTACTCCTGGCTCTATGCTCAGAAATCACTCCTGGCAGACTTGGGGAACCATATAGGATGCCGGGATTCAAACCACTGTCCTTCTGCATGCCAGGCAAATGCCCTACCTCCATGCTATCTCTCCAGCCCCTAGACAACTATATTCTGTGCTTAGAGCTAAACTAGCAAAGTCCAGTCTTCTCTCAGCCCTCCCAGCATTAAGACTTTTCTCCAGAAATGCCTACTACTGACAGGCTATTATTGTTTTAAACTTTAGCAACAGATATTTATTTAACTAAGCTCCCATTTTGCTTAAAAATCCCATAAAATGCAAGCCTCACTCACACTCCAAGCCCCACCTTAGGGCAGAACTGGTGATTCAGAAAGTATGGATTGATTAATCATTTGGAGGGTCAGTTTCTGCCTAAAAACAATAAAGCAAAGCCAGAGCATCTGGTCATTAGATGGGACGCTTATGAATTGCCCCTTTTCTGAATTTATGACCGCTTATTGTGTTCATTAACAATCAAGTGACTCACCTGGGTGCAAAGTTTTCATTTCTTAAAGAGGTTGCAGGATCACAGGGAAAGAGATAAGTACTTTGGGAGTGGAGCAGTGTTGAGCTAGACCCCAAAGTGCACATGGCTTACACAAGTGTAGCTCTATAGTTAAGAATCACTCCTGCAGTGCTCCAGGGACCAGATGGGACTTAGGGATTGAAACCGGCTGGCCCTATGTGAGACAAGCAACCTCCTTGCTGTACTATAGCTTCAGTCAAGATACTACCTTCAAAACAACTAGAACTAGCTTCTAAATATAGTTTTATGACTATTTTGCAGCCTTCATTTTTTGTGGGGGTCACACCCATTGGTGCTGAGAGGTTACTCCTGACTACTCTGGAGTCACTCCTGGCAGGGATTGGGGGCCGTGTGGGATACCAGAGATTAAACCTTGGTTGGTTGCATGAGAGACAAGTGCCCTACCTTCTGTATTATCACTCTGACCCTTGTTGAAACCCTTTTTGTCTAAGATAACATTAATTCATGCAGGACAGGGACGTGAATAAAGGTATTTATCCCTCACAGTTGACACCCTCGGTTTGATCCCTAGTGCTGCTGTTTATATATACTTAAGTGAAAAAATCCATAAATCTAAGGTAGCTCATTAGCTATCAGCTTGTGACCTTTTTCCCGATATGTATATATTAGGGTCACATATATCAGGGCACATATTCCAGGACAATAAGCTACCTTGGACTTACTGATGTATCTTATTAAGCTCATAAAGCATTTTGAAAACTATTCCAATTAAAGGATTACATTTGGAAATGCATACACTTCTATTAAACAAACCAGGCTCTGGCTTTCCTTGACTGACAAACCAAGTAAGAGGCCAGTAAGTATATTGCAGGAGTAGGTCTTGGCCATGTGGCTGATTTTGGCTGATATTTCAGACCCAGGGCCTCTCATCAGCAAAGGCAAGTGCTCCTTTGTTGAGCCACCTCCTCGGCCTGGCTCCTCCTTTAAGATAGGACAAGTGCTCCCTACCCACCTTCAACTCAGATTTATACTAGTGTTGCTGAGTTCTGGTTTAGTTGAGTGAGGTTTTCTGAAAACAAAACGTGTTCGTTTGTTTGTTTGTTTTTGGGTTACACCTGGCAGCGCTCAGGGTTTACTCCTGGCTCTACACTCAGAAATCGCTCCTGGCAGACTTGGGGGATCATATGGGATGCCAAGATTTGAACCACCATCCTTCTGCATGCAAGGCAAATGCCTTGCCTCTATGCTATCTCTTCGAGCCCTGCAACAGCTTTTTCTTTTCTTTTCTTTTTTTTAATAGAGCTGCTTGTTGGTGGGGAGCACACCAGGTGATGCTCTGGGGTTAAACTTACTCAGCCATGCTCAGGGGACCATGCAAGATACTGGGAATTGAACCAGGTCAGCTGAGTAGGGAACAGAAACATAAGGGGAGAGACAGACAGACAGACAGACAGAGATGTGGGAGGGGGAGGGAGGGAGAAAGAGAGAGAGAGAGAGAGAGAGAGAGAGAGAGAGAGAGAGAGAGAGAGAGAGAGAGAGAGAGAGAGAGAGAGAGAGAGAGAGAGAGAGAATGCAATAGAGTAAGCAAGGTGTAGAATTAAATAATTAGCAATGGTGCTGGATAGAGGTGGATGGATGGAGGGATTTTTCTCTGCCATCCCAGGCCAGGCCACGTGGCTCCGCAATCCCCATTCAGTTGGCGGGTCCCAGGTTTAGGTGAACGGCGGAATCAGACTCATCCAGAGACAAGCATCAGGAAGCATCAACTTTATTCACGACCTATCCACCACATGTGTGGCCTATATCATAACCTTTTAAGCATTCAGCCATTCTTAGCTAGCCCTGCATCTTAACTCCTGTCAGCCATCTTCCCTCTGAGTTAAGTCTGAAATATCCTGGAGCATTTTGTGCAGAGGGAGAGAGAGAAAATGGAGCAGAGTGCATATGGGCTCTGGCTCTCCACTGCTATCTTCCTGCCCACCCCCACAATTGCCAGGCTTCTCCTTTTATACTTGGTCAGTTAGTTGACTATTTTGTCCTAGACCATTGGCCATTACTGGGGGACAGTATTACCCCTTAAAGCTGCATTCACTTTTATACAGCAACCCCTTACAGATAACATTAGCACGCCACATGCAAGGCAGATGCCCCGATCCCTGTACTCCATCTAGTCCCTGTGTATCTAGGGTTTTTAACCTCTTTCAAAGAACAGATAGAGTTGGGATTGTGAGGAAAAGGAAATACTGCAGCCCTATGATGCTCCCACCTCCAGTCTGAGTACCAACTGGGACTGGCTCCCCAGAAAAAAATAAAGGGGCCAGAGATATAAGATAGTGGGCAGTGCACTTGCCTTGCATGCAGCCAACCTGGGTTCTATCCTGGGCACACCATATGGTTTCTCTGGGAGCCATTAATTGCTAAGAGTGACCTCCTGTGTGCAGAGCTGGGAGTAATCCCTGAGCACTGACTGCCTTGTGTGGTCCTAAAACTAAACAAATAAAAAGGGTATCTTTTGGTGAGTTAAAATACCAGCTCGATTTCTGTGAGTCTGTTACTTAGAAGATACAAGGGCAGGTCCAGAGTTGTAGAGAAGCCCTAGGAAGGGTTAATTGTTCCAACATTGGGGCTCTTCCATCAGCATGAGACAAGAGGCTCTCTCCACACACCCTATCTTTGTCGCAGTCTTCCTCTCTTTATCTTTCTCCTCTAATCTCTCTCCTCCCTGTGATTCTCTTTCCTTTTCCTTTCTCCTCTCTCTCTCTCCTTTTCCTCTTCTCTTCTTTTCTCTCTCCTCCTCTGTTCTCCTACTCCTTCTCCCCTTCACTCACCTCTGCATTCTCCAGCCGAAACCACACTCACCGCATTCAAAATTTCCACTCAACTATTCCACAAGTGGATTATTCCGCAGCCATTTGTCTTCGGGGATCTTCCTGGATCCTTGGGGGAAAATCCTGCTGTCTCATGACCCGCTGTGTCCCCCTTTTACTCACTGTCTCCCCTACTTGCTTGTTTCTGTGTAGGAACACTAGAGCAAGAATCCCTTAACCAAAGAGTTTTTCCTCAGGCTTGCTCCAGCTCCCCTCTAATTCCCCAAATCTCTCTGCTTCCAGAGAAATGTCATAATCAGAGAAAAGGCTGAGTCCCACCCAAGAAACAGTGGCCTTAGACAGAGACCAAGTGACAAATGCAAGGCCCCGAGTCAGGCTGCCAGGAACTGGTCTGTAGTGAATAACAACAAAACAGCCCAGTTGGGGGATGCTCCCAGTGGTCTGTCTGCCTCTGAGCTCTAGCCCAGATTCTTCCTTCTCAACATAGTCTTGGAAACTTTCATGTAGGGTAACAGCAAAACTGAAGGTTAAACAATGAAATCCTATATGTAAACAATTGAAAGAAATTCTGGCTAGGGGCCGGAGAGATAGCATGGAGGTAAGGCATTTACCTTGCATGCAGAAGGATGGTGGTTCGAATCCCAGCATCCCATATGGTCCCCTGAGCTTGCCAGGAGCAATTTCTGAGCGTAGAGCCAGGAGTAACCCCTGAGTGCTGCCGGGTGTGACCCAAAAACAAAAACAAATAAAAAAAAAAAAAGAAGAAAAAGAAATTCTGGCCAATCCAGGAGTCTTCACCTTCCGAAACAAGATGCTACTAACCCTGATACCCAATACCAAGAAGACCAATCAGGTGCTTTTTAGTGTTTGTGTCTGTGTCTGTGTTTTGATCTCCAAATTCAAGACCAACACCCCAAAACAGATCATGGCACAATCTCTCCTGTAATAGGGTTCAGCCTACATCTTCTAGAAGATGTAGATAGAACAATTGAATGTAATAGTTCCAAGACTCCAATAATTCAATCATTCCACAAGCCTGGTTTTGAATTGGAGGCAGAAGGAGGACTGGGGCCACACCTGGTGGTACTCAGGGGTTACTCCTAGCTCTGTGCCAGAAATTATTCCTGGCAGCTCAGACATTGAGATGCCAACGATTGAACCTGTGCAAGACAATCACCCTCGCTGATGTGCGATAGCTCCATCCCCTGATTTTAAATATTTTATCCTGATCTTTTTTGAAAAAAAAAAAAAGTTGTAGCTCTTTTCCTGCAGGTGGCATTATTCTATTTTTTAAAACTACAACCACTCCTCTGGGATTCTGACTAATTGTTCCTTAGCTGAACTATAATTTTACTTCACTATCTTCACTTCAAATCTATGCATATTGCCTTTTTATTTTCTGGTGCCAGGGATCAATCCAGGGCTCTACACATAGAAGACTTGAGCTTTAGACCTCTGAGTCACAATTCTAACCCCTAATGCCAAATACAGTGAGAATGTTGGAGATTTTTTGTGAATAAATACTGTGGTGAGTTTAAACAATAACATTTTAAAACTTTTAAACATTTAGAAAAATGGGTGATAACTATTTCCTAGTACCTCATTTCAAGGTAATATGTTGGCCTATTTGATACTGTGTTCTTCAGAAATAGCTGTAGGGGACAGAGTGATAATATAGTAGGAAGGGCATATGCCTGGCATGTAGCTGACCTGGTCCGATCTCTGGCATCCCATGTCCCCTGAGACTGCCGGGAGTAACTTCTGAGCACAGAGCCAGGAGTAAGCCCTTAGCACTGCTGGGTGTCCTCCAAAAATAAACAAAACAAAACAAAACAAAAAATAGTTACATCTCCGATCCAGTTATTTTGTTTTCTCTGATTTTATTCACCCTTAGCACAGGTGGAAAATGCTACTATTCTAAGAACATGTATTGTATAAGAGCTGATCACTTGTCTTGCATGTTGGACCCAAGGTGGTACCACAAAAGGTCCCCTGAGGGTTTCCAGCGGTTTCCTGAGCCCCTCTGCATAGGGTCTACTGCTACCCCCAAATGCATACATCCACAGATAATCGAGGCATTCTTTGTGATCTCTGTAAATTGGACACTGTACATATTGCAACTTTGCCCACTCATCATGACACTAATAACTGTAGCTGAATTTCACTCTGAATGCCCCTATAGAATTCTACTTTCTGAGTGAAGTACAGCTCATTTGTCTGTTCTCTCTTTGAGGGACAGTTAAATTTTTCCCACGTTTAGTTTTTGTTTTGTTTTGGGCCACACCTGGCAGCACACCTGGCTCTGTGCTCAGGAATCATTCCTGACAGGCTCAGGAGGACCATATAAGATGCTGGGGATGGAACCTAGATAGGCCGTGAATAAGATAAACACCTTCTCCTCTGTGCTATTGCACTGGCTTTTGTTTGAATATTCTTTAGTAAGTATGTCTCTCTTGTCACCTGAAAGCATAAATTGTCCTATTTGAGATGATTTATTTGGAAGATTATTTTTTTTTTAGTCTGAACTTCTATGGCATCAATTTAAAAGGGAAAAATGGTTGAGCATTCCTAGGCACTCCCATTCCTAGGCCCCTAGCCCCAAATAACCAATCAATTATTCTGCCTTTGCTTAACACTTCACTGAGCACACAGGTGAGGGATTCTGGTGACACTCATAGTCACTGGCCACATGCAGAGCTGCCTTTTCTTCATGATATGCCTCTTTTTTGGGTCCCAGTCAGTTCAAGTTTCTTCCATCTCACAGTAATGAAAAGTTAAATTACAGTTTTGCCTTCCATGTAATCTTTGATTTATTGTTAACTTTCAGTGCAACTGCCTTATCTTGTTGCATTGCTGATCTCAAATCACTACCCTATGAGATTAGTAGGGAACTTCACTCCTCTGAGCGACTGACTCATTCTAAGAGCTGGGCAGAGATGAAAGGGTCATAAATCATAAAAGTTCTAACTAGAACAGAGGAGCCACATGCTCTGCTGCTTACCCAAGAAGCTGCAGAAGGGGGGTCACAGAAATAATTATTAAATGTCTATTTAGAATTTCAAATAGAACATGGCCCCACAAAGATTCCTACCACCAGGAATTCCAATCAAGTCGCATGATTCTCTGGATGTGTCTTCACGCCTTGACTGCATGGTTTCAATGCAACCAAATGGGAAACTCCATTCTCCTGTCCTTTTCTTTTGGACCCACTCCTCTCCTGTGTTGCCAAAAATTTTCCTGTTTAAGGCACTCTGGATTCCTGTTCACCTCTCATAGTGTCAGGCTGGTAGGTGAGTCAGTGTAATGAAATCTTGGCTTTTTGCCTGAAGATAAACTTGAAGTGCTTGATTAAGCAAAATGTATTACAATTGGAGGTTATTTCTAGCAGAGCTTGGGGGCCCATGTGGAGCCAGAGATGAAGATGAACCCCCTTGCCTTCTTTTTTTTTTTTTTTTGTTTTTTTTTTTTTTTTTTTTTTGGGCCACACCCGGTAACACTCAGGGGTTACTCCTGGCTATGCGCTCAGAAGTTGCTCCTGACTTGGGGGACCATATGGGGCGCCGGGGGATTGAACCGCGGTCCGTCCAAGGCTAGCGCAGGCAAGGCAGGCACCTTACCTCTAGCGCCACCGCCCGACACCCCCCCCCCTGCCATTGCCTTCTAACTTTCCTTTGAGAAGAATGGTTAGGAGCCAAGAGATAGTACAGAGACAGTATAGCTGACTCTGGTTTGATACCCAGAATGACATGGTCCCCAGAGCATCTCAGGATGCACCCCTGAGGGCCCTCAAGCTCTAGCAATGTAGCCTGCATAGTCTCAGGTAATGCATCCTTGGAATCTGAGACCTGCTTAGCCAAGATGGTCAAGAGTGGGTCCTGGAACACCTAAGCTCTGATTAGAAGGCCACTGACACAATGAGAAGGAAGGAAAGGGAAGGGAAAAGATGAGAAGGGCAGGGAAAGGAAGAAAGGGAAGGGGAGGGCATGGAGGGGGAAGAGAGATTGGGAAGGGAAGGGAAGGAAAGAAGAAGGTAGGGGATGGGAAAGAAGGGGAATGGAGGGGAAGAAAAGGGAAAGTAAAGGAGTGGAAAGGGAAGGGGTGGAAGGAAAGGGGATTAGAGGAAAGGGGAAGGAAAGGGATGTGGAGGGAAGGGGAAGGAAAGAGTAGAAGGGATGGGGTGGGAAAGAAGGGGAAGGGAGGGGAAAGAAAGGGATGAGAGGGGAAGGAAGGAGAAGGGAGGGGAAGGAAAAGGGAGGGAGGAGAAGAAAAGGGGAGGGAAGGAGAAGGGCAGGGAGGGAAAGGGAAGGAAAGGGGAAGGGAAGAGGAAGGAAGAGGAAGGGAAGAGAAAGGAAGGGAATGGAAGAGAAGGAAGGGGAAGGGAAGAGAAAGGGAGGGAAGGGAGGGGAAGGAAAACGAAAGGAAGGGAGGGGAAGAGAGGGCAGGAGAGAGGAAGGGATGGGGAGAAGAGGGGAGGAGAAGGAAGGGGAAGGGGAAAGGGTACAGGGGAAAGGAAGGGAAAAGGGGGAATGAAAAGAAAATGGAGATGACAGAAAGGCTGAGTTCACAGCACACATTCAGGATTTTCTTTGTGCTTTTGTTCTTTTATTGTGGTTTTTGTTTTGGAGCCACACCCGGTGAGGATCAGGGCTTGCTGCTGACTCTGCACTCAGGGATCACTCTTGGCTGCCTTTGGGGAACCAAATCAGGTGTCAGGGATGGAACTTTGGGTTAGTGGCAGGCAAGGTGAGCATCTTACCTGCTGTACATCTCTCCAGTGCATTTCCTTTGTGCTGTCAATTCAAGCTATACCAACCATGGTATTTATGGAAAGTTGTATTTTTTTAAGGTCAGCCCAATTTTGGGGTGGGCTCTTTTTTTTTTTTTTTAGTGTGGAAATTGATTGATCAACAAAGATCTGTTGAATGACATAATGAGGTCATGGATCAATAGAAAGTCAGTAACTATGGGTTCGAATTTTCTCACTTGAATCCACTGTCATCAGGCATTGAGGGCTCCTCTTTTGGTGAATGTGACATATGCATAGATGTGGAAGTGGTCATATTGAACATTAATTCATCCTTTTTGGTGCCTTCTAGTTTGTACAGAATTCTTGGGCAGATTCTACAACTCCTTGAGAGCCAGAGAGATCGACTTTGCTCTGGACATCATTGAAAAAGAGTTGATCAGCTTTTGCTTGGATGCCAAAGGGAAAGAGAACCGCCTGGTACGCTACATTTCTGTCCCTATGTTGCCTGTTCTGGGAAAGAGTGTAAAATAATTTCACTTCTCTTTGCATTAATATTCTCCTGTTTTTGAAGCTTGTTACATATACAGCCCATTCATTATAGAGAGAAATGCAACTTTCCAAGAAACAAACTACATAGAATTTTCCCTAGAATTTATTTCTGCCTTCATTTTGTGTCTGAAATATGCCACAGAAAACAACGTCCAGAATTTTTTCCTTGAAAAATAATTACAAAAAGCATTTTGGTTAGGAATGAGGGAAGAGAAAGGGGGAAGGGAAGGTGGGCAGGTGGAGTCTTCAAGGAAATAAAACAATAAAAATAAATAGAAATTATTCTATCCTATTGACAATAGAAATTTCTTTTTTTTTTTTTTTTTTTTTTGGTTTTTGGGCCACACCCGGCGATGCTCAGGGTGTTACTCCTGGCCGTCTGTTCAGAAATAGCTCCTGGCAGGCACGGGGGACCATATGGGACACCGGGACTCGAACCAACCACCTCTGGTCCTGGATCGGCTGCTTGCAAGGCAAACGCCGCTGTGCTATCTCTCCGGGCCCAACAATAAAAATTTCTATTGTGAATTTGTATGCTGATTGCTTCTCGGCCTTTTGGCTAAGATCAAGTGTGAATTTGTATGCTGAGTTCCAAGTGGGTAGATTTTATTTGTATCCAAGACAATGAGTGGAAACCCAGGAGGCCATTTTGATATCATGATTTATGGATAATTAGGGAAAGATTTCTATTTTCTTGGCATGTGTTTGATGACATTTCCTGGGCATCTGAGGGATGACTTAGTTCAATATACATCACCCAAGACAAGATTAGGTCAATTTATTTTGTCTCAAATTGTCATGCAGCCAGTTGTCAGTCATTTGTCACATCTGTTTGTGAAGAGGGGGACAAATGATAGATGGAGTAAAAGAAAAGTAAAGGGCAGCAAAAAGCCCATTTCCTACCACATTAGGAATCTTCTGTTGGCATTGTCTTGGCTCAGAGTGGAGGGAAGTTTGCCCTGTTGATTTTGGTAACCACTGACACATGAAAAATTCTGGTGCCCAGAGTCTGAAGAGTCAAAGGCTTAATGGGGGTATTGATGGAGAAGGTCAAGGCCACAATGGCAGCTTTTTGAGTTCAATCTGCTGTAGGTGTTGGCTATGTAACTGTCAGTGAGTGGGCTTGGAGGCCCACTTCCTTCACAAGACCTCTGTAAGGACAGAATCAGGTCATACCTTTAAAGCCGCCAGAGCAGCAGCTGACACAGTTTGCCAATGTGGACTCTGTGGTTCTCTCTGCATCTGTCCTTAAGCACCAAGCAAATTTCTAGGTGCTTCTAATTAGGATAGTCACAGGGGCAGAGTCATTTGTTTGCTGGCAATTTCCCTAGTGAGGGGCAAGAGTTCACATTTAATAGCTAGGTCAAGAAAACTAGGCCAAGCTTCTCCTAATTTTTCGAAAGGACTGTCTTTTCAGACACTCAGCTCTCTTCACTGTCCTGCAGTGCTATTATCTTGGAGCCACTCCCGACGCTGCCACCAAGATCCTGGGTGAGGTGACACGACCCATGAGTGTGCACATGCCAGCCAGGAAGATTTGTGAGAAGCTCAAGAAGATGGACAGTCAGATCTGTGAGCTGAGATACGGTACAGGGGAGTCCAGACTTCCTCCCATCAATCTTGACTTCCAGATCCCTAGGACCAGGCTTCTAGAAGGCCAGAGGGAAAGCACTAACCTCCTGGGTGACTGAAGAGTGCTGAACTTCTTTGGTTTAAAGCTGAGGAACCTAAGGGAAGTGCTCTTTACATGACTAAAACCCAACTACTATCATATTTGTAATCAAAGTGTTTAAAAAATTAATCAAAAAAGAAAATAAAGCTAAGGAACCAGGGTCTGCTTTCTAAGGTGGGGGGGGGGGGAAATCATCAACAAGGAGCAAAATAGACACTCATGAATCACCAAGGCAACTTAGACTCAATGTCAAGGGAAAAGATATACTGGAAAGGGGCCACAACTTAGGGTGGTTTTGTTCTTGATAAAAAGACAAGAATTCCACCTATCCAGAGATGATATAAAGGGAGCCTGAGATATAATTCAGTGAATTGGGCATGGGTTAAGCATGCAGAAAGGCGAAGTTCATTATTTTTATTTTATTTTATTTGGTTTTGTTTTGGTTTTTGGGGGGTCACACCCAGCAGCACTCAGGGGTTACTCCTGGCTCTGTGCTCAGAAATTGCCCCTGGCAAGCACAGAGGACCAAATGGGATGCTGGGATTTGAACCACTGACCTTCTGCATGAAAGGCAAATGCCTTATCTCCATGCTATCTCTCAGGACCCTTATTTTATATTTTTGAGCATCCTAGAGATGCTCGGGGTCATTCCTGGATCTGTACCAGGAATTGCTCCTGGCAATTTCAGTGGACCATATTGGATGCCAGAGATTAAACCCAGGTCAACCACATGCAAGGCAAGTGCCTTCCACACTGTACTATCTCTCTGACCCCAGGAAGTTGAGGTTCAATCGCTAGCAGGTATGATCCCCAAACTCAACTCCAATCAAAGAGGATGGAAGGAAGTTGTATCACCTGATCCCATCTTCTTCCCAGAGAGAGGCTATCACAGAGACCCCGATCTCTGTCCACCACAACCTGGTTTTAGAAGCAGGTTAGTCACCTTAGATCAGGTGTGGTCTGGTGATAGCACCAAAAATAAACAGTGAGCAAAGCTGGGCGTCCTATTTAGGGCTGTGGCCTTGCGCATTTGCAGATCTATTCTTAAGCTGCAAATTTGTATCTGGGCCAGCCTTTCTGGCTGACCTCATAATAGCTGGGAAATTTATTCAGTTGCTTTTTTAACCCCTGAAATTCCACCCCAATAGAGAACTGCCCATCTTCTTCCCACTTTTTTTTGGCTAAGTTGTCGCTATGGGTCATGTATTCAATGAATGGAGTGTGGTCAGCTATTTAATGATTGTCCAGCTCCAGAAGAGGTGTAAGGTGAGAAGGAACCAAAGAATCTGTTTCTGATGGTGCCCAGGGCAGGCCTTACCTTCTAAGGTAGTGATTATGTGTTACACAGTTCTTTTCATTGGCTTCCTGGTATGGAAGCCTGGGCAGGTCATACTGAGCCTGAGAAACATTATTCACGAAGGGGCAGATTCTCCTGGCCACACATTTCTGCTGTGTCTAAGGTCTCCTGCTAGGTCCTTCAAAAGTGACTGATAAATATTTGTCAGTGCTTTGGTCTGGCTGGCCACTAGAGGCCCTTGGGGAGCCATGGATGAAGATGAGATGAAAAGTCAGTACTTGGGGTATTTATTGACCCTTTTTTCCTTCAGGGGTTGTTGGGCCTCACAGAAGTTTGGCCTCTTTTCAAATTAATGCCAGGCCCCACCTCCTCTAGAAAAAAAAAAGCTCCTGAAAATTGAGATTCTACAGGGCTTTTGAACTAAGATGACTCATTTTGGCTAGAAACAATTTTAATGTTAAAGACCTTTGGTAAAGTTCAACCATGCAGTTCACAAACCAGCTAAGTAGAAAGTGGGATTGTATTCTCAATCAGAAAAGTGTCTAATTTTTTAATATGAAGTGAAGTTTTATTCTCTCTCTCTCTCTCTCTCTCTCTCTCTCTCTCTCTCTCTCTCTCTCTCTCTATCCCCCTTTTGTTTTTTGGCCATGCCTAATGGTACATGGAGCCTAGATGGGGATGTTCCAACCCAGGTTTCCTACATGCAATGCATATACTGAACCCATTGAACTATCTCTCCATCCCTGGTCTTTTTTTCTTATAGAAAAATTGCCTCTTTCCAGAAGAGAAATAAGCATCTTGAGTCTTTTTACAGATGGGTTTAATTTAAATAAAATACAACTTTGGCAATAGTGGTGTTGACCAGTAGATGTTCTGGTGGCTTATCATTGGAGACAGAACTTGTGGGGCTCATGATCTCTGTAGACAATCTATAAACCACGAAAACAGCAGTCTGGCTTGAGGCCTTAGGCTAATGATGAAGAGGATGGCAGAAGCCAGAGAGGCTAACTCATTAACCTTCACCTTGCCAAGAAAAGTGGGGTTTTCCCAAAGGGAAGCAAATTGTAAGTGCTCATTTCCTTGAACAGAGAGGGAAGCAGAGGAATTTGGATTCCAAAACAATTTAGGATCATGAGAATACTCTGAAATTTACTCACATGTATGGATATCTTGAAAAGTTTATTTAAGGTCAGAACAATGGTACAGCAGTGACGGCATTTGCCTTGCATACAGCTGACCTGGGATTGATCCCCAGCATCCTATAGGGTCCCCTGAACTTTTCAGGAGTAATTTCTGAATGCAGAGCCAAGAGTAACCCCTGAGCTCTGCCAGGTGTGGTCCCAAATCAACTTATTTAAAATCTTGAGAGAGCCTTGCCATGTATGTGCTCATCTCTTTGTTTTTTCTTTTTTCTTTTTTTCTTTTTTTTGGCTGGGGAAGGGGCTGTTTTAAACTATACTTGATGATGCTCAGGGGTCCCTCCTGGAGATGTTTTAGGAACCAAGGTGGTACCTAGGACTGACTCTCTGTAGCAAGGATCGTGCTGTATAATCATCTCTGATTACAGAGTGATCTTTGTGTAAAAAGGGGCCAGTGGATGCTGGAGAAGTAATATAGAAGGTAAGGAAGGCTATTGCCTTCCATTCACCCAACTTTGCTTCCATCTGGGCTATCTGGAGTTCCTCAACTCCCTGAGCACAGAATCAGGCATACAACCAGAGCAAAGAATATGCCCCAGATCCCTATTTTCCCTGCTCCCCAAATGGACCATAATGTTCCAGCTGATTCCAGTCTAGGGCTTTCAGTTGGCCATATTGGCAGGGCACCCCAAAGCCTCATCTTCTAGTATCAGTTCTTTTTTCCTTACCTTTGAAGCAATGTTTTGAAAATCTGGTATGGGAGCAAACCCGCAGACATGCCAGGCGTTGCTTGAAACAAGTAGAGTTCCTTGGCAAGAAAGTCTACAAGTGGGAATCAGAGATATAGTAGATACAGTAGAGCAGCATGCAGCTGACTCAGGTTCAACACAGATTCAATCTCCAGCATCCATAGTGTTCCTCAGTGAGCACCACCAGGAGTGATTCCTGACTGCAGAGGCAGGAATAGTCTTGAGCATCACCTGGTGTGAACCCAAAAGAAAGTCTGCTAGAATACAAGAGACCCCAGTCATTTGATAACAAACCTGGGTTTCTTAGAAATTGAAAAGGTGATGGAGCACCTGTCTAGCATGCATGGGAGTCTGGGCTTACTCCCCATCATTTGTAGCCTTGGTGGTGTCCAATCAAACTAGGGAGCTACTCCCCCCCAAAATAAACCAAAAGAAAATTTGAATTGTTTCCTCACTTTGGATCAAAACTAAGGCAGATTTCTACAAGCACCCTGAGAACCCACTTGCCTTTCTCATTTTTTTTTTCCATTCATAAGCCTTGTGTCTTTTCTCATTCACCTTTAGAAAGGAAGTTGGACTTGACCTCGGTGGACTTGCTGAAGATGAGAGTGGCTGAGCTGAAGCAGATTCTGTACCGCTGGGGAGAGGAGTGCAAGGCCTGTGTAGAGAAGTCTGACTATGTGGCACTCATCAAGGAACTGGCTCCCAAACATGCAGCGGTGACCCCCCAGACAGAGCTCTGACCTGGACATGTGGGGTAACTGTGATTCTAATGTGAGAGAATGGAGGGTGTAGCCTCTCTGGCAAAACAAATAAACAAACAAACAAACAAACAACAACAACAACAAAAACCCCTGCACTGGGCCATGCTTTGCTGGTTGGATATGACAACTGCAAAAGGAGTTTCTAAGTAAAACTGTTGATATTAATGAGATCTCACATGTTCTATGTTCCCAG
Organism: Suncus etruscus; assembly: GCF_024139225.1. Taxonomy (NCBI): domain Eukaryota; kingdom Metazoa; phylum Chordata; class Mammalia; order Eulipotyphla; family Soricidae; genus Suncus; species Suncus etruscus. The sequence goes on along the minus strand of NC_064854.1, from coordinate 21,228,527 downwards.
ATGCAACTGTGGCTTTCTGAGAGTCTGATAAGCAGTCTGCAAGTTAGCACTGCCCAAGAAATGACCTGTTGAAAAATTGATGGAGGGAACTAAGTCTGAGAAAGAGAATGAGATAATAATAATAATAATAATAATAATAATAAACAATAATAAAAATAAAGGTTTACTTAGAGGACCCTCACTGTGGACCATTTTTTTTTTCATGGGTGAGGATAAAAGAAAACACTTCCAATCCCAAAATACCAATAATGTGGCACTATCAGAAGATTTTGGTGGGGTATACCCAGCTTACTCTGGGCTCTGTGCTCATGGCTCAGATGACTCTATGGATGCTAGGATCAAACCCAGGGTGTTAAATATAAAATGTATAAAGCAGGTGTCCTCCCTGCTGTGCGATGACTCCGGTCTATCAAAGACTTCTTATTAAGTGCCTTTGCTGTGACCACACTCCATTTGCACCTCTTTGAGCTCAGAAGTGAAAGGCAGACACAACTCCTTGAGATGAGTCCTTCATATAGAGAGGAAACATAATGAACTGTCTTAAAGAGAGGGGTAGTACACACAGGAGGAGACTAGCACTGACTCCCATACTCTGATGAACATTTGAGGAACATGAGAAGAATGGGGACACTCATCTCCATAAATCCTGAGTTTGCTTCTTCCAAGATGTGGTGCTTTGATTGAGGGATTAAGACATTGAGATGTGGTTCTGAGATTTAGAATAGCAGGTAACAATCAGCCTGAATGTACTCAAGGCTAGAAGGACATTCACTCTTTTTTGTTTTTGTTTTTGTTTTTGGGCCACACCTGGTGACACTCAAGGATTACTCCTGGTTATGTGCTCAGAAGTCACTCCTGGCTTGGGGGACCATATGGGACTCGGTCCATCCTAGGCTAGCGCTGGCAAGGCAGACACCTTACCTTTAGCGCCACCACGCCGGCCCTGAACATTCACTCTTCAGTGAATTTAGTGAATAGAGGGTATTATTGATGCAAACTTAATCATGTGCTAAACCTATCTGTAGGGTATGCAGAGTTGAGACCATGTTTAGTATTGTAAAAGTTCTTTGCAGACTTTTTTTTTTTTTTTTGCATTTGGAATCAGAGAGATAGTAGAGTGGGTAAAACACTTGCCTTGCATGCACTTGACACAGGTTTGATTCCCTCTGGCCCATATGGTCTCCTGAACCCTCCAGGAGTGATCCTTGAGTACAGAGCCAGGAGCAAGCCCTGAGCATGGCTAGATGTGGCCCAAAAAACAAAAACAAAAAAAGAGATTATTTTTGGGGGGATCACAACAGGGGTTACACCTGGCTCTGCACTCAGAAATCACTCCTGGCAGGCTCAGGGTACCATATAGGATAGTAGGGATTGAACCTGGGTTGGCCATGTGCAAGGTAAATGCCATCACCACTGTACTATTGACCCTGCCTTCAAGATTATTTATTTATTTATTTAATTTTTTTTTTTGCGCTATCCTCTGACTTCTTCTTTTTTTTATTTAAACACCTTGATTACATACATGATAGTGTTTGGGTTTCAGTCATGTAAAGAACACCACCCATCACCAGTGCAACATTCCCATCACCAATGTCCCAAATCTCCCTCCTCCCCACCCAACCCCCGCCTGTACTCTAGACAGGTTTTCCTTTTCCCTCATACATTCTCATTATTAGGACAGTTCAAAATGTAGTTATTTCTCTAACTAAACCCATCACTCTTTGTGGTGAGCTTCCTGAGGTGAGCTGGAACTTCCAGCTCCTTTCACTTTTGTGTCTGAAAATTATAATTGCAAGAATATCTTTCATTTTTCTTAAAACCCATAGATGAGTGAGACCATTCTGCATTTTTCTCTCTCTCTCTGACTTATTTCACTCAGCATAATAGATTCCGTGTAAGGATGATTTATTTTTACTGTTTTGTTTTGGGCCACACTGGCAGGGCTAAGGAAAATAAGTGGTAGGGACTAAACTCAGGCCTTCTCTGTGGCCAGCACACTTTCAGCCCATGGAACGACCTCACTGGGAATTTCTGATTTTGAAAACAGAGAACAGGAATTTGAGCATTACATGCAGTGCCAGCCTCAACATCGCCTTTTTTTTTTTTTTTTGCCTATGAGTGTATCTGCTCATTCCAGGTTGTCACACTCCAAATAGTGCCTCCCCCCAACCCCCAAGCTGTTTGCTGCTTTTCTTTTTCTTTTTTTTTTTTTTTAATTTTTATTTTTAATTATGAGAACAAGGATGCAAAGAAAGAGGACAAGGTAAAGTTACAGTGGAAGGACAATCACCCATAACATAATTCTCAGAAGTCCCCTTGCTGATATCTTAACTTTGAAATTTCAGCCAAAGAACATTAAGATAAATAAGACAGAATCCATGTACAATTACTTTGTCCCTCAAGTCCCCAGATTGTAACCCATTATAATATTTCTTAACAGTACACAAGGCAATCTAAAGCCATAAAACTTACGTAACTCCTTAAACATTACAGGCATAGTATTTTCTTACATTTCCATATACATGCATATTAGCTTAAGTTAATTTTAAGTGAGTTCTTTTTAAGGATTAGAGTCAAAGGAGCACAGTAAAAATGGTGTTAGTGTGGCAATTGTTGTTTGCATAGGCCCACCAAAATATGAGGGACATGGAAAGAAATAACGTTGGCCTAAGTACAAAGAGACCAGACCCCTGAAGTTTCCTGGCACAAGTGCTGCTTTTCTTTTTTTTTTTGGTTTTTGGGCCACACCCGGCGGTGCTCAGGGGTTACTCCTGGCTATGTGCTCAGAAATCGCCCCTGGCTTGGGGGGACCATATGGGACGCCGGGGGATCGAACCGCGGTCCTTCCTTGGCTAGCGCTTGCAAGGCAGACACCTTACCTCCAGCGCCACCTACCCGGCCCCAAGTGCTGCTTTTCTTAATGTAAGCAGTTAAGCCTTTCTTCTTTGTCTATGGTTTGCCAAGTGGTTTGCCACTATTTTTTAATGGGACTTTTCTTTTCAATGACTTCCTCTCATTGTTTGAGTGAGTCTTATCCCAAATCCATAAGAACACAACACTTTGAAACATGACATTCTGAGAATCAGGGAATAAAACTTGGGACCAGAGCAATAGTATAGCGGATAGGGCATTTATCTTGCATGTAGTTGACCCACATTTAATCTCCAATATCCCATATGTTCCCCCAAACTTTGACAGGAATGACTCCTGAGCACAGGGTGTTTTCCAAAAACAAAAAACTTGGGGCCCAAAACTTGCATCTCACCAAGTGGTACTCTGAACAGCTCTTCTGATTTCTGGCCTCTGCTGGATTTGTAAATATCCTAAACCAAAACACCAAAACCCAAACCTAAACACCTTCCAAGGAGATCTTTCTACCTGGGGGGGGGGGGTCATGATGAAATTGCAGCTTGCAAATGGCAACTCTCAGGCTGGAGAGCAAGTTTTGTAGCAAGAGACACAGCCCAAATCCCTGGTATTACACAGTCCCCAGCACTGCTGGGAGGGACCCCCCCCAGCTATGTGCCCCCCCATCTCTGTGCCAGGAGGAGCCCCTGAGCACTGCTGGGTATGACCCACTCACCCAGTCCTACCTCCCACAAATAATAATGTAGCTGCCCTTTGCGTCTGGGTAAATAGTAGTCTATATCAGGATGGGGTGGGGGCACCTTGCATGTATGTGCAAGGATCTGAGTTTGGTTACCTGTACTGCATGGTACTTGGAGCACCTCAGAAATGGCCCTGGATGGCTCCTGAGCACTGCTATGACGAGCTCCATCACAGCGCTGAGCAATTGAACCATCTGATCCAGTTGTGTGAGTATTGCCAGGAATGACCCCTGAGACATGCTGTTCCCTCCAAAAATAAAGTAAGGTGCATGTTTGATACTGAGGGCTTGGGGGAAGCCGCCCTTACCATCTTCCCTAAATCCAGGCCAAGTTGTCAATGAAGGGAGAGTCAGTCTGGTTCTGCTCAAGGACTGAGTAAGCCCTAATTCCTCTCTGATTTGGAAAGCTTGTTGGATTTCTGCGCTCGGCCTTTCCATTTCTCACTTGCGGCTGTGGAATTCTGTGGGCGAAGCCAAGACAGGTGCTATCAATCATTTAATAATATTTAGGGCATCCTTCGAGCAAAGCAGCTCCCACCCCTGCAGACCCATCTTCTGCAGACAGAGCATCTTCCAGACAGCAGGGCCAAAGCAGAGGGGCAGCAAAGGCTCTCCCTCTCCGCGAAGCCTGTCGTGCAAACTCCCAGGGTCTCCCCTAGGAAAGGAACTCCCTTGTCACTTTTTCTTCTTTTGATGGTGGTGGGGGCGCTGCTTCTGTGCAGCCCCCACTCCAGGCCCCAGGCTCTGCATTAGAAAGTTTGCAGGCGTTTTGCGAGCGCCCTTACTGGTCGTTTTTGGAATTGCAGTGTTTACAGTCAGGACCTTGAGTTGTTCAGTCCTTTTTTTTTTTTTTCCTTTTGAATTTTTAAAAACCCATTTTGGAAAGAACAGATCGAATGTTGGAGCCTTCGTGACGGCTCAGCTACAAAGACATTAGCAGGAGCCTGAGCCGTGCAGTTTCTCCCCCGCTGCTGATTTGCTTGCCTTATGCCTCATCTCTATGGACCAGAAGCCACTACCTGGAACGCAGGTGATCTGCCAGCTCAGAAACCCACGGTCAGTCTGATCCTGGATCTCCAGATCTCCCCCATTCCCTCTCACCCCGAAAAGAGCTTGAGCCTGGTCTCTTTGCAAAAGGGCTCCAGAACTTTCCTGTTTCTCTCCCTACATATGTTCTTGGCTTTTTGCAGAAGTTTAGTAGTAAGGGCTCAAGATCGGGTTTAAACTCATATCAATTGGTAGTTCTTTCTCTTGTGCGGTGCAGTTTCTTGATGCAGTTTCTCAGTGCATGTTTCATTCTATTGGACTGGCTCTGGTTTCAAGAATTACTCCTGGCAGGCTCAGGGGACCCTATGGGATGCTGAGGATTGAACCCATGTTGGCTGAATGCAAGGCAAGCACCAACCCTGCTGTGCAATCGCTCCAACCCCACTATTGGAAACTCTATCTTGGTAAAAGAGTCTTAGAGGTTTGAGAGTAAGACGCTTGCCTTACTAGTGGCCAGCCTTTATTCGATCCTCCACATTTGGTCCCCCTGCCTGGGGTCCCTTATGAGCACAGAGCCACGAGTAGTCCCTGAGGACTGCCAGGTGTGGCCCAACCCCAGCCTTCCAATGATCTTGAAGAGCTAAGGACAGAAGTTGAAGCACTTAACTTGGAGCCCTGAGTTGCAGCTTGAATCTGGGGGTTGCCCCAGAGAAGATCCCCTTTTTTCATCACAGGATGTAATACGTGTAACAGGAGAGCTATATAGTAAAATGGAAGTGAAAAACAGCTAAGAGAACCACTTAAAAATCTCAGTGACAAATAAAGGGGGGGAGGTGGAGAAATAGCATGGAGGTAGGGCATTTGCCTGGCATGCAGAAGGACGGTGTTTCGAATCCTGGCATCCCATATGGTCCCCCGAGCCTGCCAGGAGCGATTTCTGAGCATAGAGCCAGGAGGAACCCCTGAGCGTTACCAGGAGTGACACAAAACAAACAAACAAGCAAAAAAAAAGATCCACAGTGAAGCAAAAGAAAGCCTTGAAGCTCTGAGGTTCTGGAGGTTTCCATGGATTCTCAAAACATTCTCAGCCCATTTTATAGACATGCCAGTGAGTAATTTCCCAAGGCCAGACAAAGCAGGGTGTAGTGTAGGGGCTGGGCCATTCAGAAGGTGACTGGGGGGGGGGGGGGGACAGAGCAGTGGCACAGCAGTGGCACAGCAATAGGGCATTTGCTTTGCACATAGTTGACCTAGAATGGACCATGGTTCGATCCCCCTGGAATCCCATATGGTCCCCCAACCCAGAAGAGATTTCTGAGAGCATAGCCAGGAATAATCCCTGAGTATCACTGGGTGTGGCCCCAAAACAAAACAAAACAAAACAAAAAAGGTGACTGGGGTGATGATTTGTAAATGAGGACGCTCAAGTGGTGTTTGGGGAGATGGCTCCTTCACACTTCCTGCCTTTGAATTCTTCAAAGGGGTTCAAGAAAGAGCCCAATAAAATGACTGGGATCTGACAACCTGACTTCTGTGTTCTGGAAGGACACAGGGAGATGGGGTGCGACTGACTCTTAAATGGCTTCTGTATTTCTGGGGCAGCTTTGATCCTTGCCCTCAATGATGTCCCACTTGATGGGTGAAGAATTTAGGTCAACTGTCTTGAGCAACACCAAAAGAAATGCTGAATGAAGAGCATTCATGGTACCTTTATTGCAGCCACTTCTACCTGCTTCCAGGTCACGCCCTGGCAGTGGACATATACTTCAGCACATTTCCAGAATGTCTATGCAATGCCCCAAACCCACTGGTGGTCTCCGCAGAAGGGCTGGTAGAAGGGAGTTCCTTTGGCTCTCTGTTATTTCCCAGACAGCTCCTTTATTAAATCAGAAGGGAAAAAAGTGATAGTGCGATATCTCTGTTGTTTTGTGTGAAAAACTTGCTTTCTCCTTGTCTACATGGCTAGAAAATAGGAGCGTTACTTTTTCTCCCCTTTTTCACGAGTGTCAATTCTTTTCATCTCACCTGTGTTCATCAAAATTCAAGATCCTTCTAGTTTTCCTTGGAGGAAAGTAGAAGACAACCAGACCCTGAGCGCTAGGGAAGGAAACTCATGATAATTCAGGGTTAAATTTGACCAGTGTTTTATGCTTCAAAACTAATTTCTTGGGACCGGAGCAATAGCGCAGTGTAGGGTGTTTGCCTTGCACATGGCTGACCCAGGACAGACCTTGGTTTGATCCTCAACATCTCATATGGTCCCCCAAGCCAGGAGGGATTTCTGAACACAAAGCCAGGAGTAACCCTGAGCAACACCTGGTGTGGCCCAATAAACAAACAAACAAACAAACAAACAAAAAACCTAATTTCTTTCTACTTTATGGTTTTCCTTCCCACAAATGGTTATTAAACTGATAGTTTGGGGGTAGGTGTCCCTACCTTCACTCTTGACTATGGTACTAGCACACTCAGAAATGGGGGTGAGGGGAAACACAGTGTCAAGGATTGAACTCAAGGGCTCCAGCATACTAGATGTGTGCTCCGGCCCCTTGAAGTCATCTCTTGAACCTCCCAACCCCATTCAGTCTCTTTGAATAAGTGTGCTTAAGTGGAGTGGTTGATGTTTTGGTGTGAGTAGATTAGGGGTTGTCTGGGACTAAGGCCCTACAAGGGATCTAAGTGATCTAATTGATTCCAGGCGACAATCTTTCCATGTGGCTAAAGGAATCAAGAGTCTGGCTTTTACAGCAGTCAGGTTTATGAATAAGGACTGTGCACTGAAGCTATGACTGCGCATGAGACGTACTCATTAGGATTCTAATCAGCATTTATGCTGAGCGAGTTTAAGACTATAAATATCTACTACTAGTTTTTCATTAGTCTTTTCACCAATCATCTGGGCATCTACTGAAGCTTCTGGCCAGATCCAATTGTTAGGAAGGTGAAGGGTCACTGAATGGCAGAATCCTGCCTTTCCTGCTGCATCTACCCTAGTGGGTGGAGGGGACTTTCCCCACTCGTGCCAGTCTATTTGCTTTGTCCAGTCTCTTTGTAGCAGTCTGAGTGTATGGATTTCTGTTTTATTGAATGCTAATCCAGTCCCAGTATTCTTTACTCTGATTTAACCTAGAGGTGACAGTCTTTCCAAGGTCCTGGCATTTGTGAACCCCTTTATTCTCAATGCCTTCCTTCCTGTCACAAGAAATTTTAGGCTCATCTGAAACACCTCCTGTCCCCTCCTTGAAACAGCTCCTGAGGTCTAGGATGCTATTTAGAGCTAAAGATTTAGGCATTCAACAGGCTTCCCATGGGGTATGGAGGAAAGACATAGCATAGAGATGGGGAGGTCCTGTATGCAAATCCTCCAAGTACAACCCCGAATCCTGGAGGTTTATTTTTAACCTCCTCCTCCTGCTGGGAAAAGCCTGGCACTTGGGGTCTTCAGTATATCTAAGTGTTTTTTTGGGGGGTGCCCCTAATCTGCAGTCTAGGTGGCCAAGCTCCTGGCTTCTTGAACTCTGCACTTGTCCTGTGAGAGGTCTTGTGTTATTGGTGAGTTCTAGGTTTGAAAGAAGGACCCTGGGCTATCCACGGGGCCTGACCAGCAATGCCAAGAGCACAGGGTACAGAATGCGTGAGCCCTGTGCCAGATGTGCTGGATCTATGGGCGAAGTTCCCATCTCCAAGAGTCCCTGTTTGAGATGCTGCTGGCTGAGAAAGTAGTGCTCCTCATTGGAGTCTGGACCAGAACCTCAGAATCCAGGGCCCGCCCTTACTTGGAGTGGGGCACTGACTCAAAGTGGGAGAATCCAGGGGCCAGAGCCATAGCACAGCGATAGGGCTTGTACGTGGCCGATACAGGACGGACCTTGGTTTGATCCCCAGTGCCCCATATGGTCCTCCAAGCCAGGAGCGATTTCTGAGTGCATAGCCAGGAGTAACGCCTGAGCATCACCGGGTGTGGCCCCCCCAAAAAAGGAAAGAAAAAATGTGGGAGAACTCAGCTAACAGTCTTGGGCTTTAAACCTGGCACCAAATAATTCACCAAGCATTGCTGGATATAGCCCTGGTGGTCCCCAGCTCTGCCAGGAGTGACCCCTGGCAAAAATTACTGGAAAAAAATAACTGGAAGGTTCTGTGTCCTCTGGGCAAGCAGTACTGATGGACTTGGGGAGAGGGGGACGCCAGGGGCTAGTCCATTGTATGGTATCCCTTCCCCAGTTCATGAGGTGGCCAAGCCTGCAGCACGGCCTGCAGATGCCAAGGAAGAAACAAGCTCCAAATGTCCCTCATTCTGAGCTCCAGGAATCAGGTCATGGACATCCTCTTTTGCTGTCCTTATTGTGATGACTGGTGGGGGAAATTGTGCCCTAGCGTTGGAGGTCTGCAAACTTTTCCTCTGTGGGTGCTTGCGTGTGTGGGCGTCTTACACTCATTGTAGCTGAGGAGCCCCAAGAACAGAGCTCTCACACCCACACTTGGCTTGTATGGGTAGCACCAGGAATGGAACTCTTGGCTTTGCGCTTGTAAAATGGGAGCTTTTTGCCTCTAGCCATCTCTCCCTCCCTGCTTTGCAAAAGGACTAAGAATTGCAGAAAATTCAGGGAGCACCCAGAAACAAAGGGAAGATGCTAGAAATCACCTGGCTCCCCGGTAGAGGGACAGAGAGGCACTTCACACTCAGACAAGGTCATGGAGCCTTATTTCTGCACAGGTCTTTGGAGGGGCGGCTCAGGGGTTCCTGACCTTCTCTCCCTGCAGCTGGCAGATAAGGACAAGTCAAGGATGGGCTGCAACCTGGATGATCACTTTCTGATACAGTAGTCCGTCTCAGAGCAGCTTCCTCCTCTCAACCTTCAGCTCTCCTGGCTGTGGTCCAGATTTGGGGGTGGAGGAACCAGGATGAAGCCCATGTTCACTGTAGAAGCTTCTGGAAGGGTAGGAGAGAAAGTGCTCCCGAGAGGGGCTATGATTCTCACACACACACACACACACACACACACACACACACACACACACACACACATTGGCACCCCATCCCCTGTTCTTGAACACTGGCATGAGATCAGCCAGCAAGGGCCCCTGACAAAAGCCACCCCAGGAACCTGGTACGGAGCTGGCAGGGCATGCCTCAGATCTATTTATATATGTTTTTTGGGGGGTTATTTTTTTTGCGCCACAACTGTTAGTGTTCAGGAGTTACTCCTGGCTCTGTCTCTGGGGTCACTCTTGGTGGTCCCTGAAATCAGACTTGAGTCTTTTGTATGCACAGCATTTAGCTGGGAGATAGCTGCAGGTCCTCTCAGGGTTTGGTGCCATCTAAGTAGTGCTTGGGGGGGGACACTCCCGGTGATTTGGGGGGGAGGGGAGTGGGTCACACCTGGTAAGCTCAGGGGACCATATGGACTGCCAAGAATTGAACTTGGGTCAGCCATGTGCAAAGCATGTGCCCTACCTACTGTGCTATTGTTCCAGCCCATAAATTCTTATCTAATCTGGTTTAATGGCTCAGATTTTAGATACAGCTCTGGGAGCCAGCAGGGTCACACACATTAGTGCTCAGGAGCCACGTGGTCTGGATCAACCTGGGCCCCCCCCCCCCCCCACACACACACACACCAGGCACATTCCCCTGGCCACAGAGCTATCTTCCTGACCCTCAGGATTTTTTTTTTTTTTTTTTTTTTTTTTTTGGTTTTTGGGCCACACCCGGTAACGCTCAGGGGTTACTCCTGGCTATGTGCTCAGAAGTTGCTCCTGGCTTGGGGGACCATATGGGACACCGGGGAAACGAACCGAGGTCTGACCAAGGCTAGTGCAGGCAAGGCAGGCACCTTACCCTTAGCGCCACCGCCCGGCCCCAAGGATTTTGTTATTTTTTAAGGAATGAATGTTATCAATGTTCCCCCACTCCCTTGACCATGCCCTTGTTGAAATGACGCCAGAGCTGGCTGTGTTGCTAGTGTGTACGACACTTGCTGCAGCGCTCCTCCGGGGTCTTGTGGTACCGTGGCGCTACACCCCTCAATCTCTCTCTTGGCTGCCATGCTGACCTTCCTTCAGTCATAATAGTTTTAAGGATAAGAAGCTTATTGTAATCTTGGTCACGAGGGGCCACATCTGAAAGGTTTGTTAATGTGTAAGCAGAGATAAGGCAGAAATGCAGGACTGAAACGTGGAACAAGATCTGACAGGGTGAAACCCACAGAAGATGCTGTGCTGAGGAACTTCAGCCCAGAGTCATTTATTCACTCCCTTATGCCTTCATGCATTCACTCACACATTCATTTACTTATTCACTCATTTATTCCCTCATGCATTTATTCACTCATTTATGCATTCATTCACTCACTCATTCCCTCAGGCATTCATTCACTCACTCATTCATTCCCTCATGCATTTATTCATTCATTCACCCATGCACTCACTCATTCATTCCCTCATGCATTCATTTATTTATTCACTCATTTCCTCACCCATTCATGCATTTACTCATTCATTCATGAACTCATTCATTCACACACTTATTCACTTATTTACCTATACACTCACTCATTCGTTTATTTACTTTATTCACTAACTCATTCATTCATTTCTTCTTTTTGGGGGGGGGTTGGGCCACATCCATTTGATGCTCAGGGGTTACTCCTGGCTAAGGGCTCAGAAATTGCCCCTGGCTTGGGGGGGCCATATGGGATGCTGGGGGATCGAACCGAGGTCCTTCCTTGGCTAGTGCTTGCAAGGCAGACACCTTACCTCTAGCGCCACCTCACCGGCCCCTCATTTCTTTTTTTCTATCCATTCATTCATTCTTCCCATTTTCTGGGTTACTTTGATTTGCATAACTGTAAATGTTGGTAGACTTCAGGGGCACAATGTTCTACCATGTTTATCTCCAAATTGTCCTTAACCCTCCATATAGTTCATTGAACACATTCAGCCTTTTTTCCCACCTTGGTAAGCTCTGCTCTATGGTCAGAGTCTATAGGCTTGTTTTTGTAGGATGTTTCCTGTTTCCTCAGTTTGCTCTGTCTCTTTTCTACATGGAGTGGGAAGAAGCAAACCCAACAGTGCTTGGAGAATCAGGTGGGGGGGGGATAAACCCAGGCCTCCCACACATTAGGCACACACAGAGCCCACTGAGTTCTGTTTCCCTTCTCTGTATTGTTTTTTTCCATGAATTATTTCAATTTAATCTGCCTTTAAAAAGGAGAATTAGTTCACCTTTCTTGTGTATTACTAACCTCTTTCCTGTTCTCTTCAGAGTTATGAAGTTAAGTCTTTAAGAGAAAGCTATTACTACGACCTTAATGGTTTCTCAGGAAGCGAAGGACAGAACATGCATGCTTAGAGAGTTTTAGATCTAAAGTGTCCTTCTCCTTCTTTTTAATAGCTGTACACAGTCATTGACTGTTTTTTTTATCGACTAAGATAAGATTATTGCCTGCTGGTGCCAACGAAGGCTGCGTTTCCTGACACGTCTGCCGTGAACACAGCTGCTCCTCCTTCTGTGTACACACACATTTGTGGACAAAATTCCCGGATGTGGAATGTGGCCTGATGGTTGTTGGAAAGTTTCTCTTTGGAACTTGCGTATGGTTCCGAAAAATGATATCATGTCATGGTGAAGTCTAAACTCAGAGACTAGCCTGCATAGGCATAGGGTCATGGTCTGACTTTCCTCCTTGCCCATGCTGTGACCTGGCACAAATGACTTAGGTTACCGGGCTTGGTTTTTCTGATGGGTAAAAATGAGAGGGAAGAAGATCACCTTTCTTCCAGGGTAGTGAAGATGCAGTGAGGGCATCTGCAGAGATGATGGCCTCACAGTCGATTTCTGTCGTCACATCTGGGGGGGCACTGTGGCTAGTGTGTCTGGGCACAGGAGCAACAGAGTGTCCACAGGAATGTGGTATGGAAAGAAAGACTTCTGGAGGGGAGGGAAGGTGGTCCCTCACAAGTCTGAAAGCTCCAGAGGTAGATAAGAGATTCCGTTGACTGTTGTGGTTTTGTGGGTTTTTTGTTTTGTTTTGTTTTGTTTTGTTTGTTTGTTTTGGTTTTTGGGCCACACCTGGCTGTGCTCAGGGGTTACTCCTGGCTATCTGCTCAGAAATAGCTCCTGGTAGGCACGGGGGACCATATGGGACGCCGAGATTCGAACCAATCACCTTAGGTCCTGGATCGACTGCTTGCAAGGCCAAAACCGCTGTGCTATCTCTCTGACCCTGACTGTTGTGGTTTTTACTTCTTTAGTTCTAGTCCATGCTCAGAACATTTTTTATGTTTGGGTTTTTTGTTTGTTTGTTTTTTGCAAGGGAGCACACCAATGATCTCAGGGTTTATTCCTGGCTCTGTGCTCAGGAATTATTCCTGGCAGTGTTCATGGCACCCTTAGGGATGCCAGGATCCAACTTGGGTCAGCTGCATACAAGGCAAATTGCTCCAGCCCTAAGAACATTCTTGAATGAATTCACATTTCCCCTCACCCCACTCTCCAAAATTAGAGTGTTCCTATGAACATAAACATAATGGTATAAGGAGCTAAAATGATGACCATTTTATTTCATGGAAAAATGCCTGTATGTTCCTAGACAAAAAAGAGGGGGAATAAAATAACCCAGCAATAACAAAATTAATACTCAAAAGACCAAAAGCACAAGGTGGCATGCAGGAGGTTAAGACAGCTGTGGAAAGCCACAGTCCAGGGGCTGCAATTTCAGGCTGGAGTTTGACCCTAGGGACACTTTAATTTTACTTGTTTGGGGGCTATAACTGGTGGTGCTCAGATGTTACTTTTGGCTCTGCACCCAGAAATTGTTCCTGATAGATTCAGGAGACCATGTGGGATGCTGGGAATAAAAAGAGGGTTGGTCATGTGCAAGGCAAATGGCCTCCCTGATGTATTATTGCTTCCACCCCTCGGAGGGGCACTTTTGTGGCTGCCAGCCCATGAGCTGACACACTGATTTCACCTTCTGCCTGTGGGCTCAACAGTGGGACTTCTGTCTGGATCTCAGGTTGGAGGAGAATGGTATAAAAGGGCCATTGAAAAGCAGGGTGTCCACAGAGCCTGGCACACATCACAAAGAACAAGAACAATCAGTGCTAGTGGGGATGTGGAGAGAAAGGAACTCTTATCCACTGCTGATGGGAATGTGGGAATGCCGTCTACTCCAACCTCTATGGAAAGCGATGTGGAGATTCCTCCAAAATCTGGAAATTGAGCTCCCATTCGACCCAGCTATTCCACTCCTAGGAATATACCCTAAGAGCACAAGAATACAATACAAAAACCCATTCATCACACATATTTATTGCAGCACTATTCACAATAGCCAGGCTCTGGAAACAACTCAGATGCCCTTCAACAGACGAATGGCTAAAGAAACTGTGGTACATATACACAATGGAATATTATGCAGCCGTCAGGAGAGATGAAGTCATGAAATTTTCCTATTCATGGATGGACATGGAATCTATCATGCTGAGTGAAATAAGTCAGAGGGAGAGAGAGGGACACAGAATAGTCTCACTCATCTATGGGTTTTAAGAAAAATAAAAGTCATTTTTGCAACAATCCTCAGAGACAATGAGAGGAGGGCTGGAACTTTCAGCTCACTTCATGAAGCTCACCACAAAGAGTGGTGAGTGCAGTTATAGAAATAACTACACAGAGAACTACCATAATCATGTGAATAAATGAGGGAACTGGAAAGCCTGTCTGGAGTACAGGTGGGGGTGGGGTGGGATGGAGGGAGATTTGGGACATTGGTGGTGGTAATGTTGCACTGGTGAAGGGGCTGTTCTTTACATGACTGAAACCTAATCACAATCATATATGTAATCAAGATGTTTAAATAAAAAAAAAAGAAAAAGAAAGAAAATGTTAAAAAAAAATAAATTCCTGCCTCGGAGCCAGAGAGATAGCATGGAGGTAAAGCATTTGCCTTTCATGCAGAAAGTCAGTGGTTCAAATCCCAGCATCCCATATGGTCCCCTGAATGTGCCAGAAGCGATTTCTGAGCATAGAGCCAGGAGTAACCCCTGAGTGCTGCCAGGTGTGACCCAAAAATCAATAAAAAATAATCTCTGCCTCACACCTATATTCATTGCAGCACTTTTTACAATAGCCAGACTCTGAAAACAACCAAGATGCCCTTCAACAGATGGGTATGGCTATCAACAGATGAACATAAAGAAACTGTGGTGCATATACACAATGGAATATTATGTAGTCATCAGGAGAGATGAAGTCATGAAATTTTCCTATGCATAGATGGACATGAAAACTATTATGCTGAGTGAAATAAGTCAGAGGGAGAGACACAGACAGAAGAATCTCACTTATCTATGGGTTTTAAGAAAAATTAAAGACATCAAAATAATTCCAGCCCAGAGATGAGGGCTGGAAGGATCAGCTCAAGATCTGAAGCTCACCACAAAGAGTGGTGAGTGCAGTTAGAAAAATAACTATGCTGAGAATTATTATAACAATGTCAGTGAGTGAGAGATGTAGAAAACCTGTCTTGAATACAGGTGGCTGGTAGTGGAGGGAAGAGATAGGGGTATTGGTTATGGGAAAGTTGCATGGGTGAAATAGGATGTTCTTGTTATGATTGAAACTCATTGGCAATTATGTTTGTAATCATGGTGTTTAAATAAAGAAAAAATTTTAAAAAAAAAGAAAGAAAAGTTGGGTGTGCCTATGAAGAAAGCCACAGACAAGGCTTGCCGGAACCATTCTTTCCCTTCTCTCCAAAGCTTGTGGGGGGGACTCCCCCCTCAGGCCTTCAGTGTGGTCCTGTCAAGCCTGTGAGCCTTGTTTGGGAAGGGGCAAGTCTGTGGGAAGGCCGGCAGGCCTGGAAATACTGGCAGAAGCTTCGCCCTGCTGAAATGTGGGTGTCCACAGTATGAGCTGGTCCCATAGAGAAATCTGGACCGCTAGCGTACACCTAGGTCCTGCTTTCAAATTCATTAATTTTTGAGTGAGTTTCAACATTTCATTCTGCATTCACAGTTGAGGAAAAGATAAAAAAAAATGTCCATCTATTTAAACAATTTAAAAAACAAACAAACAAATAAATTGAATCACCTTGAGATATGCAGTTACAAAGCTGTTCATGATTGAGTTGTTTTTGGGGTGTTGTTTGTGGTATTTGTTTGCTTTTTAATAACTAAATTCTTTAATTGAATCAGTGTGATACACAATTACAAAGCTGTTTATGATTGAGTTTCAGTCATACAATGTCCAACAGTCTTTAGGGCACATTTCCTGACACCAAAGCACCAAAGTGCCCAGTTTCCCTCTCCCCTGCCCTCTTCCCTGCCTGCTTCTGGGGCAGACATATTCTCTCTCTCATTCTCTCTCTCTCTCTCTCTCTCTCTCTCTCTCTCTCTCTCTCTCTCTCTCTCTCTCATTTCTCTCCCTCTCCCTCTCTCTCTATCTCTTTCTCATTTCTCTCTCTCCCCCCCTCTCCCACTCCTCTTTGAGACACTGGAAAGTTTCCTGATAGTCTGTCTTTCCAGTCTGCCCTCAGCCATATCTGATTTCTCTTTGGGTTTGACTATTGGGCCTGCAGTCCCAGGATGAGCTCTGTGAGGTCAGATGGCTACTTGTCAGGTGGAGAGACTCAGAGATCAGACCATTAGGCGAGATAGTGGGCTGTGGACTTCCCATCTGCACCACCTCAATCCCAAAACTTTTTCTTTGCAAGACATCCAGGAATGGTTTCTATAAAAGGGGGATTAACGCAGTGGTAGTTACCACCTGTCAGGGTAAAAGGGCACATTTTGAGATTAAATTAGAGAGTGAGTAGATGGACACACAGACCTTGAAATCTTAACCTTTAAGTCACTGAGGATGGTACAATGATTACAATATTATTGTGTCTCTAGCATTCGGGCTGATGGATGGCAAAGGAAAACGCTTGATTTAAAAACACACCTACACACATAGAGAAAACCCCCTCAATTTGGCACCATGGGTAAAAGGCTCTCCTTTCTGTCTTTACCATTCATCTACTATGAGTGTGTTACAAAATCTAAGCTCTGTGTTCCACAGGAAACCAAGAGATAGTGAAAGCACGTGTCTGACAATTGGCTAGCCCAATTAGATCCCTGTCACCATATCTGGTCCCCTACCACCTGTGGGAGGCAGACGTTGGGGTCCTCATTTGTGATGGAGGCACAGAGCAGCTTCTGTTAGGTTTGGTGGAATAAATATTTGAAGGGGGTAACCGGAGATGCCATATAGCCGTTATGATGTTATTGATACACAGACTGACGCTATTATGGTGGCTGCCATCCGGCAACATTATCTTTCTGCCTCCCAGGTAACCCGAAGCCACGGTCATTGCCTGGGCATTCTCTGCCCCTGCCACAGGTAACCCAAGCCAGCCAAGAGCTCAGGGAGCTTCCTGTCTCCACAGACAGCATCAGGGAAGGGAGAGCGTGAGACGCCTGCCTGAGATGGATGTTTCTCCAGAAGCTCAAGAGTGAGTTTAGGGGCTGTTGGGCCTCCTCTTTGTATTCTATTTTGGGGCAAACCACCAGAATGTCCTGTTTGGGCTAGAAAATAGCTTTTTTTTTTTAAAGAAGGTTTTCTACTCTAGGCCACTCAGTTAGAGCTAATTCCTAGCTATGAATATGTTCAGAGCTTATTTCTGGCAGTGCTTAGGGGGCCTAAGGGAGGCTGGGGATCGAATACGGGACAGCAGCGTGCAAGGCAAGAGCCTTTCCCACTGTCCCTCTTTCTTTCTCTGTCCCTCTGAAAACAGTGGGAGGAAATTGGAGGTGATCTGAACACTTGACTGACTTTTGTTCCCCCCGCTCAACTTTGCAAATGTCTCCTTGTAGGCCATGTCCACGTGGAAAGCCAGGCTTGCCAAAAGACTGACCTTCCTGCCTGGAAGGATGCACCCTTTTCCTTGCTCTGCCCTGCTGACTTGTTTTGGGAGCACACAGGACAACCCGCCCTTTGATCAACCCAGCGTAGTGGACACACAAGCCACTGTCTGTGGGCAACCATTGTCCAAAGCCAGCCGGCATGCAGGTTCCACGAAAGGGGCGGAAATTGCTCCAGAGCCCTGGCAAGATTCGGGCTCCCATGTGGAGAAAAATGGTGGTACCAGGAAGAATGCAAGTAACCACAACTCTGCACAGCCTGCCCAGCACCCCCAGGATTTGCCTGGCCCCCTGGATGGAGAAGCAGCTACTTTTCAGACGTCCATTCCCCGACCATCCATCATTGAAATGCCAACGGTGAGTGGGTACCCAGCTCTCAGAGAATGAACAGGGTTGGAGGACAGTTCTAGTCATTTAGAGAAATACCTTCCAGAAATCATCTTGTCATATTAGTGATGGATTAGACACAGAAGAAAGTGGTCATTAGGGAAAGGAAGGATGTAAGGTCTAGAGATGCTCAATGGCACAGGAGGGAGGTTACGTGAAACACTACAAACCAACCCCTCCAAAATGCATTGTTCCCCAAGATGATAGGTTATCTGTGGCCAAGGGTCAGTTCCATGCTCAAGAATCAGCCAGTCTGGGCCAGCATCATTGTTTATCTGCAAGTGAATTTATTTCTCTGAAAAGCCACTCTCTAAAAGCTCTCAAGAAAGGGCCTCTGTTTAGAGAGCACTGTCCCATGAGACAAGACATCCAGAAATTTAAAATTGGTGAGCATTTTATGTTGAGCCAAGAACAAAGAAACTACTTAGAAATCTGCTTGATTTTTTTTGTTTGTTTGTTTTGTTTTGTTTTTGGGTCACACCCGGTGGCATCAGGGGCCACTCCTGGCTCTGCGCTCAGAAATTGCTCCTGGCAGGTTCAGGGGACCATATGGGATGCCGGGATTCAAACCATCGTCCTGGATATATTGTGTGCAAGGCAAACACCCTACTGCTGTGCTATCTCTCCAGCCTCCAGAAATATGCTTCTAATGCAAATGTTTCTGTGACTTCACTGTGACTTCAGGGTGGGAGAGGGTAGTTAATTAATTGGCTAAAAACAGATATTGCTGTTTGAAGAGGCATGCACTTAAATTTTTTATTTTATTCTTTTTGTTTTGTTTTGATTTGGTTTTTAGGTCACACCTGGTGACACTCGGGGGGCTACTCCCAGCTATGTGCTCAGAAATCGCTCCTGGCTTGGGGACCATATGGGACACGGGGGATCGAACTGCAGTCCATCCTAAGTCAGTTGAGTGCAAGGCAAATACCCTACCTCTGCACCACCCTTCCATCTCCTTTATCTTATTCTTTCTTAACATTTTTTTTTCTTACTGTGGGGGCCAGTCCTGGTGTGTTAAGCTGGGTAGAACTTAGGTGTTGCCAAGGCATTGAGTAGGGGAGTATGAAGGTAGAAGCCAGGGTCTCACATGTGCAAAGTTATTCGATTTTTAGTTGATGTTCACAGCTACATGAAGATGCTTTTAGGAGCCCTGCTGAATTTGAGCTGAATGGATCTCAGAGCCAAGTTTGTATTGCTTGCACCCTCAGTGAACTAATGATGCTGAGTTTTAGCAAGCTGAAGTTTAACAAACTAGCAGTTGGAAAGTTTCCAGCAACTGGCAACACGCCCTGCAGGGCCAAGCATTGAGGCACAAAGCGTCCATTCGGTTCTTTCTGTTTGGCATTTGTGAAGCATTAGCTCAATGCTAATTCATGGATTGAAATACGAGAAGCATCAATGGCTACTGTGCATTTGTTAGGAGCAAAGCCAAGCAAAGTGGACTCAGAGGTTGGGCAGGCCTCACTTTACAGGGCCAAGTATGAGGGTCTTAAAGATGGACCTACAGGATCCATTGACTTCTGCCTTATGCGTGCTAGCCTAGGATGGACTGTGGTTCGATTCCCCCAGCATCCAATATGGACCCCCAAGCCAGGAGTGATTTCTGAGCGCATAGCCAGGAGTAACCCCTCAGCATCACCGGGTGTGGCCCAAAAACCAAACCAAAAGAAAAGGGAGGGGCAGAGGAAAGTCATGCTCGGGTTCTATTCCAGGACCTAATATGGTTCCCCAAGGCCCTAGGAGTGATCCCTGAGCACAGCGCCAGTAGTAAACCCTTATGAGCATTGGCAGGTATGGTCCAAAAACGAAAACGCTAACAATAAAACCTGAAACCTAGGAGGCCTGTTTGACTTTGAGGACCAGTTGTCAGGGTTGCTGAACCTGCTGTGGGTTTCCTCTGAAAAAGTGTGCCCAGAAACAGAAAGGGGAGTCTGAACCTAGTGATGAGCAGAGGAAGAGAAGCTTCACTTTATTGTAGGTGATAGCCATAACCCAACATTACCATGTCAGTTTCCAGGACCCAGGGTCTTAGACACATTCAAGTTATGGCTTTCCATTTATGTGTGTGTTTTTTTTCCATTAATTTTAGCAACAGATGGTAAGAAATGTCAGTGTACAAGTCTTTCACCTCTGAGGTTAAATATGCTTAAGTGTTAGTTTTTAAAAATGTGCTGATTAATGAATTGTTTTCTCGATTTCCCTTTCAGCATTTTCATGCTTGTACATAGAAATGTAATTATTATTGTACATGCCTTTTGTATTTTGCAATTTGGCTGGAGTTATTCATTTGAATGGGTATGTATATGTAAGATTGGTTTTCTGCTATAATTATAATCATATCATCTGTGAACAGAGATAATTTTACTTTTCTTTTCCAGCCGGGAGGCCTTTTGTTTATATTTCTTATCTAATTATACTGACTGGAATTTCCAATAAGGTGCAGCAATAGTCTGTTAAATGGAGGAGGCAAAAGTGAGTGTCCTCAGGTTTTTCTTCCTATTAGAAGGGAAGGATATTAGTCCTATCTTTGTCAAATACAATAGTAATGGGGGTGTTAAACACACTATTAAATTATTTGAAGTAGTTTCTCCTTCTATTCCTAGTTTGTTGATTTTTTTTTCAATAAAAGGCACATTATTTTGTTTGGGGGCTACAAATGGTGGTGCTTGGGTGTTACTCTGGACTCTGTGCTTCAAGGAATGCTCCAGTAGGCCTCAGGGGACCATGCAGTGGTGCAGTGCAGGGGATTGAACCCAAAGCTATAGATATGCAAAAGTAAATGCTCTGTTACTAAGTCTCATCCTTGGTCTGCAAGGTCTGACATTTTGTCAATGGTTTTTTTATCTGTATGGACTGATATTTTAATTCCCTTTATCTTGTTAGTATGGTTGTTACATTGATTGATTTGGGGGGAAGTAAGTTGTATCTATCATTCTTGCTTTCACTCGGTCATAGTCATCCTCTTATTACATTATGAAAATCTGTTTGCGAATGGTTTGTTTCAGATTTTCTATGAAAAATCATTAGGGATATGAATCAAGTTGTCATGTCTGTCTACCGTGGCTAACTGGAAATGCTGGGCTCACTGTGTGGATTAGAACATGTTCCTATTTCAATATTTGCAAGGATTTGCCAAGGATTGGTGTTCATGGTTGACCAGACACACAATCTGGCCCCAAGTTTTTCTGTGTTTGAATGGTTTTGATTACTGATGTACTTGTTATTTATAGATCCACCCCAATTTTCTAGTTTTTCAAGATTCATTTGGGGGTAATGGAGGTGCTTTATGATGACTGTTGGAGTTGCTTTGGCTGCCACACGGCCTCTGTACATGGAACTGCTCCCAGCTCTGTGCGTGGGAGTCACTTTAGGTCATGTTTGGGGGAACCATGTGGTACCGGGGATTGAATCGGAGCCTCTTGCATTCATGTCTGTGCCCCCTATTGAGCTGTGTTTCCAGGCCCTAGAGGAAATAGTTGAATAGGATCACCAAGGTGTAATCGCTGGAATCAGAGTAACCACTTACCGAGTGTGGTTGAGAGAGAGTGTGCGTGAGAGAATGAGAAAGCAAGAGAGCCATGCTAAGCACTTCACGTGGCTTATCTCATTTGATGCTTCTAATGTTCTACCAGTGAGAGCTCCTGGCAATACCAAGCACCCCTCTGCTCAAAAGCCTCCTCTGGCTTCCTATTTCTCTCTACTATAAGTCCAGGCCTAACCAGTATCCCTCCCCCATGTCTTATAAAATAAAACATCCCCCTACCCTTCCCTGAACTCTCCTTCTAAATGTCTTCCAGTTAGCTAAGGCACATTCAGCAGAGCTGAGACCCTGATCCATTTCCTCCAAGAATGTTCACATGAGGGCCGGAGAGATAGCACCGTGGTAGGGTGATTGCCTTGCACTCCGACAACCCAGGAGGGATGGTGGTTCAATTCCCGGCATCCTATATGGTCCCCTTAGCTAGGGGTGATTTCTGACTATAGAGCAAGGAGTAACTCCTGAGCACCACCAAGTGTGACCCAAAAACAAAAGCAAAGAAAAAATAGAAAAGAATGTCCACATGAGTGTCCCCGTCATCAGACTAGGAAGTGCGTATTAGTTTATTCCTGTGTCCTGCTTGGGCAGAGCTGAACACGATCCCCAATCACCCCAGTTCTGCTTCACCTAACCCCAGAGTGCTCATTTCTCTGCACTGACACTTTGGACTCAGAGTCCTAAGTCCTGCCATGGCTGAATGAGCTGACTTTCAGCTCCCTTAGCCACTACATTAAGGCCAAGCTCTTTGCAATCAGGCATTGAAGACATTTTCTATGATCAGAAAAGTTCTTGGCCAAATGCTCATCCCAAGAGGTAACTGATCTTGTTCAATCAACCTATTTTTTAATGTCCTAAAATGGTATTGAACTCAAGTTTGGGGTGGGGGGGGGTTTCATCTGTAAACTGCAATGTCAAATGATGTATATTGTCAGTGGTACAAACATCTACCCCACTCCCCCCATGCCATCCAAATCTGCATCTCTCTTATTGAAAGACATATCAGGGAGGTAACTCTGTACTTTTTATTTTCTACAAAAAATCCTGAATTTCATGGTGGGGGGGTGACATGGATAGGGGCCTCCCAAGGGGTACTTAGGGTCCCCAAGGCCCTTTTGGGCTAACCTGGTACTTGTCAAACCTATGTATAATTGCAGGTGCCAGAAGGTGAGATGCGTAATACTTAGGCCCTGCAGTGCCAGGGTTCACCAGGGCCATCACTATGGTGCTCTGGGGACTCTAGGTCTGTACCCAATAATTCTGGGGGGCGTTGTGTGGTTCTGGGGATCAAAGCAGGGTCTACCACATGCAAGGAAGTGCCTGAGCTCCTGTCCTATCTCTCTGGTCTTGGCAACTCTTCTTTAGAATAAAATCTTTAGATTGGAGGATAGTACAAGTAGAGGGACTGGAGTCCTGGCACCCCATGAGTTCCCCACAAGTACTGCTAGATGTGGATCTCTGAGCACAGAGCCAGGAGTAAACCCTGAATACTGCTAAGTCTGACCCCCAAAACCAAAATTTTAAAAAATAGAATGAAATCTCTTTCTTTTTCCTATGGGCCTGCATAGATGATGGCAAAATTTGAAGCTGATTAGAATAACAAATGATTCAATTAATGGACCTCTCTGCTAGACAGACACGTGGACATCAACAGCTTCACAGGAAGCTACTCTGAAATTCCTGCAATTTGAGTTTCATTTCTGAGTTCCTGTACATGATTCCAAATGCAATCACTGGCTACCCTTTTTCTGGTAAAGAGGAAATTGCCACCTGCAGGAAACCCTGTGTTCCTGAGTAGCCCCTGTGTTCCCAGTGTGAAGCTTCATCTGTCAAAAAATGAGAAACAGGGACCAGAGTGACAGCACAGTGGTAGGGCGTTTGCCTTGCACATGGCTGACCTGTGATGAATCTGGGTTTGATCCCCGACATCCCATATGGTCCCCAAGCCTTTTAGGAGTGATTTCTGATCACAGAGCCAGGAGTAACCCCTAAGTTCTGCCGGGTGTGGCCCCAAAACAAACAAACAAAAGATGAGAAATAGAAACAGTGGGTTCTAATAGTGTCTATTCTCCCAGAACTCCTCTGGCAGAAATTTCCAGTCCAGAGATTTGATTATATCCCAACTAGAAAAGAGAGATGAGAGAAAGAGGTGATAGAGAGACAGAGAGGAGAGTGAGAGACAGAGAGAAAAAGAGAGACAGAGACAGAGTGACAGAGGAGAAAGAAAGCTTCTCTTAGAATGAGAAAAAAGACATTTCCTCACCAAACCGTGAGTGTTTATATATATAGTCTTTACCTCTGAACTCACCCACAGGGCCCTGCAGAAGACAAACTTCCAGCCATTAGAGCTCAGACACTCACAGACCCCAGACTGAGAAAGGCAGAGGCAGGTCTGTGGACTCAGCATCTGTTTCTGGTTCATCAGAGGTAATCTGGCAACTGGCCCATGACCCACTGGATCCTTTGTCCTCTTCATCACAGGTGGTGGTCAAAGAACAGTTTGCCTGGGGTCATACGACCCAAGTGTAATCAGGAGTGTGGAACCCAGGAGCCAAGGGGAAGGTGCCAAATTCATTGACAAAACCCAGAGTGCTGGCCTGGCTGACCTCTTCATTATATAACATGGGATTGTATTTCAATATAAAAAAAAACCCCAACAACCATCTAAAATTCCAGGATTTCATTGCATGGGCATGCTGGCAACATTTGTATTATTTCTCTGCAGGCACCGCTGGTGTGGCTAGGATCAATGAACTGGGTCAGTTTTGGGAATCTGGAGGCTTGTCTCCAGAGCTAGGCTGTGCTAATAGGAGCTGATCTGCCTGGAGTTTAGCACTCTGGGTTCCTCAGCTCCAAGGAAAACAGTCCAGAAAATTTGCGCTTTTTTTTTTCCACGATTAGATCCACACACTTGGTTCTGTAATTCCACCCAAGGCAAAGAGCGCATTTGGAAATTTGGGGGTAATTTGAGGAGGAGGGAAGTCTGTAAAAATAGGGGTGTCAGAATAGCTTTGGGGAGCACTTATGATGTGATGGGGAAACCGGTCTGTGGGGTTTCTCATGTTCAGCCAATGGAAAATGGCCACAATGCATCTTGGAACTCCTAGACACAGACACCGTTTGGTCACATGTAGCAAAGGAAGAATTTCTCTCCAACGGCCACATGCTTAAGGATAGTCCATGTAAGCAGCTTAAAACTTAAATTGTGGGAGCAGAGCCAGAGAACAGTGGGGAAGGCTCTTTCTTTGCATGTAGCCCACCTACGTTCAATCCTCAGCATCCGTATAGTCTCCAAAGTCCTGCCAAAAGTGATCCCTGAGTGTAAAGCTAGGAGTAAGCCCTAATTGCTGCCATTGGTGGCCCAAAAACAGCCACCACAAAACCCCTAAATAAATGAAATAAAATATATTATTCAGACTTAAAAAAAAAAAAAAGAAGGCAATTCTGTCATGGGAAAGTAGGGATGAAGGTGGAGACACACATACTGCATGATTTCAGTTACAAGTGGAATCTTAAAAAAGTCCTACTCATAGGTAACAGCTGTTGCTAGAAACTTGGGAGGCAGGTGAGGGGGCCAGGGTTGTCCATTGTGTAAAGAGGCCTCGACTTCTTTCTCCACTCAATGGATGGTGGACGGTTATGCCATTTCCATATCTGAATTTGTAGAGTATTTTAGAGGAGATCCTCACTAGCAGAGTTGGACAAAGGAGAAAAAGGGATGAGAGCCCCACAAACCAGGTGATGGGATGCATCCACTCAGTGAGTCAGGTGATCTCATAGCCATCTCCAAGGCTACCTCATTCTCTGCTCAACTGCCTCCATGTAGCAAGCCGCAAGCCACAGAAAACCCGATGTTGACTGTCTGCAGAATTAGATCACTTGAAAACAAGCCCTAAACAGTTGTGAGGAAAAATGAAGTCAGGAAATTTGCTTATTCCTGAATTGATATGGAAAGAATTATGCTGAGCTAAATGAGTCAGAGGGAGAGGAATAGACATAGAATGATCAGATTCACAAAAAGATAGTATGGTAATAATATCCAGAGACAACAGAGACAAGGACCAGGAGGACCAATCTACGGTAGGAAGCTTGTCACAAAGAGTGGAGGAGTGCTGTTAGGGGAGAGAAGGGACTACTATGACAATAATAGTTGGAAATGATCGCTCTGGACAGAATCTGGGTGCAGAAAAGAGGTAAAGTGATGCATGATACCCCTTTTCTAACAATATTGCAAACCACAGGGGAAAAAAGGAAGAGAAAGATTAAGAGAGATAGACAGAGGTAAAATGTCTGCCCTAGAGGCAGGCAGGGGAGGGATGGGGGAAGGAGAAAAACGGGGGAAATTGGTGACAGGAAATGTGCACTGGTGAAGGGTGTTGTACATCATATGACAGAAACTCAATCATGAATAGCTTGGTATATCTCATGGTAATTTAATCAAATAATTTAGTTATTCACAACAACAACAATTGTAAAAAAATACTTCCGAGACAGGGCACCACTAGCATTGTTTGCTTCATCCTGTCACAGATGTCACAGTCTTTTAGCCATCCCTAATCTCGCCACCTTTGACAAGTGACATCCTTGGCAGTTATGAAATGATGTTGATAGCAGTTGACTCTTTGCTCTTGCGTCCCCTCTTATCCCCCCACCCCAAATCCCATTTTGAGTAGTTCTTGAGACTCTCCTGTTCTGACACCATCTTGTACCCTGGACTGGCCAGATCTCAGGTGACCAACTTCCAAGCGCTTGGCCAGCCCAGGCCAGCCCAGTGCAGGATAGTTGGTTTGTCTTTTGCTTTCTTCTGTCTCTTCTCAACCAGAAATCATGCAGCCTCCTTGTGGGTCCCCAGGGTAGTCATAGGTCACAGGTACAAGTCATGTTAATGACACTGGGGGTGCCCCAGGAAGGAAGTGAGGTTGGAAGGGGCCATGGCTGGGAAAGGCGATGTCTCAGAGCTCCAGCCCTCTTGGGGGAAGAAGCCAAAGATTTGTGCTGTGGCTTTTGTTCCTTGATCTTGGTGTTGCTTCCTGACTTCTCAGGTGGCTCATCCCTCCCAGGAAGATGAGCTGGAACCATGCCCTGGCTCTCTAGTCTTCTCTAGGGCTGCTAGATCTTTTGGTTCACAAAGGTCTGACCAGGTTTATTTTTACACCTCACTTTGAGGAAAGGCAGGACTGAAATCCAGGCCAACTGGCATTTGAACAAGGTCACACAGTCCCTTCAGGACTTGCTGAGCCTTGGTTGTTCTCGGCACATTTACCTGGTTTCCTTTGTGGTACATGTAGGTCAGTAAATATGGTTCCTTTGGAACCTCTGGGTGTTCTAAAGAGGTAGAGTAGCTACCAGCAACAGAAGTGAACTGGTTGATCAAAATACAGGTGGTCAAAGGATACCTGGGAGGTCTATAGAATCCCCAGGAGAAAACAGACTTGGGCTGTGGGTTATAGCACCCCAACCTTGCTGCAGAAGTGTAGAGAGTTCCACAGCCCTGCTAAACATCAACAATGCATGAGAACCTGAGGCTGACTAATTCTGGAAACTGGACATAGCTACTGACACAGATTTTGTGGTTCTGAAAAGGGGGCAATTCTCATAATGTCCATGGTGGTTGCTTCCCAAACTATACAGTAAGGCCTTCCCAGGGAATGGCTGGGGTTAATAGGCAATACAGATAAGATGGGAGTGTGGACAATTGTCATGCTCCCTTTGGAGTGGGAGGCAGGCAAGAACTTTCCTATATGTTTGAACAGGGTTCAGATACTGGTGTGAGAAAAATAATGACACAGACATGACCCTCAGACAGCTTTTCTCACTGTGTCTGCAGCCTCAGCCTGAAGACATTCATTCACTCAACATACTTTGGCAAAATACTTGGGAAGAGTCAAGGATTGGAGTTCCTTCTAGGGTGAGAGTGTAGAGGAGCAGGTCTAGAGATAAAGGAGAAAAACCTTCTCAAGGCTAGGAGGAAAGGTAGAAAATAAGACCAAACACAAAATAAAAGGTGAGGTTGGGGCTGCAGTGCCAGGAAGTACTTCCAGGCAGAACCAGAGAAGGTGCCACATAAATGGAATTGGAATCTTGGATGACAAGAGGCAGTTGTTAGCCAAAGGTGGTAGAAGGTGTTAGAGGGAGGGAATCTTCACATGGTTGTAAGGAGGTGCTTGCTGGGCATTGGGGTGGGTGGACAGATAGGCAGACATAAATCCTAAGAGCTTTGCATGCCTTACTGAGGAGTTTGAATTTTGTATAGAGAGCATGGTCACCTTAGGGAATCTTAAGGAAAATTGTTTTATGGGACTGAGACAATCACCCCAGGAGTGATTCCTGAGTATAGAGCCAGGAGTAAGCTCTGAACATCCCTAGGTGTAGACTCGTTCCCTCCCGTCCACCCCTGACAAAGGAAACTCATTTTAGAAGCATCACTTTGTCATGGAAAATTAATTGCAAGGGAGAAGATTAAAGGTCAAGAGGCCCCCAGGGAAGTTCCTGGGGGAATCTAGGAGAGAAATAATGACAGAGATTCAAGGAGGACAAAGTTGAGGAGAGGCCTGGGAGGTAGAAGTGACAGAATTTGATTAACACACTGACACAGTGTGACTCACAGGTCATTCACACAGGAATGGGGTTTAATTAACACTCATTGCAGTGCAGCATTGATATACTTACATATGGGGCTTATTAGAGAAGTGGATTGTCTTCTAGCCTCATGGGCTGGGCAGATACGGGGAAGTGATGGATTTCGAGGTGGAGAGACAGTGTGTTTGATTTTGGACAAGCTGACTTGGGACAATTTGAAGGTGATGGATTGTTCACATTGCTGGGAAGCAGTGGAAATATGGGGTTTAGGAAAGGACGAAATGTGGGGTTCAGGAAAAGCAGGTCAAACTGACAAGTGTCAGATGCCAGCACCATTTTGGTAATTACTGAGCCCAGAAGTGACTGAAGTCACATGAGGAGAACCTCCAATAAGACAGTGAAAGGGACCCTGCACAGACATGGGTCAACCCATGTGCTTGACAAACTGCATGCTAGAGGAACAGAAGAACACAAGATGCAAAGGTGGGAATAAAGCCAGAAGAGGGAGGAGGAAGTCAAAGAAAGAGAGGAGGAAGAAGGAAGAGAAAGTAGAAAGATCAAGCAAGAGACACAGGACTTCAAAGGGCCTTTGATTTGGGCATAAAGACATCACCAGTGACCTTTATGTTTCCATGGTGCGGTGGCTCTGAAGGTCACAGGGAGCCTGAGAGAGAAGGGAGTGAGACGTGTCTAACAGTTTTCTACAAGTTGGATTATGCAAGAGCAGGAAATAGATCAGGCCAGAGCTCAGGGATAAGGACCCTGAGGAATATGCTCACTTCTTAACTCTCTTTCCAGAATTTCATTACTGAGCCTCATGCTGACCTTTGAGTGCCTATAATCTACTGCCATCCCCATTTTTTATGTCCTCTCAGCCAATTGGCACAGAACGATCTAGTTGAGTGGCCCAGGGAGGGACTAATTTTAGGCACAAATGATGTCAAGTGATGTCACCAAAACTGTCTTGTTCTTTTCTTCATCCAGCTCCCTTTCCTCAGGATCTGTACAGGGATTTGCCTTGTGGTAGTACTCAATAGCTTTAGGGTTACTATTCTACAACTGTCTATTGTTAGGAGGGTCCCCATTCCCAAGTCATCCTAAAGAAATCCTACATTTTACACCTTGTGCATCCTAGTTGTTTCTAGGTTTGATTGCCTGTGTTCAGAGGAATGAACTTCCTTCCTTCCTGTCTTCCTTCCTTCCTTCCTTCTTTCTTTCCTTCCTTCCTTCTTCCTCCCTTCCTCTCTTCCTCCCTTCCTCTCTTCCTCCCTTCCTCTCTTCCTCCCTCCCTCCCTCTCACCCTCCCTTCCTTCCTCCTTTCCTCCTTTCTTTCCTCCCTCCCTCCCTCTGTTCCTCCCTCCGTTCCTCCCTCCCTCCCTCCCTCCCTTCTTCCCTTCCTTCCTCCCTCCCTCCTTCCTTCCCTTCTTGCCATCCTTCCTTCCTCCCTCCCTACCTTCCTCCCTTCCTTCCTTCCTCCCTTCCTTTCTTCATTCCTTCCTTCCTTTCTTCCCTCCTTCCTTTCCCTCTTTCTCTTCTTTCCTTCTTAAGCCTACTTTGCTTCAGTCAATATCCTAGGTACTGTTGATTGGTCAGACCTAAATCAATAAGAAAGTTAGCAGAGAGAAAAGAATGAAGAAGGATGAAACTAGGTGTCCAGTCCATCCTTTCTCTCAAACATTATGACCTGAGGGGTGTCAGTGGCTCTGAGCACTGTGGCCACAAGAAAGTAAAACTGGATCATGGATACTGGGCAGGAAACACTAAGGTGAGTGTTTCCGGAGCCTGCTCTACCAAGAGGCCACAGTACTTTCCCCCAACACCACAGTGACCTGATCTCTTTCTAGCCCAGTGCTGAGGTGGAGCAGATGGATCTTCAGCCTCTGAGAATTCAGGGCCTCTGTCTCCTCCCTTTGACTCTCTCTGTGTTGGCTTTGATGGGCAGTAAGATGAAACATGATTCTGGTGTTCCCTCTAAGAGGTTCGATAACTTTTCTTAGTCTTTGGAAGCCACCCACCATGTTGGAACCAGAACACCCAAGACCATCATTCTGGAAAAAATGAGCCCAAGGAAAGGAGAAGCTGTGTGGAAAGAGGCCTCAGAGGTCTCAGGGAATGCTTTCCAGTCCCAGCCACCCAGGTAGATATAGCCCAAGAGAGTCATTCCCAAGTAGCAGATCCATGACATTGTGAGCCCAATCAAATAGTTGCTTTCAGTCAGGAGTTTGGGGTTGCTTATTATGCAGCAATAACAACAACAACAATCTCTAGAACAGTCATCGAATAGCACAACAATGTACTCAACTGGAATGTAGCACCCCAACCTATTAAGCCCCATCCATGAGTTTATGTTTGTAGTAGGCTGTTGTTTCAGAGACCATCCTGAGGGTGCTGTTGGCCTCATTCTGTGTTGACTCATTTAGCTTCCTTTTTCAAATGGCCTGTAACATGCTTCAGGCAACCCAGAAATAGGATTTCCCCTGGGAATCCTGAGGGAAGGTTTTGGAACTGAAAGAGTCCCAAGAAAGCTTCTAATTTTACAGAAATTATTTGGAAAGAGAGATAGAGAGACAGAGACAGAGAGAAGAGGAGGTGACGAGCCAGGGCTGTGGTCAGGCAAAGCACCTGGGTCTAGAACCTGCATGATCATTGCTTTCATCACTGTCCAAGGACATTTCTCTGTACAAAGGCATGTACAAAGGCATGCTTTGGATACTTCCAATTTTTCTCTGAAATTCACTTCATTTTTGCCCACCATTCCACTCCAAAACAATTGCTGTTGCACTTGTTTTATTCATCTACTTGAAGATTCTTTTCAAGCCAGCCTGAACTATGGAGCCTTGAGCTTCATTTATTATCTTGGCAAAAAGTGATTTTGATTTTGTTTTTGTTTTTGTTTTTGGGTCACACCCAGCAGTGCTTAGGAGTTACTCCTGGCTCTAGGCTCAAAAATCACCTCTGGCAGGCACAGGGGACCATATGGGATGTCAGGATTTGAACCACTGTCCTTCTGCATGAAAGGCAAATGCCTTACCTCCATGCTATCTCTCCGGCCCTGTGATTTTGATTTTTTAAATTATTTTATTTATTTATATTTTGGTTTTTGGGTCACACCTGGTGGTGCTCAGGGGTTACTCCTGGCTCTGTGCTCAGAAGTCACTCCTGGCAGGCTCGGGGGACCATATGGGATGCTGGGATTCAAACCAGGGTCCGTCCTGTATTGGCTGCATGCAAGGCAAATACCTTATCACTGTGCTATAGCTCTGACCCCTGATTTTGATTTTTTGAGTTTCCACTTCCTATGTTGTAGTACAGACACACCACTCTGGTTGCTGTCCATGTGTGCGTATAAATATTATTCCATTTTACCAGGTTCTATACAAAGCTACATAGGTTCCCCATGGTGAATAAGTCACAGCTGAGAGACAGAGGAAGGAAATACCTAGAAAGAAGCTTTTATCCAGAGACAGGGTTTTTTTCTTCCCAAGATGCTTAGCACATTTTTCAGCATCAGTCAGTGGGAGAAAGTACTCTTAAAGATGGAGTAAACAAACAAAAAAAGATGGAGTAAACAGAAGATGAAAGAGAGAGAGAGAGAAAGAGTTCATAAACAGAAAGTGTGTGTGTGAGTGTATGTGTGTGTGTGTGTGTGTGTGTGTGTGTGTGTGTGTGTGTGTGAGAGAGAGAGAGAGAGAGAGAGAGAGAGAGAGAGAGAGAGAGAGAGAGAGAGAGAGAGAGAGAGAGAGAGAGTTTAGCCTGATAAGCCAGGATAGACCTGGCCCCTCAACCTGGTGAGCATTTTCAGAGTTTCCTCTAA
This sequence comes from Suncus etruscus, assembly GCF_024139225.1. NCBI lineage: Eukaryota > Metazoa > Chordata > Mammalia > Eulipotyphla > Soricidae > Suncus > Suncus etruscus. The sequence goes on along the minus strand of NC_064854.1, from coordinate 21,196,715 downwards.
TAGGGGCAGGTGTATTTGTCTTAGAACTTTCCCCTAAGTGGACATAAACTGCTTTTTTGCTCCCTGCTGAATGGAAATGCTTTTCTTCATTCTCCTTAGATCTCTCCTCATTCCCTTTTCTCCTCATTTCATTTTGGCTATTTCATTTTATTTAGGAGCAAGCAGAGAACAGAAAAATCGGGTCCACTGCACAGCAGAGAAGAATGGGATGTCTTTTGCAAATGCAATGCCTGGACAAGACCTTGAGACCTTGGCTTCATTCTGCTCTGGAAATTCTTTGGGGCTCCTGGGTTTTCTCTTCCTTCTTAACTTCTCCCCTCACTTCACTTCTGGCTTCTGATGGTTCCTAGAGTTTCACACTCTTTTCTCGGCAATCAGCATGTCCCCCGCTGTCTTGGTCTTGTCGCCTGTTGCCTCAAGTGCATGCAGAGCAGTAATGATGAGGGTGAGAATGAACTCAGCAAAGTTCCAGAAAATTCCACCACTGCTTACACTTTCCCCCACCTTTGCTCTGCCTTCCTTGGACAAACTTTCCTGTCACTTTCATTGAACATCTAATTTTAGATGACACTTTCCAAGCCCCTGACTTGGCTGTCTTAAAATTACTGTACATACTTGTGAGTGGCCATAAATCCCAGTAATAGTTACCCTTGGCTGGAGTTAAAGTAAATTTTTGGAATTCAATAGTCAATGATTTATGATGTTTATACTTAAGAAAAGATTTTTAGTGTGTCTTGGACTTAGGAAATGGCATTGATTTGTAGAGTCAGTGGAAGAGAATTGAGTGATAATGGGGTTTGCTTTTGTTTCTCTTTCTTCTTTTTTTTTTGTAGCAGATTTATAGTGCTTATATTAAACATTGTTCAAGGAGTATAAGAGGAAGTTGAAGAATATATAAAAGAATAGGTTTAAAGTTTAAAAGTATTAAAGTTCATAAGAAATTTATCCCAAAGGGTTAGATATATTCCTTAAACTAAGGAGTAGGGGGCCAGAGAAAAAACTTCTCATATCATCACAGAACTATTCATACCTACTAAAAGCAACTTGGTGAGTTTTTAATTATTATTATTATTATTGTCTTTGGGCCACACTTGATTGCATTCAAGTTTACTCCTTGCTCTGCATCCAGGGTTATCACTCCTAGCAGCCTCAGGGGACCATATGGGATGCTGGGGATCAAATCTGGGTCAGCCGCGTGCAAGGCAAATGCCCTCTCATGCTATCTATCACTCCTGCCCTAAATTGGCAAGTTTATATAACTTGAGAAGCAGTACAGAGTAAGCCTTGACTATTGAGCTATGTCACCAACCCCATAATATCATTTTATTGCTGAATAATAGTCACTGCATTATAGTAGCATCCTTGGGTACTCCACTCACTAGCTGATAAGACATTTGGATTATGACATACAACAGTACCATCTTGCAGAGAATCCCTTTAGATTATCTGAAACATCAGGTTTGTATGAAATGATGATGTTCTGGGGACCAAAATGCCTTCAGGAATCTGTGAATGAGGCTGAAAAAATCAACAGGAGATGGGATACAGCAGGGTCAATTCCATCTCCATCAACTTGACCTGGGGCTCTTGGGGAAAGACACATATTCTCTTTGGTGAAATGTTAGTATAGAGGCTGTGAACATTTGAAACAGTCCTCTATGCACTTCAAGCAATTATCTGGTTCCTAAAAAAGCAAATATTTTATTATATATCATACAATTATAATTCCCATGATTTTCAGAAACAAAATTATAGCATGCAGAATATTTATTTTTTGGGGGGTATGCCGTATCTGGTGGTGCTCAGGGCTTACTCCCAGTTCTGGAGTGACCCCTGGTGATATTTGGGGACCATATGCAGTGATGAGGTAGAACTGGGGTCAACCATAGTCAAGGCAAACACCTTACCCCCAAACTATCTCTCAAAACTAAAACTATAAAACAAAACAAAAACAAAAACTATAAAGCAGGGGCTAGAGAACTAGTACAGCAGGTAAGGCATCTGCCTTGCATATAATTGACCTGGGATTCAATCACCAACATCCTGTATGATTTTCCCTGAACAATGAATCATTCCTAAGCCCAGAGCCAGGAGGAACCCCTCGGTTCCTGGCTTCCAAACCAAAGATAAAATAAAATTAAAAAAACTGTTTGGGAGTTATTGTATTCATGGTATCATGTTGTCTTCTCTCTTAGAGAGACCATCTTCCTTTTATAAGGTTAGAGATCCTGCATTTACTTATTTCTGCCACAAGTAAATGAGTTCAGGTAGCTGTGACAGTCCCCGGTTTGGAGAGGGAAATGTGCATCAGGGAGATAGCTATGAAGGGACATTCTGTGCTGGTGAGAATCACCCTTGCTCTGCGGACTCCTCGTGAGATACAATTTCCCTGACTGGTTGGTTAATGGTCTTTTCTAGGAGACACCGGGCCAACAATGCTGACCAATGTTGGGGCTACTTCCTCGTTCTTGCTTAGGGTGTTGGGGATTTAATATCCACTCAGCGGTGATAGTAAGGAAATGAACACAGAAAATCAATAATTTGATGAAGATGAGAGGAAGACAGAGGGCAGTTAAGGGGTGGGGTAGCTGCATGATTTTCCATGGCAACGGCGGGCACTTTGAAGGGGGAGAGGTGTTGTGATTAATTATTTACGGTGGGACAAGGTAAGTACTGTGCCCAGGAAAGTGCCTTAAGAAATCAAGGGTCCAATGAGAAGATGCAAAGATAGGAAAGTATTACGCTGTAATTTTCTTGATGGGGATTCCAATTATTATTATTTTTCCTTTGGTTTTTGGGACACATCTGGTGATGCTTTGAGCTTACTTCTGCCATTGTGCTCAGAAATTACTCCTGGAAGTGCTCAGGGGACCATTTGGTGTACTAGGAATCAAATCCTGGTTGGCTGGTGTAAGGCAAATGCCATCCACACTGAACTATCACTCCAGCCCCCCAAGGACGCCCAATATTGATCCCCTTTCTCTCTCCCATAGGGCTGACAACCTACCTCTCCACCACCCAATGCCCTGCACCTAATAGGTACTCAATAAGTGTGAGTCAGTGAATCAACTATTAGGGGGCCATTTCCACATGTTGGATTTTGTCTTAGGTAACTGAGAGTGAGCAGAGTTCAAGCAATATCAATAATATCTGCTGTCTCGGTCAATTTAATTCCAGTTATTGAAACAAACCACCATAGACCAAGAGATTGAAATCACAGGCATGTCCCACCCAGTTCTGAACCTGGATCATTAAGTTGGAAGTGCTGATAGACCTCCTGTCTGGTGAAAACCTGTTTCCTGTCATGTGGTTGTTTTCTTGGGGTACTGTGTCCTCATGCTGGGAGGAATGAACAAGCTCTTCTGGGGGCTCTTCGAAGGACCCCAATCCCATTAATAGGGGCATATCTAGTTTGGCATCTGGGATCCCTAAAGATCCAGCCCAGAATTTAGACACGGTTCATACCCTGATTATGCATGAATATGAGTCATTTATAGGTCGACTAGGCACTTTAGCTATGTCCTCTGAGGATTGCCCAGGGAGCTTGTTTGTGATTCAGAAATTTGCAAATATGTGGGCATAATGGTTGGGATTCCTGACCTATTCCAAGTTGATTGAAATAATGTGGGTTATGAGGAAGGTGCTGACAAACAGAGGAAAAAATAATTCTTGACGCCCTTAAAGAGGAGCCAACTAGAAATCAAAACCATGGGGTTTGGTCTCTTCCTTCTTCTCCTTCATTTCTACTTAGTGTGCTTTAGTTTTCTACTGACTGCCAAATTATGACCTCAACCACTCAACAATGAAAAATAACACACATATATGTTCACATATACGCATACACACATGCATGCATGCACAAATGAGCACACATACACACACCAAATCACCAAAGAAATAGCCAAAAAGGGAGTCTAATTATTCTATTCTCTCTTAACCAAGAAAGTTTATGAATTGGAATTAGTTTTCATTAAGGGGAAGTCTTTGACTAAGGAAAATGTGAATGCAATTGATTGCAAAGATTCAAATAATAGCCAGTCGTGGCCTTGATCCCAGACTCAGACCACCCAGTCATTCCCAAATGATGAATTGGTTGGACAATTCCTTCTAGTTAGGATATTTGTTTGCTTTATATATCTATGAAGGTGGGTGGCAGATAGTGTATGTGTGTGTGTCTGAGAGAGAGAGAGAGAGAGAGAGAGAGAGAGAGAGAATAAGATGAAGAGAATAAGATGAGAGAGAGAATAAGATGATTGAGGTGGTCAGTGACTCTAATTTGGGGGATTTAAGAATTTGCTAAAGGATATTTCACTATTGTAGATCAACTTAGGGCTTTAAGAAAGTATCTGCTTAGAGCCTTTATATTTCTCCCAAAAGTCCTAAAATCACTTTCTAAGTTTCTTACTTAAAACCAGGAAGTAGGTGGGTAGTTAAGACCTGGAGATTTAGGTAAGTATGCTAGTGGGTATTTTAGGGTGAGTTTCCCCCAGAAACTTCAGTAAGTTAACAGGAAAGTGATTCAAAAAAAAAAAAAAATCCAAAGTCAGCTCCTATGTCTGACAACCAGTGTTGAATCCCACCAGGTTTCAACTAGAATTAGATTAAAATTAGATTCCCACTAGAAATTCTTGTCTGAGCATGATCTGGCCTGAGGGCTGAGGGATTAATGCATTGAAGCCTCTTTTCTGAGATGTTTATTGCCTAGTACTTCCTACCTGCTGAGTCCCGGTAGCAACCAAGAGACACGGCTTACTTAGTTCAGGTGGGCACAGAGCCAACAGTTATGATCCGAGAGCCTGATCTCAACATTCAAAATAAGTTACTGTTACTTCTAGAACAATCTAGAACAATCCCAATACAGATCTGATTTTGAAGATCTGAGACTGAATCAGAATTTAAAAAGAGCCTTGAGTTGGGGAAAAGCATCATAGAGCAGCTGAGCTGAAAATTTGGGAAGCACGGAAGAGCTGTTTCATCTGCCTTGCTCTTTTGGCCACCTAATCAGGTGCAGGTTCCAACCATTTGCAGAAGGTTGACTTTGTACTTTTCCGGTTGACATGTCTCTCGCTGTGACTCTTAGTAGGGTACTGTGGCGCTGTTGTTCTTCATTCTGGAAGAAGACCCATTTTACCCCCTAGACCCAGAAAGTAGGTGAAAGACTTTTTGGCAGGACGCCATGTTACCTGAGGCAATGTCGTTTTTCTTCTCATTCTGGCCTCCTCACCCAACATGATGACTCTGCAGGGAGCATGGATACACCTGATGATCCCATTCCCCCCCTCCCCACAGGGCTGGTAGTTTACAAGTGTTGAGTGTCGGGGCCGGAGAGATAACATGGATGTAAGGCGTTTGCCTTGCATTCAGAAGGTTGGTGGTTCAAATCCCAGCATCCCGTATGGTTCCCTGAGCCTGCCAGGAGTGATTTCTGAGCGTAGAGCCAGGAGTAACCCCTGTGCACTGCCGGGTATGACCCGAAAAACAAAAACAAAACAAACAAAACAAAAACAAAAAACAAGTGTTGTCACCGAACACTGCACCTGCAAAAAGACATTGGCCCTTCAGAGCATCCTCCAACCCCATCTCCGAGGAACTGAGAGATGGGGTTCTTTGCTTGGGACACCAAATTATCCAAGACTGTTTCCAGGACACCCACTTTTACCCTTGCTGCCTTCTGAAGTTCTAGAAGGAGCCTTGTGGGGGGAATCCTGCCCCTGTTGCTGTTGCTATCTTTCTTGCTGAAATCAGCTCTAGATAACCAGAAAGGCTTGGTTCTCTCCCAGTTGAAGACCCTAGTAGGGAGGAGGCTGGAGTGAACCCTATGGTGTATGAGTGTGTGTGTGTGTGTGTGTGTGTGAGAGAGAGAGAGAGAGAGAGAGAGAGAGAGAGAGAGAGAGAGAGAGAGAGAGAGAGAGAGAGAGAGAGAGAGAGAGAAAGGGGGCCAAGGGCTGGGCTTATCTGCTGTAGAGCTGGCAGAGTCCTTCAAAGCCTCCTGTTCCCCCCACCTCCTTCCCCATGGTCTGTCCCGAAGCTGTAGAGAGGATACTATGGGCTGATTTATTCTGAAATGCTCTGGACTCAGTGGCACCTTATCCTGGAAAGAACATGGGGGTGCAGTTTCTAGAGTGATTCCCTATATTCCTGGGGAACCAGGTCTGTACTACAAACCACTTTGAGCTCAGAGCCTACAAATTGGATTGTAACTATCTGCTCACCCATGGTCTAAGTTTTGAAATGAATTAGAGCAGGCCATTTTCCTCCTGTCACTGGCTGACGTAATCTGATGTTTAGGTCCTCATCCTTTACACACATTTGCTGAAAACCTAATACTGCAGAGGGTGGTGTAAGCCGTTGAGTGTGGAGCAGGTCACCAGGTCTTTGTGGAGTGGGTGCTCCTACAAAGGACATCCCAGAAGAGCTAAGGTCTTTCTTCCACCATCTAGAAATCTGTGTCCTGGAATAGAAAGTCATTCTGGCACCCCAGACTTCCAGCCTCCAGAATGGTAATATTTGTTTTTTTATCTATTAGCCAGCCACGATATTTAGTTCTAGCAGTCTGAACTGAAGATAATGTTTAGAAGGGAAAAAATACACCCTTTGGGGGCTGGAGTGATAGCACAGCGGGCAGGGTATTTGCCTTGCAGGTGGCCAACCCGGGTTCCATCTCCAGCATTCCATATGGTCCCCCAAGCCTACCAGAAATAATTTTTGAGAACAGAGCCTGATAACCCCTAATCACTACCAGGTGTGGCCCCAAAACTAACAAACAAAAATTGTTCTGATGATAATATATTTGAGGGTAGCAGAATCCATTTTATGGGATCAAGCTTAGTGGCAAGGTGGGTGGTTTCCTTCCATAGATGCCACTGACTGGGGTGATGGGTGAGGCTTTGGTACTGACTGTGTGTGTTTAGCACCCCTAAACCTCTGCCAGCCCAGATAGGAACTAAGGGCCTAAAAGAGCCCTGAAGATTTTCATAAGCAGTCCTGTGGAGGGACAAGCTTCTGGGGACCTCTCTGTTGGTCTCCCCATCACACAATAGCCCCTGGCTGCTGAAGGGATGGGGGTCCACTGATTCAGGAGTCTCTGGCCCATGATAATTCTTGGGAAATGGGGCAAGAGGAGAGCAGTGATTTGTCTCTGCCACAAAGGTCAGGAAAGTTTCAGCTCACATGTTCCAAAGTGAATAGCATCAAGAACCCCACTGTCAGAGACAAAGAGACAGGATAAGGGGCCGGGGAGAAAGAATAACATCTGCTCATAGGGTCTGAGTTGGATTCCCCAGGCCACTACCTTCTCCCCCATCCCCAACCAGTCCTTCATATGTGACCCTTGACACCCCAACCTCACAGTGCCAAGTCCAAGCATGAAAAACATTGGACCTGAAAACTGCTGGGAAGCTCCCCAAGATTACAAAAAGAGGCAAAATAGACAACAATTTGGAAATGTATTACCCCTAGGAACATCCCTTCTATCCCCCACCCCCAGCCCTCAGAAACTTGGGGAACCCATCTTGTGGAAAAGGGATTATTATGTGTGAGTGAGGAATTATTCCCTTCAGGGCAGGAAAAGTATCTCCATATTTCTACATAATACAATTAAGAAACATTCTTTCTAATCTAGTGCCTTATTTTTCTATTATTCCTCAGATTTAAAAAATGTATTTATTTATTATGTATTTATTTATTTAGGTTTTTGGGACATAGCAGTGTTCAGGTTACTCTTGACTCTGCACTCAGAAATGACTCCTGTCAGGCTTGGGAGACCTAATGGGCTGCCAGGGATAGGACCCAGGTTGGCCACGTGCAAGGCAAACACCCTCCCCACTGTGCTGTTACTCCAGTCCTGTTTTTATATTTTTTTGAGGGGGCCACACCCGGCGGTGCTCAGGGGTTACTCCTGGCTGTCTGCTCAGAAATAGCTCCTGGCAGGCATGAGGGACCATATGGGACACTGGGATTCAAACCAACCACCTTTGGTCCTAGATCGGCTGCTTGCAAGGCAAACACCACTGTGCTATCTCTCCGGGCCCCTGTTTTTATATTTTTTAAGCTAGAAATAATGCAGGAGATAAAGTGAAAATGCTGTCCCTCTGGACTCTCCAAGTGCCTTCCAGTGATCTCACTTTGTGTCTGACTTGACCTTTCCACCCATGGCGTAGACCTGGTTGAATATTTGATAGAACTCCGTAAACAAAAGTGGTGCTGGTCGCTGCTTTTCTCATTGCCACAGGCCTTCCTGTGGCTGCTGCTAAAGGGCTGAATGTTCTCCAGAGCCACAAGCCAAGTCACCTGGGCCAAGGAAATAGGCACTGAGAGTGCGTAGCAAGCCTGCTAATACTAATGGCGCTAATAGTTGAGGTCAACAGTTATTTTCTACTGGGCCTCTGCCCAGGTATTAGAGACTTGACAACTTCTGAGGTGAATAATTCTGGATCGTTCTACAGAGAAGGAAATGGAAGATCATTTGCTCCAGATTGTACAGCCCATCAAGGATGCCTTGGTTCCCCCCCCCCCCCCCCACCTTCCACTAACTCAGAAAGAGAAACAAATGCCAACTGGAACACAGGAAGGAAAAGGCCAAGTTGACATCTGGGATAAATAAAGCACAGGTTGTACTTGAGCACACGACTGTCTTCTTGGCTAGCCTTTTGAGTTTGGGGGTAAATGCTTTGTACATTTACAGACCTAAGTTTCTAAGTACCATTTCCAGCAACTTAACTGCTTTATGCCATCTGAGGAATGAGCTAGTTGAGTAGGAAGTGATCACATGGGGCTTCTGTTGACTGTCATTTCCATAGAATCTAGTGTATGAAAGAAAAATTACAGAGAATAGTAGAGACGCAAAGACCTCGGGGTTACAGCAAAAAGTCAAAAATGTATTTTCTTATGTCAAAATCACTCAACAAGTTGGAAGTACAGGGAACCCCAGAGCCTGATGAAGAGCATGGCTGACAGACACTAAACGTGAATGAGAGATTTCTCTTGCAGACCAGAAATCAGTCAAGGATGCCTTTTCTTGCTGTCTCTGTTTAACATTGTGCTGAAGGCTTTTGATAGGGCAGTGAGGACAGAAAAGGGGGTGAAAGGCACCAAGGTTGGAAAGCTAGGGGTTGAATTCTTTCTGTAGATGCCATGATGGTGTAAGAAACTCATTAGTAACAAAGATTCCCAACAATAAAAGCCATTCAGAACAGATCAGAAAGACATTGAACTTAATTGAAGGCCATGAGATAAACAGAAAAGTCAGTTGCCTTTCTTTATCCTAACAATTGATACTCCACATAAAAAGAAACTAAATAAAACATTTTCATGTATAATAGTATCAAGACAAATAAAATGCTTAGGAATATCTTTTTTTTTTCCTTTGATTTTTTTGGTGGGGAGGCACAGCTGGTGGCTCTCAGGTTGTTTCTGGCTCTACAATCAAAAATTACTCTTGGAAGGCTCAAGGAATAGGGGATGCTGGAGATCGAATCCGGGTCAGCCCTGTGCAAGATAAGTGCCCCCCCCCCCCCGCTGTGCTATCACTCTGGCCCCAGTTTAGGAATACATTTAGCAGAGGAGAAAAATCTTCACTTACTGGATTAGACCATAGTTTCTTGGATGAGACATCAACAAGATGAGCAATGTATGAAGAAAAAAATATTAGATTTTATCAAAATAAACTTGGGCTCATCCAAAAATATTATCAAGAAATTGAAAATATAAGAGCTTAAACAATAGTACAGTGAGTCGAGTGCTTGCCTTGCATGTTGCCAACCCAGGCCCAATCTCTAGCATTCTATATGGTTCCTGAATACTGCCAGGAGTGATTCCTGAGTGAAGAGCCAGGAGTAACCTCTGAGCATTGCTGGGGATGCTACAAAAAGAAACTGGAAATATAATGCATAAATGGGAGGAAAATATTTGCAAATTATATATCTGATAAGGAACTTGTAGCAATAAAAGGGACAGAAAAACTGATTTTCAAATAGGTGAGTGGAGCCTGAATATAGTAAAGTGGGAAGGTATTTGCCTTGCACAAGGCCTACCTGGATTCAATTCCAGTCACCATAAGTGATCTGCTAAGCTACCCCTAAGTGCAGAACCAAGAGTTAGCTATGAGTACAGTTGGTGTGGCCCTAAAACCATTCAAAACAAACAGGGCAAATAAATTTGCTGGAACCTTCTCCAAAGTAGACATAAAAGGGGCCAAAAAACACATAAAAGTACAGTCCATATATTAGTCATTGGGGGAAATACATATCTAAAACATACAGAGAAATCCAGGATCTCATATTCCTGAGTCCACCAGGAGTGATTCCTAGATACAGAGCCAGGAGCAACCCCCAAGTAACATCGGTATAGCCTCAAAACAAACAAACAAACAAACAAAAAGCACCCAAAACCAAAAATGACTATTTCTAGAAGCCAAATAAAGGGGAACCTCATTCTTTGCTGGTGAGGATGTTGAATAGTGCAGTGACTTTGGAAAACAAATGGAAAATTCTACAAAACATCAAACGTAGATTTGCCATATGACCCAGCAATTCTATTCATGGGTATCTTTGTACAAAACTGTACAGGAATGTTTGTAACCACATTATCCATAATAGCCCCAAAGTGGAAGCCGCCCCAGGATTATCAACTGAGAACTCAATAGTCTGTGACTTCTCCACACAAGGGCATGTTTGAGTTGGCTGTTGCAAGGAATTAGGTCCTGACACAAACCACAGCTTCATGTAAATGAATTTAAAAAACCTCCTGCCAAGGAAAGAAGCCAGTCATGAAGACCACACAGTATCTGATATCTTTGAAGCATAAAGATATCAGATGCACAAAGTGGATAACAGTAATAGAGTCAAAAAGTAGATTCATATCTGTTGGAGGCTGGGGGGGGGGAGAAAGGGAAGGAGAAGGAGGGGTGTATATATTGAGGCTATGAATGGGGTGTGGAGTTTTTTCTCAGGAGATAAAAATATTCTGGAATTAGTTGTGATGTTTACACAACTTTGTGAATACGTAAAAAAAAAAAACCACCAATTGTACACTTTTGAGATAAAATTTGAATGGGTGTGGTCTAAAAAGCCCTTAAGTATTCCCAGGGAGAGGGGAAGGATGGTACAAAGAATATTTGTCATGAACCCAAATTCTTTGGCTCTTTGTGCAATGCTGAAGCCCTTTTGGATTTGTTTAAGGCATCCAGTAGAATGACGATGGGAATCGTCTATTTTCATTTTCCCACCTAAATGAGTCCTTCAGTAGGTTGAGGAACTGAAACTGATAAGAATGCAACAATTTCTTCATTTCTTCACTCAATTTCTTCACTCAAAATATCTTAGGAATACAGATTAGATGTCTTTTACCAGAGTTTGTCAACTGCCTAATTGACAGGAATTACTCATTTTAGTTTCTTTTGTTGTTGCTGAACAAAAACATTGTTATAGAGAATCAAGATGGGACACTCACTACCTGGAGGGGGTGGGCTCAATATTCAAAACAAGAATTGATATGAGAAAATGGGTTTATTTGGGGGGGGCTGGCATTCTGAGAAGATAACAGAATCAAAAAAAAATAGCCTTATCTTGCATTGCTACAGAAGACAGTTTTATGGGAAAAGAGAGCCTGGAAGCACATTTATTAGAGGATGGGCTACAGACATAGGGACGCCAGGGTGACTAGGAAATCCTCCTGGGGCTGAACCCCCTAGAGCACACTTTCCATGCAGCTGCAGATAAAGATTTCGAATGAGGGTTTCTGTTCTCTAATCCTTTAGGACAAGATAAGGGGAACATTCTCATCATGTTCAACCATTTTGGGTCAGATGAGTTTTCTAGTTTCTATTATAGAATTCGACTCTTCCTTTCTTTGCTTTGGTTTCCATTTCATTTGCAGAAAAGAAAACCAACATCCAAAAAAAATGTGATTATCTTATGGCCTCCTGTCTAGTTAGAAGAGGGACTCGCCCAACACAGGTCATGGACCCTCCATTGTCTTCTCTGTTGGGGACTCCATCTTGGTGAAGTACATTGATCTGGCAATGAATCTCTGCCTCATTGGCTGGCAATTGTCAAGTGGAGCCTCTATAGTACTGCATGGTAGGTGTCACCCCCTAAAAAAACAAAACTGTAGATGAAGGTTTAAGTACTGAACAGCCCCTGGGTTCAATGAAGTCACCTGCCACTAGCAGTCACAGGAAGCAGATTCTATGTTTGGGGTGAGCAGGACCCAGGGCAGAAGTGGTTTAAGTAGAGCTGAGAAGACCGAGGGCTCAGAGGGCGAGTTTGGTCCCTAGGAACTGCACCAGCTTCATGGAAAACAGTCTCAGGAATGCTGCCTGGAGCCGACAACCAGGGTCAGAAATACCCTGGCCTCTCTCTGCCCCTCCAAGCCTCTGGGACCTCCATTGGTCCAGCAGGAAGCCAGCGCACAGGGGACCCTGGGAAATGTGCGTGGGAGACGTGGAGACTAAATCTGAGCGAAGGAAGCAAAGGACTTGGGTGAATTCCCAGAGCAAATGACTAGCATTCTTGCAGCCTTCAGGCACCAGAAAATGTGGACGTTAATTGAAATAATATGAATGAATTTTGTTGCAATTCTCAAGAAGAAAAACAAACCAGCAGCATTAACGTCAAGGGTATGATTAGATTCTATTTCTAATTTGAAAATGTCTGTTTCTTCTCTGATGGTGGCATAAGGGAGGAGGGTAAAAGTCTTATGGGTGGGGGGGGGGACAGAGATGCATTGGTCTTGCATGTATGCATGGATCCCAGTAAACCCCCGCCCCCATCTTAATTTAGAGGCTGTTAATTCAGACTAAGAGAGGCCAATGGCTGACTGGTTGAGGGATCAGTGACCCACACAATTCTAAGGGAACAGTGCTGGACCTGGAGCAGGTTTCTTCTGTCACTCTCATCTCTGTGGCCATAACCATCTTAGGAAGAACCTTCAGCTTTCTTAAGTGTCTGATTCACCTGGACAACTGGGAAAATATACTTTCGTTTTGTTTTGTTTTTTGGGTCACACCCGGCAGCGCTCAGGGGTTACTCCTAGCTGTCTGCTCAGAAATAGCTCCTGGCAGGCACAGGGGACCATATGGGACAACGGGATTTGAACCAACCACCTTAGGTCCTGCAACGGCTGCTTGCAAGGCAAACGTCACTGTGCTATCTTTCCAGCCCTGAAAATATACTTTCAAGACTTCCCATTTTCCCAGGTTGTGGAGAGTAGAAATGAGGTGTTCATGGGGGGTTCAAGAAATCCCAACTAACCGATCTAAATCAGCATCATTGATAATGAACTTTCTCTGATGCTAGAACCAATATGGCGGCACCCAGACACCAACCTGCCTTCCAGGGCACCCTAAGATCATGTTTCCAAGGTCAGGGGGTGGTAAGCAGGGACTCAGTTCATAGACAGAAGCCCACAGGATAGCAATATAGACAGAAAGAAGCCTGTTTGGTGGCTTCTTTTGCTCTTCACCAACTTGTGCTGATAGCGACCCTGCTGTGAGCCTAAAGCAGCCATGTCTCTTCAGAGTTTGGCAAAGATCTTCCTAGAACTAAAAATCCAAACACAACCTTTCATGGTCTGAAGAGTTCCCTTCTGAACTGTGAGACTCAGATACCAGCTGGGTTTTCTGGGCTTGAAGCAAGATGCCTATCATCATACCTGGTGTCCCAACAGCTTGGCTTCTTGGCACTGAGGATGGCAGGAGTGGACTTAGTGGTCTGTAAGTTCTGAAGAACTTTCTGTAGCCTTCTTGTTTGAACCTAAGCCATCTTCACCTTTATTGTACATACTGTGATTGGCTGGAAACCTGCCCTGGGAAATTGCCTCAAGCAGTCTTTGCTCCTTTGGATCAGCACAAACATGGCAGCACCCAGGTCAACCCCATTTTACAGAGGAGGTGACCAAGGGGAGATAAACTGCTTCTGAAGAGGAGGAACTCAGATTTAGGCACAAAATTTTAAGCCATCTGAATCTGTGTTCTTCCCTCTTCACTGTGCCCCAGCCCACGCCCCCTGCACGCCCTTCCCTTCCCTGAGCCCTTTCTTCACTCCTCACTGTGTAAACTTCATGACTCACTAGGGCAAATGGAGCCTGAGGTGACTTGATATGAGCCTGAAGTACCTCCTCTAGCAGTCCAGGTCCCAGATCACTGCTCTGGAGGAAGCTGGAGCCAGTCTGGGCAGGGGAGGCCCTGGGGCAAGGAACTGGTCCTCCAGTTTGCTGTGGGGAAACAGTTACAGTGAGGAGATGGCCTGATACTGGATGCAGGTCTAGGTTTAGGTGACACCCCCCCCCCAACCTTGACAGCACCAAGTCAGTCACTCAGTTTAGTGCTACACACACACACACACACACACACACACACACACACACACACACACACACACACTTCCTGTAAGCTACTACCTTGGGGGGTCACTTGTCATAGTTGGAGAGAACTAATCCATGCCCCTAAATCCATCTCATTTTTTTTTGCTGGTTTCTGTCATGCTTGGCTTTGTTTTACATAATGGGAAATTCTTTCTTTCTTTCTTTCTTTCTTTCTTTCTTTCTTTCTTTCTTTCTTTCTTTCTTTCTTTCTTTCTTTCTTTCTTTCTTTCTTTCTTTCTTTCTTTCTTTCTTTCTTTCTTTCTTTCTTTCTCTCTTCTCTTTCTTTCCTTTCTCTCTCTCTCTTTCTTTCTTTCTTTCTTTCTTTCTTTCTTTCTTTCTTTCTTTCTTTCTTTCTTTCTTTCTCTCTCTCTCTCTCTCTCTTTCTTTCTTTCTTTCTTTCTTTCTTTCTCTCTTCTCTTTCTTTCCTTTCTCTCTTTCTCTCTTTCTTTCTTTCTTTCTTTCTTTCTCTCTCTCTTTCTTTCTTTCTTTCTTTCTTTCTTTCTTTCTTTCTTTCTTTCTTTCTTTCTTTCTTTCTTTCTTTCTTTCTTTCTTTCTTTCTTTCTTTCTCTTTCTCTCTCTCTCTCTCTTTCTTTCTTTCTTTCTTTCTTTCTTTCTTTCTTTCTTTCTTTCTTTCTTTCTTTCTTTCTTTCTTTCTTTCTCTCTCTTTCTCTCTCTCTCTTTCTTTCTCTCTCTCTTTCTTTCTTTCTTTCTTTCTTTCTTTCTTTCTTTCTTTCTTTTTTTTTCCAGTTTTATAATTTTTTATTATGAATTATGAGAACAAAAGATGCAAAGAAAGAGGATAAGGTAAAGTTACAGTGGAAGGACAATCACCCATAACATAATTATCAGAAGAAGTCCCCTTGCTGATATCTTAACTTTGAACTTTCACCAAAGAAAGTTAAGATAAATAAAACAGAATCCATGTGCAATTACTTTGTCCCTCAAGTCCCCAGATTGTAGCACATTATAATATTTCTTAACAGCACACAAGGCAATCTAAAGCCATCAAACTTACATAACTCCTTAAACATTAGAGGCATAGTATATTTTACATTTCCATGTACATGCATATTAGCTTAAGTTAACCTCAAATTTTAAGTGGGTGTGTTTTAAGGATTAGAGTCAAAGGAGCACAGTAAAAACGGTGTTAGAGTGGCAATTGTTGTTTGCATAGGCCCACCAAAATATGAGAGGCATGGAAAGGAATAGCCTTGGCCTAAATACAAAGAGATCCTACCCCTGAAGTTTCCTGGCATAAGACCAGCTCTAGGCCTCAGGAAAGTTATCGTTCGTTCCAAGACATTGTCCGTAGCGCCAACACACTTATCACACAGTCTCTGTTGTCGGTCTCATGTTTCTGTATTAAAGATTCTGGAATCTGCATGTCCTACATTGAAGTCATGATGTGGAGTGCCTTCTCGTTTCACCTCACCATGAAAGGGGAATGCAGGAAGCCCTGTCCTGTAAGCAGGTTGTTGTTGTTAAGTCTTCTCAGTGTTAAGGGAAGTCTCTTTTGAGCAGGACGATGTCTGAGCAGTGGTAGGGTCTTCCGTGGTAGAGGATTGCTTCCAGGTGATGTTATAGACAAACCTCACCATAAAGGGGCAATACAGCAAGCCCTGTCCAGTAAGCAGGCCATTGTTCTTGTTGTCTTCTCAGTGTTAAGGGATGTCTCTTTTGAGTAGATCGATGTCAGAGCAGCTGTAGGGTCGTCCCTGGTACAAGAATGCCTCCGGGTGATGTTATATACAACCCTGGATGTTTTGTAAATGTCTTCTGTAGATCAAGGGGTAAATGGAGAATGCCCATTCTTCTGAGGCCTGTGCCAGGTCTTTATGTCAATGTTCAGGGTGTAAGGTCTCATTGCACTACAAGATTTGTGTGTTCCCATTTCTATTAGATAAGAACTTATTAGTGTGTATAGTATTTTCCCATGTTAGTGTGCCTACGCAAACAAGTAATAAAGCCACGTGGTGCTATCAGATATATGGGGGCATAAGAACATTTCCAACAAGACCCATGACTTGGTTCAAAACATAAGTATTAAACTGAGGGATTCTTTCACACCAAATTCCATATTGAGCAGTTCACAAAGAGAAGATAAAAAACATGGGGGGGGGGATCATCACTGTATAAGAAAGTATTTAGCAAAAGTTATAGCCGTCAAAGAAAACACCCATAAAATGTTGAAAAGATATGCGTCATTTTTATGCCTTTTAAAATAGTTGGGTGGGTGTTAACTCTAGGGCAACACTTTGGTATGTGAATTAGGACTCAATATTACTTAAGTCAGAAAGGGTAAAAAAGGAGTAATGATGATAGGAGATAAAGAAGTTAAAGAGAACTATGAACTTATGAAGGGGTATGTAAAAGGGCAGAGTACAAAATGGACATTCTGCATACATAAAAACATAATTCAATGATAGTGAGTACTATTAATGTTTCTTGTGAGAGTACGATTAATGTTTCTTGTGCGCGGGGGCAATAGCCCCCGCGCGATTTTGAGAATGTAGACTGGACAGAGATTACCAGTGCCAGCCAAACCTCCTCCTGCTAGACTCCCGGCTCCCAGGAAGGAGAGATCCTTCAAGAAGCTGGGAGACCAGAGGTTCAGAGCCCCACCCAGACCCTCCCTAAGGAGCCGCATGGATAGTGGGGGAAGGCCTAGGGTACCTTCAAGCTCCACCAAGGGACCCAACTCACCGGCTTGCCCAGGCGTGTGGCCCGGGAAAGCCCTGGAGATCTGGAGCAAGGCGGCAGAGGGGTGCTGGGGTTACCCAAGTCCCGCACCCCCCCCCTAGGCCTGGCCAAGCAGGCCTCCGGCATGGCGTGGGCTTGCCAAGCCTCCTCCTGCTAGACTCCCGGCTCCCAGGAAGGAGAGATCCTTCAAGAAGCTGGGAGACCAGAGGTTCAGAGCCCCACCCAGACCCTCCCTAAGGAGCCGCATGGATAGTGGGGGAAGGCCTAGGGTACCTTCAAGCTCCACCAAGGGACCCAACTCACCAGCTTGCCCAGGCGTGTGGCCCGGGAAAGCCCTGGAGATCTGGAGCAAGGCGGCAGAGGGGTGCTGGGGTTACCCAAGTCCCGCACCCCCCCTAGGCCTGGCCAAGCAGGCCTCCGGCATGGCGTGGGCTTGCCAAGCCTCCTCCTGCTAGACTCCCGGCTCCCAGGAAGGAGAGATCCTTCAAGAAGCTGGGAGACCAGAGGTTCAGAGCCCCACCCAGACCCTCCCTAAGGAGCCGCATGGATAGTGGGGGAAGGCCTAGGGTACCTTCAAGCTCCACCAAGGGACCCAACTCACCGGCTTGCCCAGGCGTGTGGCCCGGGAAAGCCCTGGAGATCTGGAGCAAGGCGGCAGAGGGGTGCTGGGGTTACCCAAGTCCCGCACCCCCCCTAGGCCTGGCCAAGCAGGCCTCCGGCATGGCGTGGGCTTGCCAAGCCTCCTCCTGCTAGACTCCCGGCTCCCAGGAAGGAGAGATCCTTCAAGAAGCTGGGAGACCAGAGGTTCAGAGCCCCACCCAGACCCTCCCTAAGGAGCCGCATGGATAGTGGGGGAAGGCCTAGGGTACCTTCAAGCTCCACCAAGGGACCCAACTCACCGGCTTGCCCAGGCGTGTGGCCCGGGAAAGCCCTGGAGATCTGGAGCAAGGCGGCAGAGGGGTGCTGGGGTTACCCAAGTCCCGCACCCCCCCTAGGCCTGGCCAAGCAGGCCTCCGGCATGGCGTGGGCTTGCCAAGCCTCCTCCTGCTAGACTCCCGGCTCCCAGGAAGGAGAGACTCTTTCTTTCTTTCTTGATCACACCTGGCATCGCTCAGGGGTTACTCCTGGCTCTATGCTCAGAAATCACTCATGGCAGGCTCGAGGGACCATATGGGATGCTAGGATTCAAACCACCATCCTTCTGCAAACGCCCCACCTCCATGCCATCTCTCCAGCCCCCTCTTTTTCTTTTTTTTCTTTCTTTTTTTCTTTTTGGTCTTATCCAGTGGCTGTCAGGGTTTCTCCTGGCTCTGTGCTCAGAAATCGCTCCTGGCAGGCACGGGAGACCATATAAGGATGCCAGGATTTGAACCACGGTCCTCTTGGATCAGCTGCATGCAAGGCAAATGCCCTAGCACTGTGCTATCTCTCTGGCTCCCTCTTTAGTCTTTACAAGACTATCCTACTTATAATTTCTTAAGAGTCCCTTTCCTTTCCTTCTCTTTCTTTTTTCCCTTTTCTCTTCACTTCTCTTCCTTCCCCTTTTCTTCTCTTTCCTTTTCCTCTCTTTCCTTCCCTCTCCTTCCAATTTCCCTTTCCTTCCCCTTTCCCCTCCCTTTCCCTTCTTTCTCCCCCACCAAGAAATAAGCATTTTGCTTAAGCATATTTTATTTAATGCACTTATTTGTGGCATAGTCATAATTTTGCATCTATTTAGTGTAATCTCTATTTGATAAGAAAATAAGACGTTTTTGTCTTGCAATATTGTGGGGGGGGTCTGCTGTCCCCCACAATGTGATCTCTTGCTGTTTCAAGTCTGAGCGAATCAGTGAGGCTGAGCTGTTGTTCTCTGCTCTTAGGGGAAGAAACACTTACTTGGCTTTTGCCCTCTCCTGCTTGGCTGAGCTCAAATAGAGGACAGATCTGCTGAGCTCCTGAAGGTCAACACTGAACACCTCACAGCCCCCTTCCTTCAGCCCTTCCCTAGGAATGTTCCCCGGGGCCAGGCATGCCTGGTCTGTCTGGTTTCTCTCCTGGGCAGTGTAACCTGAGTGGGTTGACCAGAAAGCCAAAGAATGAAAGGAATTGCCCTCTGGCATTCTTTCCCCTTCCCACACAGAGGATTGTGAGAGGCAGGTATGGGCTGGAGCTGCTGTTACAGTTTTTCAAGGGAGGATTTGGCCTTTCATGCTTTTTAAAAATGTAAACTGGTCCATGGTAGGAAGCTTGTCACAAAGAGCAGAGGATACAGTGAGGGCAGAGAAAAGACTGCTGTGACAATGAGAGTTGGAAACAATCACTCTGGACAAGAACTGGATGCTGAAAGGAGGGAAAGTGTTATGTGTCATACTCCTTTATTAGCAATATTGCAAATGAGAGAGAGTGAGAGAGAGAGAGGAGAGAGAGAGAAGGGTGTTTGCATAGGAAACAGAAGGGTAGTTGTGAGGGGCAGGAGGGAAACTGAGAATGTTGGTGGCAGGAAACTTGCCTTGGTGAAGGGTGTTGGACATTGTATGAGTGAATACATATATATGTATATGTATATATATATATATAGCATATTTGCCGGCGTATAAGACAACTGGGTGTATAAGACGACCCCCTAATTTTGCAGTTAAAACATAGGTTTGGGCCTATTTTCACTGTATCAGACAGAACGTTCCTGTGCTGCATGTGTTCCTGTGCTTATGTACCACAGTGAGCCAATCACAACAAGCAAAGGTTCAGAGGTTATACTGTACTAGACTTCCTCTCTGACTCTGGCCAATCTGAGCAGGCTTTTGACAGTGTAGATTCGGGTCCAGAACACTGTCTAATTTGCATGCATCAAAAGCCTGCTTGGATTGGCTGAGTTAGAGAGGCGGTCCGAGTAGCCTGGCAGTGATTGGTGCAGGATCGAGTTGGAAAATTCGTTTTGTGGCAATATTCAGACAATTTTTGTTTAGCGGCATATTGAAACAGTTTTCGGGATATACTCGGCGTATAAGACGACTCCCGATTTTCGGTTGACTTTTTTTTTGTTTCAAAAGTCATCTTATACGCCGGAAAATACGGTATATATAGACTCACTCAGGAACAACTTTGTAGTGTGTATCTCACGGTGACCTAATTAAAATTTATAATAAAATATAAACATTTGAAAGGAAAAAAGTAAGCTAGTTATAGAGACAACCGAAGACAAAGACTGTACTAAGTTCTGAGTTCTGAGAGCAGAGGAGGCTAGATTAGGACATTAAGAAACATCATTTTTTTTTTTTTTTTTGGTATATATGGGGCTGCCAGGCTGTGCTCAGGGGGTGGGAATATGTGTGTGTGTGTGTGTGTGTGTGTGTGTGTGTGTGTGTGTGTGTGCCTGTGGGGGGGGGGGCGAGAGTGACCACGTTTTTATTTTGGTTTGCTTGTTTTTGTTTTTTGCTCTTTTGTTTCTGGGACACTCCCAGCGGCACTCAGGGGTTACTCCTGGCTCTATGCTCAGAAATCACTCCTGGCAGGCTCAGGGGACCATAGGAGATACCAGGAATCCAACTTGGGTCTGCTGTGCCAAGGGCAAGGCAAACACCCTCTCCTCTGTGTTGTTGCTGGCTAGGGCCCTAGCTTTGTGGTTCTCAACTAAATATGCTGCAGAATGGAGTGCCACAGCACAGAGGCCACAGGCCAGATCAAGGTTTTTCCAGTGGCTGAGATCAAATCCCTCTCTTAGCTGGCTCCCTGTCCCCCAACCGGCCTTTCTGACAGAAGTGGCTTAGAACCAGCCAATCCAATGACTTCCTACATGAGAGAAATGTATGAGTGGGATTCACTTCCCACTTTGGCCTGGCCCAGGGAGTCAGCTGGGCCAGTTAAGTGGCCAAGGGAGCTGTGAGAAGGCGATGCACATTGCCTGTGTGTCTGTGGGTACATTACTGCAGGTCCCCAGCCCTGTGCACCCCGGCACCCAGATGGAGCTTACCAGTGGGCCCCCAACTAAACGATGTGTCTCCTTGTTTCTTCTGAGTGTGGCATCCAAGTGGCCTGCTGGGCTTATGGTCCGAGCACTAAGATGGTCGTGCTTTGCAAATAACCTCGCTGCGGCCAGGTTGCCCCAGGAAAGCCGAGCTGGTGGCCTGGATGGCATCTGGCGGGCAGCAGAGTGTCACCGGGGAGGGAGAACAGCTGATGGATGCCCTGGCACGGGAATGCTCAGGGTATCAGGGAGACAGAGCAGGGCCCAGGCTGGGCGTGTGATTGTCGCTTGGGAATCCAAACATCTGTCTTTTGCTTGTCTCGCTTCTGCTGTGTCGCATGAATGACTCTCCGCAGCTCATTGTGTGCAAACACGAGGATGCCCCCCACCCCAGACTGACACATGGGCTTGCGTTCTGAGAATTACCCACATATGGGAGAGGGTGCGGGCCAGCTCCCCACCTTGTCGGGTGTGTGGGGGGCCCAGAAGATGTAAGCTTGGAGGTTATTGTTGTGATTGGTCAGCCCTTCCACTTCAGGCAGTGCCCACCAGAAATGGCGTTCTTACAAGCACTGTCTTTGTGTAGAGGGTTTCTGGACCCTTCATTCCTGCCCTCACCCCTGCTGCATTTTGCTTGCTACTTTTTCTGCCACTCCATTGTTATTATTAATATTAATATTATTATTATTATTGCATTGGGGGGGCACAGCTCAGGGGTAACTCCTGGCTCCATGCTCAGAAATTGCTCCTGGCAAGCTCAGGGGACCATATGGGATGCTGGGATTCAAACCACTGTCCTTCTGCATGCAAAGCAAACTCACTACCTCCATGCTATCTCTCTGGCCCCTACTATTACGTTTTTAATTTTTTTTAATATTCTTTTAATTCTCTAGCCCCTGTCTCTTTTTTGTGTGTGGAATACACACCTGTTTGTGCTCAGGGGTTACTCCTACCTCTGCATTCAGGGATCATTCCTAGCAGTGCTCCAGGGGGACCATATAGGGTACCTGGATTGAACTAGGGTCTATTGCTTACAAGGCCAACTCCTTCCCTGATGTGCTATCACTCTGACCCTTAGGGTGTTTTTTTTTTTTTTTTTACTTGTCCCACACTTTTAACACTATGCCACGAGGCTTGGCCCATTCCCGCTACCCTCAAAGGCCCTGTTTCCCACTAGAACCTTTTGCACCCACCCCTATTCCCTGCCAGTCCTTAGACTGTCCCCTGAGGCTGCCAGCACCACTCCTTGGCCCTCTCCACCCACTCACAGAGCACCCCATGTCAGACTCAGACCCATTCTGGCATCAAGCTTTTCCTCCTGCAGAAAGAGGAGGCTTCTTTCCCTATCCACCCTCCCCAAGCATCTTTCCAGAACTCCTTCCTCTTGCCATTGATTTTGTTTCTGAGCCTCAGCGAGAGCAGGGAAATACTCACTGAGTTTGGGACTGTGACAACTGTCTGTCAGCAGGACAGTCAGCTAGAAGCCAGGCTTGTGGGGTGTTAGGACTCAGTTGTCTGATTTGGTCATCATAGGATGCTCAAGTGAGCACAAAAGGGTGAGCAGTACTTGGTGACTGGGGTTTAATATTCGCAAGTTGGCTTCTATAAGCTATAGGTGTGTGTGCAAAGTGGGTAGGTTGTTTGCCTTGCATTCGGCTGACCTGGGTTCGATCCCCAGCATCTCTGTGCACCGCCAGGAATGAGCCCTGAACGTAGAGCCAAAAGTAAGCCCTGAGCATCTGAGTACCAGCCCTGTGGGCCTAAAACAGTAAACAATCCCAAAGCTCTTGGATTCTGCTTCAGAGTTCACCAGTCTGTATACCAGCTACACCCACACTGAATTAACCCTTTAAGAGGCTCCCCAAGTATGAAAAGGAAAGAAAAAAACCTAGATTTGTGGCTCTTCTGTGGCAAATTCACCCTGATTCACCCATATTGGCTAAAGGAGTGCCCAGATAACCTGTTTTGTTCTCATGTGTTGGAGAATTGCTAAATCCAGGGCATGCTTTTTAATGTTGGCACACATTTTTCATGTTTCAGGATCCAAAGGTGAGCTGGATTTGGACCGATGTATGAGTGAGTGTTTCCAATGCAGTAAAGGATCCAAAGAAGTGTAAGGAGAGACATTTCACACATGTGGTGGCAGGCAAAGGGGAAGCTACAGCTGCTTAAAAGAAAATCACAGGCAATCACAAAAGAGCTGTGGGGGGCTCCTTAAAAGCAAAGATATTGGGAAATGGCTGTTTTTGTTTTGTTTTTGCCCCATTTTTGATATTCCTGAGTCTGCTGTAAGAGGTTGAGAGATGAATTTTCTGGAACATTGGAGCTGATGAACTGTTGGCACCCAATTTGTGCTTTGTCTTCGACCCATTGGCAGAGAGTCCCATTCTGCGTAGGACAGATCTACGTTCCAGTGTCATAAATTCCAAGTACTGGGTTATTGCAAAAACTGGTGGTGCTTGGCTGGGAATAACCCCAGTTTCCAGGCCATAGCACTTGGGGAGGTTCTGCCATTTCTGGGAGTCAGAAGGGGTTGAGGATGAGAATTCTTGGGCATGCACAGAGGAAGGAACAGAGGAGGGAACACCTGGACAAGGAGTTGAGCTCAGTACCCATGACCTCATTTGGAAGCCAAGAACATGGCTGGTTGGGGCCGGAGAGATAGAGCATCAGTAGGATATTTTCATTGCTCGTGGCTGACTCAGGACTGACAGGGCTTTGATCCCCCAGCATTCCATATGGTCCCCTTAGCCAGGAGTGATTTTTGAGCTCATAGCCAGGAGTAATCCCTGAGTGTCACTGGGTGTGGCCCCAAAACAAAACAAAAAGAACTAGGCTGGCTTCCATCTGGGGTTGGGAGCAAAGATTCGGCAGCTTCCTTTGATTCCTTTGGGCCCTATTCCTGTTCTGTGTGTGTGTGTGTGTGTGTGTGTGTGTGTGTGTGTGTGTGTGTCTCCCCCTCTGTCTCTCTCTCTCTCTGTCTTTGTCTCTGTCTCTGTCTCTCTCTGTCTCTCTCTGTCTCTCTGTCTCTCTGTCTCTGTCTCTCTCTCTCTCTCTCCTCTCTCTCTCTCTTCCCTCCTCTGGACCATAAGTGGCTCTGAATAAAATGTTCAGGCTTAGCGGAGTGGTAGATAGGGAGATGTTCTTGAGTTGGGAAGTAGGGGTTCCCCAGGACAAACTAAAACTCAGACAGAGTTTTAACTAAAACTGCAGAGTCACTGACACACACATATCCCTAGGACATATCCTGTATCTCAGCCCTGGATCCTGGGTGAGTGCCATGCTCCTCCATTCTTGGTGAAGTCTCTGGTGACCCATATACAGATCCCGTGGGGGTCCAGGCCCCTCTTAACCTTCAGAGGTGCCTGGGCACTGGGGTTCCCAGTGTTGTTACAGTAAAGTTAGGCAAAGATATAGGGGTGCAGGCAGTAGTTCAAAGCCCATTGGAGGAGGAAAGGCCAATGTAAGGTGATTGCACACAGACCAACCCTATGGAATAGGGTTGTTTGTGTTCCTGGACTCAGATCATGTGTCTATTGTGGATTGAGTTTTGGGGGTTCTCAAAAAAACAGAGGGGGAAATGACAGCCTTCGGAGCCTTGTGGATGGCTCTTGAAGTCCCCAAGTGCTAAGTGAGGTCTCAGGGCTGGTTCTGGCCTTTAGTTCTCCAGCTCTGCTTAATGCCTGCTTGTTATACTCAGAGATACCTCTGAACCTATATTTTATTCTCACTTGGCACCTAAAGAGTCAGATGGCTCAATAACTGGGGCCCAGGGCAGCAAAATGACTCCCAGTCACAGACTAAGGGTCCATGAAGTGCAGAACCACCATCTTGTCTTCCTTTCTTTGATTAATTAGATCCAGCCAGGGCAGGGTAATCATTTTGCACCAGCCTCGGTGAGGAATGATGTGAGGAGTGATGCTTTCAAAAATCACTCTGGCTGGGGCTGGAGCGGTAGCACAGCGGGTAGGGTGCTTACTTTGCTTACAGCCAACCCAGGTTTGATTCCCAGCATCCTGTATGGTTCCCTGAGCACAGACAAGAGTAATTCCTGAGTAGAGAGCCAAGAGTAGACTGGGGTAATTAGCTGGGTGTGGCCAAAAAAAAAAAAAAAAACACTCTAACATGAAAGGCATAAACTTTGATATAGAGTGCTTTGTGATTAGGGAGAAAGGAAAATGGTTCTTTTTAATGAGTTTCAACAGGTCTTAAATCTGTGTTTTGGGGGATTTATAGGACACTTCATTTATTAGCACTTGGATTGCCTGCCACTTTCAAAAGCCCTCCCTGTTCAGGAGGGTGGCCTTGTACCCCAAAGAAGCAACTGGTGAGGCTGCTGGGCCCCTATGATGCCAGTCACACATAGAACACCCCTTACATGCCCAGTGTCCTGCCCATTGCTTCTGAAGACTCCCAAACCTGTACTACCCCTCAAAGCCACTGTTATTATATTGCAAAACTCTGGTGTACCCCAGGAGTGCATCTTGTTTGACTTGTTTTTTCCGATCCAGAATGAATTGTTTACTGAGGCTTAATTATGCCCTCTAAGACCCTGATGGGGCTCCCAGGAATCTTGGTTTTCCAGCTAATTCCTCACTGAGTGCCTTAATAACAGAGGAAATCCAGAATTACAAGGGCTCGATTCACTTCCAAACCTGTGATTGCCTTTAATTCTCCAGAGTTAATGCTGGTCTTAGCTGGGGATCATCTCTACCTAGAAGCAACCAGGCAGTAAAATAGTTCCAGATACAGTAGTTCAACTGTATCTCCAAAATACAGGAAGCTGGAATTTCCCAAAACTAGTATAATGTGTAGTATTTATTTATTTTAAACTTTATTGATTGATTGGTTTTTGAGCTACACCCAGCAGCACGCAGAGGTTACCCCTGGATCTGCACTCAGAAATCACCCCTGGCAGGCTGGAGGACCATATAGGATGCTGGGAATCAAACCAGATCCCTCCCAGGTCAGCCATATGCAAGGCAAATGCCCTACTGCTGTGCTATCTCTTTGGTCCCAGTGTGTAGTATTTAAAATTGTGTTTGTGCTGTGAAACAGTATTTCCCATTTGCCATAAAAGTTGTACCACTTGTTTATAATGCCTATGTTTCCATGGAAACCAATGAGATATGGCACTTTCACACAAACCTACAAAGGGACTAGACCAGTGCAGATGTGTGAACTACCACAACTACCATCACCACAAGCTGCCTCCTCTCTCTGAAAAGCCAAAATTTCTATATGTATTTTCTTAGGGTTTTCAAGAAAATCAATTCCATTTGGTACTTGCCTGGCTCCAAGTATACCTCTGTATTGACACTAGTGAACATTTTATTCTAGAACAGTGGATTTGGGGATGGAGTAGGCCAGCATGGAGTCTGCAGGCCCCAGGTCTCAGGTCACTGGCTCATGTGCTGGGTTTTTTTTCCACGTACTTTTCTTTCCTAGATCTGGACTTCGGAGGACGAAGTCAGACTAGAGTAGAAACTTCAAAAGAAGTCATCTCCCCCATTGATATTGAGATAATTTTTCCAAAACCAAAGTATCATGGGGTTCTTCCAAGAAGTTTTATGGGTTCAGGGCCCCTCCTGGAGATCTGTGGCTGACCTGGCCAGACAATTTCATGATGCTTGGATTCAGCAGTGCTAAGAGCCAACAAAGCCACTTCTGGCAGTGATCAAGAGGTCTCCAACCTATACCTGGGTGGCGGGAGGAATGTTAGGAGGTACTAGGTCCAATTCAGGGTTTTCAGTATGCAAGGCTTGTGCTCCAACCCTTCCAACTATATCTATTGCCAGCTGAGATTATATTTAATGAAGGTTAAATTGTGCATAAGAGATGGCACTGTGAATAGGGCATTTGCCTTGCACTTGGCTGACCCGAGTTAAATCCCTAGCATCTCATATGATTCTACAAGCACCGCCAGGACTAATTTCTGAGTGAAGAGCCAGGAGAAACCCCTAAACATTGTCACATGTGGCCCCCCAAACCCAAAATAAATCAATAAAATATGCATCTTGCAAAAAAAATATGGTGACTGTCACAGAGTCATAAAATCTATGCAGTGTGATTTCTTGACCTGCTATATTTGTTAACTATAAACAGTTGATGGGTAAATGAACAAATGAGCACGTGATACACACATATATACACACATATATGTCCGTTTATACATCCTGCTTGCCTTGATGTATTTGCTAGTTGTTCTGTCAGCCCAGGCCCCAACAGGAAACAGATGGCCTTCGAATCAGAATAGTTCAAGAAGATTTTCAGAAAGTCATGTTGATGAAAGCGTAGGAGGGTGGGGAGAGAGCCCCAGGGATCCTAGTAGCGGGGGAAGCTGGCATTGTGCCTATGCCAGAGGAAGGGCACTCAAAGGACAGCCCACTGGAGTGCTGAATACAAGAACATTTTCTAAGATGCTCTGCAAAGAGAGACAGTGACTCTCTGCACCACAACATAAGTGCTCCTATGGGCACCCTCATGGCCTTTAGCCTTACCAAAAGGGTCATTTAGAAAAGAGAAGGTTCTGGATTCAAAATACCCTATGGTGTCAGGCATGTATGTATGCACAGAAGGTAGAATATGGGCATGCAAGGCATGAACTCACACGAAACACTTCCAACCTCTAGCTAATATATATATATAATATATTTCTTTATAATCTATATATTTGTTTGTTTTGAGTAGTACAGTTGGTGGTGCTCAGAGCTTACTCCTGGCTCTGTGCTCAGTGATCCACTCCTGCCAGGGCTCAAGGGACCATAGAGGGTACTGGGGTCTAAACTAGAGTCGCTATGTATAAAGCAAGTCCCAGATTTACAGATTCTGGCTAGAACTCACTTCCTGGTTCACTGCTGCATAGGCTGACTTTATGCCACTGAGAGCCTCTTTGATAAGAAGTAATCTTGATCTGGAGGTCTCAGCCCTCCTGTCACCCTAAATACCATCCCCTTGATATCATCACTCTGACACATGAATCTGAGACTACTATCATCAGGATGGGGCCCCTGCTTCCCTCTTTCCATGGCCCCGCAGTTTGAAAGTTTATTTCAAAGAAACCATGCTTGTAATCATTAAATAACTTGAAACTTTGGACCAAAGTGTTAGATTGTGACCATGAAGCTGAGATCAACCTTTTCTGGGCTCCTGCAATTTTCTCCACGTGATCAAGCTGGTTTGTTCTGTGGTTTTCTTGGCCCGAGACTCCATAGGCCCTAAAAATCACACAGAAGCTTGTCTTGAAAAGGACCCTTTGGGGGGCTGGAGAAATAGCACAGCAGTAGAGCATTTGTCTTGCTTGCAGCTGATCCAGGACAGACAGTGGTTCAAATCCCACCATCCCATATGGTCCCCCAAGCCTGCTGGGAGCCATTGCTGAGCACAGAGACAGGAGTAACCTCTCAGCGCCACCGGATATGACCCCAAAACAAAAGCAAAGTAAATATATAAAAGAAAAAAAAGGACCCTTTGCTCTAGAAGAAACAAGTGCCTTTGTTAAACTAGATTTCATTACCTCTGAGTTCCCTTTGGCCAGTTCTTCCCTGACAAAGGACTGTCTTATCATCCCCACCCCCATGATATTTTCTGGGGCCAAAAAGAGCTCCCAGAGGCTGAAGCATACTCTGTATGGAGGAGCTGCAGGTCAGTCCCTGGCAATATGGTTCTGCCATAGTGCTGTAGCACTCTGCTCTGTGGCTCAAAAACCAACAAGAATGATGATGCTTTTCTAGAATATAAAGAACACCCACAGGGGGCGGGGTGAAAGTAGGCACTGTAGAATGGCAGGGAGATCAAAGATCTGTGCCAGGTGGATGCTGTGAATTCTGGCCCCCCACTAGAGCAAAGTATGTACGCCTCCAAGGGTCCCCTACAATATGCTTCAGTATTCACAGGAATCCCTGTGCTCCCTTTCCGCAGAGTCCACTGTTACTTCTAACATTTAAGCTTTTCTTTCTGTTGTTTTAGACCACACCTATAATGCTCAGGGCTTATTCCTGACTCTGCACTCAGGAATTCCTTTTGGAGGGCTCAAGTGGACCCTATGGGATGCCACGGGAAACGTGGGTTGGCCATGTGCAAGGCAAGCGCCCTTCTTGCTGAATTATTCCAACAGCCCAATGTGGATGTTTTTCTGACCTTTTGTGTTGTGGCTGGGTTTGTTCCAACATACATGTGACATTCTCCCTCTGCACTGGCGCTTCCAGAGAAGCGACCTTTATCCGACTAGCGCACTTTTGTAGAATATGCAGGAAGAGTAAATTCCAGGCTGTAACTATTTCAGAAGGGTGCTTGTTAAGATGTTACTCAGCGCTTGAAAGCAGGCAGGCTGAGATCTGATGGGAAAGTTCCAGAGAAATCTGCCAAGTTCGGGGAGCCTACAAAGGAACACGAAAGACTCACCTAGCACCCACCACAGTCAACTCAATCCTCAGACACCAACTTTAGTAATGCCATGGAGCGATAGAACCATGATTTCAATTTGACCTGTGCTGATCTAAGTCTTGATAATTCCATTTGCCTTTGTGTTGTTAACAAACACTATGAAATAAATTTGTTTGTGTTTACAAGGGGCCAGGCTGGGGTAGAGTAGGATATTGGGGACACTGGTGAAGGGAAAGTTACATTGGTAATGGAATTGGTGTTAGAATAGTAAATGCCTGAAATGACGATATTAAGAACTACTTGGTAAATCACGGTGTTATAATAAAAATTAGAATAAATAAAAAAGAAAATAAGCATGGTTTGGAGAGGTATGCATTTGTTTTTGTTTGGAACCATACCTGGCAGCACTCAGGGCTAACTCTTTTTGTTTTGTTTTGTTTTGTTTTGTTTTTGGGCACACCCGGCAATGCTCAGGTTTTACTCCTGGCTGTCTGCTCAGAAATAGCTCCTGGCAGGCACAGGGGACCATATGGGACACCGGGATTCGAACCAACCACCTTTGGTCCTGGATCAGCTGCTTGCAAGGCAAACGCCTCTGTGCTATCTCTCCGGGCCCAGGGCTAACTCTTGACTCTCTGCTCTGGGTTCACTTCCAGTGGAGTCCATAGAACCATATTGGTGTCTGGATTGGAACTGGGATCAACCATGTGCTAACAAACTGACACAGGTTTCTATCTGGGATAAGCATTGGGTCAATGTGGCCAGACAGGAGGCAAGTGAGATTCAGAGCACTGTATTATTAATCTTTTCAGAGCAATGAGGACACTCAGCACACCTGAGGGGCCACGTGGGGAGGCTCTTGAGGGGGAAGCATATAGACCCAAGGGCAAGGGAGACAGGGAGGGGAAATAGTTTCATTTGAATAATTCTTTGGACTTTGAGCATGTCAGCACCCTGTTGCCTGACACCTGACTCTCCACTCGTTAATGCAGAGAAATAATAACCACATCTGGGGTGTGTGGGGCCAATGAAGGAAGCCTGTATGGAAGCTTAGTTCTCTTATTAGAGACCCAAGGTGGGAGGTCCCAGTGCTCTCTATAAGTTGGCTAGCCAAAAAGACTTTGTTTTCTGATGTCAAAACATCATCCTATAAAGTTTAAAATATTTATAGTATACTATAGTAACTCACAGCTGGAGTGTTTACAGCAAATTCAACTTAGTTTTGGGAACAAGTCCGGTTAAAAGACACACTGTTGAAAAATGTATTTTTAACTTAGGCTGGGGTACATACATGGCTTAAGTGGTAGAGCATATTCCTGGCATGTGTCAGGCTCTGCATTGGCTCCCCACCATCCTACATGCCCCCATGTACCTCAGCACTGCTGGAGTGGCCTCTCTGATTAAGAGAGAAATATTGAGGGGCCAAAGTGATAGTACAGTGGGCAGGGCACTTGCTTTGCATGAGGCTAACACAGGTCGATCTCCAGCATCCCACATGGTTCCCTGAGCCTGAAAGGAGTTATTCCTGTGCACAGAGCTAGGAGTAACCCCTAAGCATAGTTGGTTGTGGCCCCAAAACAAAAAAAATTGAGACATGAATATAACTGTCTCTTTAAGTCATTGTCATCAACATCTAGAAACAAGAAACAAGTTTCTTGGGAAGAGATACAACATTTTTGACCTCCAGGAGGTCTGTTCCATTTGTTTGCATCCTTTGCAGAGACCCCAGAAACCATGACTACCACGACTTCATTCAGACAATTGGCTTCGCCTGAAGTCCAGATACTAGCGCGTAGGACACTTGTCTTGCATTCTGCCGGCCCCAGTTCCTTCCTTGGAACCATATAGAGTCCCCCCCACCAAGCCCTGCCAGGACTAATTCCAGAGCACAGAGCCAGGAGGAATTCCTGAGCACCACCAAGTGTGGCCCCCAAATAACAAAAACAAACAAGGGCAGAAAACCTGACAAATAAATTTGTTCAAAATGATATGATATTTTTCATTATAAAAACATCTGAACTGACTTTGGCTCCAAAGTCCAAGGTTCCCCTTGCTTCAGGAATGACTGGTTTTGATACCACCAGGATTCTGTCTCAATCCATCTCTTGACTCTGCCATCCTGGCTGTAGGTTTTGGTCTGAGACACAGGTGACAACAGTCAGGCCAACACTCAGAATTGTCTTCAGGTTTCAGGCCACATGTGTTAAAATAGGAGTCGAGATTCCTGAAATTTCAGAGGGTCACGTGAGAACAGATCCAATCACAGGGAAGTATAGTCAAGGCCTTGGGGTCACATGACCACCCTGCACCAATGACAGGGATTGAAAGCCAATGGCGTCAACTGTAGTTAGGGCTGCCCCTATACTATTGTGAAGGATCATAGGGTGATGAGTTGGTTTCAAAGGAATCAGAGCTCATTGACAATGGAAAAGGATTTTCCATTGAAACCTTTCCATAGAAAGGTTTAAGAAGGAAATCAGGACATGGTGACTACATAGAGTGAATGTCAGGCAACAAACTCAACAGATGGTTACTACACTTGTACTATTCTTATCCCATGGTTCTGGGAGAAAAATCAGTGTAAAGCAACTTCAGCAAATCACAGACTTGAGCTGAAGAGAAGGAATTCGAGCATGGAAGAATCTCAGTCTTTTTCTGGAAATAGAACAGAGTTTATACTATGGGAGACAGATGCTTGTTTATTCTATGCTGAGCGCTCTCAGTGAAAAAAGATTCCAAATATTCTTCCATCTGCAGATCTTTCCAGGCTTGGCTTTTTTTTTTTACACTAGTTAATGGGAAAATCTGGGGTGAGGCAGTTTGAGATGAAGTCATAAATATGTTTCGAAGAAAACTAAAGGGTGAGGTTATTTCACAATTCTGGAATCCAGAGCAATAAAAGAGTAAACAAGCCTTATTGGCTGAATGGGAGACGCCTTTCATCTAAGAAACAACTTGGAGATATTTTGGCATCTGGAAACTTTCCTTGGGGCTGTATTCTAAACCCATGTCTCATGTTTTCATTATAGACTGTCCTGCTGGCTCTTGTAAAATCAAAAACGATGTGCATTGAATCGCAGTGTGATAAGCTCATCACGAATTTACACATCCTCCCATATGCAATGAATCTGCAGCCTTTTCAGAGATGTTATTCTAGAAGCAATTTTCATTAGAATGCCTTATAATTTAAATTTGAGATGATTTGTCCAAATTGCCCATGCCAATCCCCATTTCCTGGGCAACATTGTGGAATTGGATCCCAGTGATGAATAATTTGAAAATGATTTTGATCTGTGAAGAGCATTTGTTTCTTATATGGGAGAAAATCAATTGCCTCAGGAGTTGGTATTGAAGCTGAGTGAATGAAACTCATCTTCGAGAACTGACAAGAAGACATTATTTTCATTTTGCTGAGTCAGTTTGAGGATCTGTTGGCTTTTTATCCCAATATGGTATCACCCAGAAACCACCAACTGAGAGCACTTGAGGGAGTACAATGGTTATTGCTCCATTCTGACTGTAGTAATGCCTCCTTTGCAGAGTTCCAAACCATATGCTTTAAGATGGTTCAGATCAGATTCCTATTGGGCCAACCTCTTAGGTAGAACAAACAGAAAGTGTGTCTGTTCCAGGGGCAGCTGATTGGGACAACTGGCTATAATTTCACTCTAGGGACATCCTAAAGGGTCTACCTGAAGATTCAGCTCCTACTGAAACTGCATAGCCCACTAAACAACTAGCATTTCTTTAAAGTTACTACCAGTAAGTCAGTAGAAAGTCACTTAGTGGACAAGCTTCAAAAAACTTTATGTCAATATTCTTTTTTGTTTGTTTGTTTTTGGGCCACACCCGGCGTTGCTCAGGGGTTACTCCTGGCTGTCTGCTCAGAAATAGCTCCTGGCAGGCACGGGGGACCATATGGGACACCGGGATTCGAACCAACCACCTTAGGTCCTGGATCGGCTGCTTGCAAGGCAAACGCCGCTGTGCTATTTCTCCGGGCCCTATGTCAATATTCTTAATCTTCCTCACTCCTAGAGGGCCAACTTTACCAATACGCCAGTCATCCTGGCTGATATAAAAGACTATTGTATGAGAATCAGAAGAAAAAAAAAACCTGGTCCTTCTACCTTCCAGACAGACATAACTAGGTGCTGTGAGAGATATTTCTAGTGCATGAAGACAGCTGCTTGAATCATGAAAAAGTAAAATGTAGTTCTCTGACTATGCCACTGTAAGCAAAGCTAGAACTTGAAGTTTTCCATAAATTGGAAGTGAAGGGCATTGTGTTCAGATTAGTCAGAGGCTGCAGGTTCGATCCAAGGTGATCTCACGCATCTGCAGACTAGAGTGAGAGACACAACGCAAGAGCGTTTACAGTAACAATTGCTGACAACCCCTCCATCTTGGATTACAAAACTGAGGTGTCTGAGCAATGAAGGGAGGATGTAGGGGAGAAGGAAGAGGTGGACAGGTGATAGACAAACAGCAGTGGAAGATCTTGGGCTCTTTGGTGTGAAAAGATGTTGTAATGGTGCATGTGGGAACCATTCAGGTTAGCACTGTTGTTAACAAGCTGTTTCAAAGACAGCAACATTGAAAATGCGAAAATAAAATAGAATGTTATTCTCTTGCTCCACTGTGCAGCAGACCCGTATCTTTTGGAGAAAGCTGTGCACCCAACTCATCTTAACCTTAAATGTGTTAAGATGGAGGGAGACTCCCTTGGGGAGCATAACTTGGAGGGTAGCTTTACATCTGCTTCCCTCGGGGCACCATCCTGTAGTCTATGACCTGCACACCCCATGATCATGCTCCTTTATTCAGCCTCTATTGTGGGCTTTGTTGCTGGCCCCAACCTCTTTTCTTAAGGATTTGGTTTATTAATTTATTTTGGTTTTAACTCTTGGTCTTATATCAATGAATGGATTTGCAAGGAGTGTGGACTTTCAATAAAAGTGTAATTTTTACTCTCTCTCTCTCTCTCTCTCTCTCCCCCTATTTGTATCATTTATTGACCTGGAACTCAGGAAGCGGAGGGACCCCAAGAAGAAACTCCAGGCCTGGCAGCAGGACAGAAGACAGAAGCAGGTAGAGCCCCTCCATGTTGATCCTTTCTGAGTTGGGACTCCCAAACTCATGGGGTCCTCAGCATTATGGGTTACATGTCCCATGATGAATCTGTATGCTCCAAAAATACTGGAAATGTGGCTAGAAATGAGTCTTCTAGTGCATTGGAGGATTTGGTCTCAATATGGGAAAAAGCCTTTCTCTTTCTTTTGATTGATTCTTGGTCTTGATGAGCCAAAGACTTGCAATAAAATTGATGATGATGATGAAGATGACATAGTACATTCAAATTGAGTCATGCAGAAACAAGCAGTCTAGATACTGATAGAAGGCTTAGAACTACTGAGGAAAATATGGTTGGGGTGTATTTTCTGACTGGAGGGGCTAGTGAGCATATTGTTCAATATGTGACTTTGCTCATGTCCAGAATAATTAGACTCTCCTGTGAAATGATGTGAGAGAGACATCAGAGAAGCAAATCTCTGACCTGTTTTGCTTCTTAGTTTGGGGCTCAAACATGGTGAGTATTCCTGGCTCTGAGCTCATGAATCACTCCTGGCAGGCTTGGGTAGCCATATGGAATGTCAGGGACCAAACCCAGATCAGCCTCAGGCCAGGCAAATGCCCTCCCCATTCTGCTATTGCTCTGGTCCCAAATCTGTGACAATTTCTGCCCAGGATTAGCGATGAGAATGAGATGTGGGGATGCTAAATACTGTCAATTGGGTGGGTACAACATTAGAAGAAGGAAAAATCTTAAGACTCTGTGCTGCTATTTTCTGACAGCTTTGCATTGGGTATTTTTTATAGGATCAGGGCTTCACAAAGGCATCAGGTGTGTCTGCTGTGGGCAGAAATGTGTGTTCTTGTCACTTAATGGAAATCAGAGAGCAGAATAAAGATGCTTGATGTGGTAGCGAGAAGAAGATGCAGAATGAGGCGGCAATGGTAGTGGCCTGTTCTGCTGGGGGAGGAGAGAGAGAAGTAGTTGCTAAGGGGAGCTCCCCTTCACTGCATCTCCCCCACAGTGCTGTCCCAACACCAACAAAAGTGCAGTGATGGGCCGGGCGGTGGCGCAAGAGGTAAGGTGCTTGCCTTGCCTGTGCTAGCCTTGGACGGACCGAGGTTCGATCCCCCGGCGTCCCATATGGTCCCCCAAGCCAGGAGCAACTTCTGAGCGCATAGCCAGGAGTAACCCCTGAGCGTTACCGGGTGTGGCCCAAAAACCAAAAAAAAAAAAAAAAAAAGTGCAGTGATTAGTCTTCTTCCTGGAGCACCTTCCTCTGCAGACGCTGGTTCCTCCTCACTCTTCAAGTCTCCTCCCAGATTTCTAGCCTAATATTTATCCTAATGACCCTATTTACCTTCCCTGATTTCTTTTTATTTTTCAACCCACATTAGCATTTAAACCTCTCTTGGGTTGCCCCCCTCAGAGTGTAGAGCCTGACCTCTCTTCTCGGCTATTCCCAGCACCTTGGACAGTGCTCAGCACATAGTAGTTCTTCAATTAGTCCTTATTATAGACCTACATATTCACTTAATGTTTGGGTGGTGGTGGTGGTGGTGTGGGCCTCACTGGGTAGTGCCCAGGGTTTACTCCTGGCTTTGCACTCAGGGATCACTCCTGGAAAACCCTTGAGATTATATGGGATGCTGGGAATTGAACCTAGGTCTGCCCCATGCAAGGCAAATGCCCTCCATGCTGTACTATCACTCCAGCCCTCACATATTCACTCAATATGATGCGTTCTTTTTTTGTTTGTTTGTTTGTTTGTTTGTTTGGGGGCCACACTGGTGGTGCTCAGAGGTTGCTCCTGAAGCTGTGCTCAGAAATTACTCCTGGGGAACCATGTTGGATGCTGGAAATTAAACCCAAGTTAGCTTCATAAAGGCAAATGCTCTATCTGCTGTGATATCACTCTGGCCCCTCTTCTATTTTTGATGTTTTTGTTTTGTTTTGTTTTGTTTTGTGGTGGTGGTTTTGAGGCCAGACACCAGTGGTGCTTGGGGTTTACTCTCGGCTCTGGGATCACTCCTGGAGGGGGTCTCTGGTGACTCTATGGCTGACCTTATGCCTTAGCCCCATGCATTGTTTATTCTTTTTTCTACTGAAGATGAGAATGGAGAGGGTTGGACTTGGGATCTGCCACATAAAAACCAATAAACCATGAACATGCCTCATAAAAATAACTATGTCTAAAAGAGAGACAGTGCAGAACATGAGGTCTCAGAGGAGGGAAGCTCGTTGTGCAGCTAGTGAGTAAACCCCAAGTCACAGAAGTCCAAGGCCTGCTTAGAATCAGGGAGCTTTCCTGCTGGACCTCAGTTCAGGTTGGATCATACCTTTGCTACTTCATTCCTTCTTTCTCTTGTGAGCCTGCAGGACTCAGCTCTGCATTCACAAGAGAATTCTTTATTATTTGATTATTTGGTTACCTGGGCATTAGTTTACAATTTAATGGAATTTGAGCTTTTAGCCTCACACCACAACCTGTGTGAGGTTGTCACCACACCCGCCACCAAAGTTCTAGCACCTCCCCTCTACCAGAAAGACCCTCTACTCTTGCCCCTAACCCTGGCCCCTTTCCTTTAGAATGTATAATTTTTTTTACTGGATCTAGAAGCTAGTTTTTCTCTTTTCCTGAAAGCTCATATTTGCTTAGGCGTTCTTTTGCTGCATCTGAAGGAAACTATTCAGTAATGGTCTTTAATTCCTTGATCCTTCTCACTCAGTATGATCACGCTAAGATCCATTTATTTTGCTCCAAACATTATGATTTCTTTGGCTTTCTTTTTAGCCCTTAGGTAATATCTAGTGGTGTTTGGAAGTTACTCCCTGCAAAGTGGAGTGTTCAAGGGGTCATTCTAAGAGGGGCCTGGGGAGATGGCATATGACTCAAACCAGGGGCTGGGGTATGCAAAGCAGGCCGTCCAGTCTTTCCCACCACCTCCCTGGCCCTCATGCCTTTTACATGGCAGAACCATGTTTCATTATATGCGTGGATCATAAGTCCTGTATCTGGTCACCTATGGGGATATTTCTGGGTGGGGTGTTTGTCTTTTGATTCCTGTGAACAGGCTGCTGTGGATATAGGATACAAAGACTAAGGCTTTCCAAATCCTTCAAATGCATACCCAGAGGTCACTGGGTCATATGGAATTTCCATTTTTAGCTTTTAAAGACTCTTTGGAAACTAGAGAGACAATAACTGGGCATGGAAGACTGCCCTGTGCACTCTGGTATCTGAGTTTGAACCCTGGCTCTTCATAGACCACTAGTATCTCCCGGTGAGGCCCTGTTGGCCAACTGTGGCTCATTGTAAAATAAGTACCAAGTTGTGAAATCATACCAGGTGGATGGATCTGATGCAGGTATCCATGAAGGATTAATAAGACAAGCCAGTCAGGAAAGAATCATGGGGTCAGTTTCTACTTGCCTTGTGGTATCACTCCCTTGCCAAAGCCAAACAGCTCTTTCTTTATTCTCAGTACCAATTCAACTGGGGAGTGTAGAGTAAGATTCAGATGGACCTCCCTTATATCTATATTATCTATCTATCTATCTATCTATCTATCTATCTATCTATCTATCTATCTATCTATCTATATCTCAAAGGATGAGGTTTAAAGGAAAGAGGAAGATGAGTGAATGCCTTTGTTTTGGGTTAATAGAAAGTGTCATCTTACAGCCCCCAAGACTTCAGGTACCTCCTGCAAAAGAATCTCCAAACCATCTTTCCATATAGGTTGCATCAATGTATAGTCTCACCAACAGTTTTTTCCCTTTGATGCTATTTTTTTAATTTTATTTTTGTTTTTGTTTGGGGCCACACTTCGTGATGCTCAAGGGTTACTCCTGGCTATGTGCTCAGAAACTGTTTCTGGCTTGGGGGACCATATGGGACACCGGGGATCGAATCCAGGACCATCCTGGGTCAGCTGCATGCAAGGCAAGCCCCCTACCACTGTGCTATTGCTCAGCCCCATTATTTTATTTTTTTACAAGTAATCTTTCATTGAATCACTGTGAGATTACAGTGAGACACATGGTTACAAAGTTGTTAATGATTGAGTTTCCATCACATCATATTCAACACCCATCACCAGTTCACATTTCTTGTAGTCAATGTCCTCAGTTGCCCTCTTGCCCTGCCCTCTCCCGTGTCTGCTTCTATGGTTGACTTTTCTTCTCTCGCTCTCCACTCTCTCCATTTTACCCTTTTCATACTACAAAGTTCTTTTCTTGGGGGGGGGGCACACCCGTTTGATGCACAGGGGTTACTCCTGGCTAAGCGCTCAGAAATTGCCCCTGGGTTGGGGGACCATATGGGACGCTGGGGGATCGAACCGCGGTCCTTCCTTGGCTAGCGCTTGCAAGGCAGACACCTTACCTCTAGCGCCACCTCTCTGGCCCCCAAAGTTCTTTTTTGAGACAAGTCTTGTTTTCTCTGCTGGACACCATACCTGAACCTCCATGTATGTGGCCAATGCTCTACTTCTGAGCTACAAACCCAGTCTGTGAGCAAATCAGCTTCAAAACAAAATGAATTGGATCCCTGCTAGTGGCTGTTTAAAACAAACAGAAAAGCACCAGTGCGGTGTTTCTGAAGTGTTGGCCTGTGCTGTGTGTTTGGGTCACACCCGATGAATCTGAGGGGTTACTTCTGGCTCTGATTTAGTGATTTAGAAATCACTCTTGATGGTGTTTAGAAGATCATAGGGGATGCTGGAGATGGAACCCTGTTGATTTCATGTAAGCCCTCCCTGCTCTACCCTTATTCTTTTATTCTGAATTTTGTTCCAATTTTTACTGGGGGCAGGAGGCCAACCACACCCTGAGCTGCTCAGGGGATATTCCTGGCTCTGTGCTTTAGTGACTGTCTGCAGTGCAGGGGACCAAGCTGAGTTTAGCCGGGCACTATTTGCAGAGTGTGGGAGGTAGAACTGGATCTGTAGTCTGCAGAGGCTGGGCCTGGGTCCAAACACATGCTGCACAAGTGTTCTAGCTACTGAGCCACATCCAGAAGTCACACCAAAAGTGTCTGAGGACTGATATTTCTGAGCTTTAGGCATGTCAGCCCCTCTGGCATGTGTGTCCACCACAGGTCAGTTACCGGTTAAGAAGAAGGAGGAAAAGGATTTTTCTACATCTGAGTGAACTCTGACAAAACCTCAGAGATTCTGTGTTTGGATTCGGTTTTAAACCTACTGTGCTGAGTCTCAGCAAAGACTGGAATTATGAAACCATTTGTTTTGGAGCCCAAATGTGGATCTAAAGTTAAACCTGATTGCTGGTGGAGCTGCGAGGGCTCGAATCCTCCTCCATCTACTTCTGAGCCTGTAATCTGAAAGAAGCCCAGTTGAGAAAAGGGTGTCTCTGGCTTGGTTCTCACCTTCATTAGAGACCAGGATATAGCCTCAGGATGCCCTCAAAGCACTTTCTGGCTGTGGCTGAGGGTTAATGATGGGTCTATAGGTCACACACAGGTGCCAAGGACCTACTGTATTTTTTGCTCTATTAAACACACTTGACCATAAGATGCACATAGTTTTTAGATGCTCTCCTCCCCTGAATTTAGACTTCAACTCCAGGTGGCATTCCTCCCATAAGCAGCACTTTTGAGGGGGAAAGTGTGTCTTATGGTATGAAAAATACAGTAATTCTGAAACCCCCCAAAGGTAATTTAAAAAAAAA
The DNA here is from genome assembly GCF_024139225.1 of Suncus etruscus. Classification (NCBI taxonomy): domain Eukaryota; kingdom Metazoa; phylum Chordata; class Mammalia; order Eulipotyphla; family Soricidae; genus Suncus; species Suncus etruscus. The sequence continues at coordinate 21,156,561 of NC_064854.1, read as the reverse complement.
AGGCCTGAGACTCAAGCCGGTATAATTTGACTCACAGATGGGTTTTATTTGTCCTGTTGCCTTTAACATATTTCTTTTTTTTTTTTTTTTTTTGTGGTTTTTGGGTCACACCCGGCAGTGCTCAGGGGGTTATTCCTGGCTCCAGGCTCAGAAATTGCTCCTGGCAGGCACGGGAGGACCATATATGGGACGCCGGGATTCGAACCGATGACCTCCTGCATGAGAGGCAAACGCCTTACCTCCATGCTATCTCTCCGGCCCCGCCTTTAACATATTTCAAAAAAAAAAAAAAAATCCACCAGTTGCTACTGTTTAAAAGATAAAATGTCTCATGTAACAAACCTAAGCTCTGATTTCCTCTGAGAAGTTCCTCAAACTGGCCAAACGGGGCCTGCATTCCCAAGTGTGTCGGGAAATAAGAAGTAAATCCACTGAGCTGTGGCCTAGAGAGGTTCATTTGGTCTTTCCAGGGTCTGAGCAGCAGGTAAGAATGGGGGGGGGGGTGTAATAATGGGGGTTGCTATGGAAATGGGCAGAGCGATCTAGAATCAAGCTGGCCAGCCCTTCTTTGCCCTGGCCATGGTTACTCTTTTCAAGTACTTGTCCATCTGGATTCCAATTTGTTCTGTGCAAGAGGCCAAGCCTTTCCTTCTCTGAGGACATTTATGATACCCAGGATAGAGGATTATGATGGAAGATTATGGCTGCCAAGAATGGAACAAGTGTGGCCTTTGTCTAGAAGTGTGCGGGACTAACTCGCTTCTTCAAGTTCAAGGACACTGGAGGTTTCCAGAAAATCCACATGACCCTAAGATGTGCCTCTAGGGATTCCACGAAGAAAACACTTGACTCCCCAAAACCTGCAGCGTCCTTCCCAGTAGGGCCGTGATCAAGAATGTGTTTCTGCTCTTTCCCTAAGTCTCAGGAAAAATCCAACCTGCCAATTGGGGCTCATCTGGCTGTGTGCCTGGCACCTTGGCAAAGAGTTTTTGCTCAATTGTGACAGTGCTGTGTATAGTAATCATGAGGCATTACAGTGTCCTCACTCAAGGAGAAAGGGACAGAAGGGACAAGCTGTCTTGACTTGGCTGAAAGTCACAGTAGTAGAACAGATCAAAGGTATGAACAGGGGCCAGCCTATGGGGCCTCTGTACAAAGTCCTGAGGGCTGCCCAGTTCATGCAACCAGTGTGGGGGCTCCTGTGCCCTGTGCCAGGCAGAATGGGGCCTTCTGTCTGTCTTCTAGGTTTTCTTTTATGTTCAGTGACTGCTCTCAGACAATGGCCATGCTTCCAGAAGCTTCTGAGTCTCATCTTTTTTTCAGGGGGGCCCACAATCAGCTGTACTCAGGGGTGGTTACTCCTGATTCTGTGCACAGAAATCACTCCTGGAGGCTCTGGGGACCCTAAGGGATGCCAGGCATCTAACCAGGGTCCTTGACATGCAAGGCAAATGCCCTCCCCACTATGCTATTGTTTTGGCCCTCATTCTTTGTTTATTTTGGCTCTTCAGCTACACCTGGTGATGCTCAGAGTTTACTCCTAGTTTTGGTCTCAGTGATCACTCCTGGTAAGCTCCAGAGACCCTATGGAATGCTGGAGATCCAATCTGGGTCAGCTGCATGCAAGCCAACACCCATTCCCACTGTGCTTTCTAGCTGGCCTGATTCCATTCTCTTCTAGGTGGGATTTCTTTCCATAGCTGTCGTGCTTAGAGAGGGTTGATAGTACCACATTCACTCTTCTTAGCTACTTGGAAGGCTTCAGGGAAATGAAACCTGGCGTGGATTCCTTCTGAGCATGGCAACTTTCTCCCACTGATCATGGCAGGAATTGATCTGGTTCCCCGTTGTCCTGCTGTGATCTGAGCAGCACTGCACAATGTTATTGTTATCTGAGATCAAAAACAAGAGAATGAAGTGATTGTGGCCGCCCTGCTTGTCCTTCAGTAATGCTGACACTAATCAAGTGCTGGGCACACATATTCTATGGGGTTGGTGCTTTCCATGACGGGGCCATTCTGACCTGTGTTAACAGGCCTCTGACTGTGATTTTTTTAAACTTTATTTAAGAAATACATCACATAATTGACATAGCTGATCATAATGCATTGCTTCCAGATGTGTGAGAGCAAAGTTTATTTTTAAAAAATAATAAAAATAAAAATAAAAAGAGGGGCTGGAGAGATAGCATGGAGGGTAAAGATGTATGCCTTTCATGCAGAAGGTCATTGGTTTCGAATCCAACATCCCATATGGTCCCTCGAGCCTGCCAGGAGCAATTTCTGAGCATAAAGCCAGGAGTAACCCCCTGAGCACTGCCGGGTGTGACCCAACAACCATAAAAAAAAAAAAAGAAAGAAAGAAGGGAAGAAAGAAAGAAAAGAGAGAAAAAGAAAAAAGAAACCTTTTTAAAAAGAAAAAATACAGCGGCAAACACATTTGTGGAAAATGATTGTATCTCCATTAAAGTCATTGATATAATGGCAGATAGTTTTTGTTGTTAGCTGTCCATTCTGTTAAATTCTGTTTCTATAGGGATGCCAGCACCAAAACAAAGAAGTTGTGCAGGAATTCAAAGGAACTATTACTAATACTGGTGGTTTTTGTGGGATGTGTTCTCAGCTAGCAAGGCCTCCTGGAAGGAGGAAGAAGCTGGGGGAAAGGTATCCACACTAGCTCCAAATAAATAAATAAATAAATAAAAGTCCAAATACTGCATACCTGAAGTTTTGGTCAAAATTGGGTCCCCAAAAGAGAATTGTAGAGGAGTGGTGAGGCAGGGCCATAGACAAATCGGTGATTGTGAAGTGATGGATACAACAGGTGTGACTTTAGTAAAGCATGGGGTTGACCCACCCTTTCCTCCTGAGATCCTACCAGGATATTTTAGATATTTTAGAATCACTTTTAAAACAAATTTTGCATCAAGTCACCATTGTTTATTAAAGCTGCTCATATCAGAATTTCAGCACATGAGAATGAAGGAGGGAAATAGAAAGCCTGTCTAGAGTACAGGCGGAGGTTGGAGGTGGGGTGGGTGAGGAGGGAGATTTGGGACAATGGGGATGGGAATGTTGCACTGGTGAAGGGGGGTGTTCTTTATGTGACTGAAAACCCAACCATAATCATGTTTGTAATCAATATGTTTAAATAAAGATATTAATTAAAAAAGAGAATTTCAGCACACTGTGTTCCAACACCCAACCCCATCACCAGTGTCAACTCCCCTTTTACCAAATGTCCCTAGATACCCCCTTCCCTCAGCCTGCTTCTGTGACAAACACTATTTTTAGTTTGCTATGTTGTGCTTTGGGCCTCCTGTTTGCATGTAGTTTAGGTATATACACATCCCTCATCTCTATTCCACTAATGTGCACCCAGTTTCTATCTCTTTTTTTTTTTTTACCTTCCCACTGACCTCTTCTTACTTTCCCCTTGATTTCTTTCTAGAATCCTCACTTTCTTCCAACTTATGCTGATGGAGCCCAGAAATCTATTAGCTATTTCAGTAGCTCTGCAATAATCATTCAACAGAACTGAGTTTCAGGAAGTCTAGACTGATTTTCTAGAACTAGTGAGAAATGGCTGGCCATGGCATCCTGGGATTTGACACCAATGCATGATGGGACATACACAGATACTTCTTATTGGCTTCCCAAACCTTTCTGCTGGTGAATGCTACTCTAAAACACCCAACTGGTCTTTGCCAGAAAAAGTTCCTTGCCTCTGTTCTAGGAGAAGGAAGTGCCAGGGTAGGTGAATTCTTAGAATTTGTTCTGGGCATATGAACTCTTGTGGGTTTGTTTGTTTTGTTTTGTTTTGCTTTTTGGGCTACACCTGGTAACGCTCAGAGGTTACTCCTGGCTCTGTACTCAGAAATCGCTTCTGGCTTGGGGGACCATATAGGACAACAGGGATTGAACCTATGTCCGTGCTAACTCCCTATGGGGCTACGCCACCGCTCCAGCCCCATAAACTCTTATTTTAATTGAGATGAAATATAGAAAGGAGTTTTTTCTTTTTATTTTGAAGATTAGATAAAGTTAAATATTTGTGTTTAGAAATATTCATTTGCCATAGCAGAACCCTCTATTTGATTGTGGTGGAATCAGAAAGAGTAACCAGGCCTATCCATACTTGCCTCATCCCTGGGAAGGAATTTCTATCATGCAATTCCCTCCCTCCCTGCCTTTCAGCTTCAGGTCACCTGGGACCCCTCAAAGTCAACTTCTTGATTCCTTTGCAAACTGACTCATGCTTATTCTCATCTTACTAGGTAAACTCCAGCTTAGGTTACTATCCCTCCTACCTAAACTCTTTTTAATAAAAGGGCTTTCTGCCTCCAGATTTACTTTTGCCTCTTGCCATCCTCCACAACAGTGTCTGTTCACCTACTAAACTCACCCCCCAGATTTGAGGAGCCTAGTCAAATTCCATCATCTCGGGCCCGGAGAGGAGATAGCACAGCAGTGTTTGCCTTGCAAGTAGCCGATCCAGGACCAAAGGTGGTTGGTTCGAATCCCCGGTGTCCCATATGGTCCCCCGTGCCTGCCAGGAGCTATTTCTGAGCAGACAGCCAGGAGTAACCCCTGAGCACCGCTGGGGTGTGGCCCAAAAACCAAAAAATTCCATCATCAACCACAGGACACTGCAAGAAGTCATATCTCTGCACTATCTTGCTAATAGCCATCATTTATAATGATATGCATGGTGACAAGTATATTCTCAGTTTAGCCAAAAGCCAACCTATCTCACCACATTTCCCAAGGTCCTTTCTCAAGGATCAGGGGATGTTACTTCCAGAAGAAAATCCTGAGATGAAGAATTTAATGAGTATTTTTTTGGGGGGGTCACACCCGGCAGCACTCAGGGGTTACTCCTGGCTCTATGCTCAGAAATTGCTCCTGGCAGACTCAGGGGACCATATGGGTTGCCAGGATTAGAACCACTGTCCTTCTGCATTGCAAGGGCAAACACCCTACCTCTCTCCAGCCCCTTTAATGAGTATTTTTATGTTGGTGGCAATAGTGGGTGGTGGAGAGGGGATGAGAAACAAGGCCAGAGCCAATCTATGTAGGTAACTAAGGATCAAACACTGTGGTACATGGGACTTCAGTCCATTCATTGGATGCCTGGCAAGTAAGTGCCAGTCATTTCAAGATGACAAAGTGTTATATTAAAGGGGTTTGAGCAAAAAAATAGGACTGGAGTTTCATTTTTTGGGGGGCCACACCCAGCGTTGCTCAGGGGTTACTCCTGGCTGTCTGCTCAGAAATAGCTCCTGGCAGGCACGGGGGACAATATGGGACACCGGGATTCGAACCAACCACCTTTGGTCCTGGATCGGCTGCTTGCAAGGCAAACACCACTGTGCTATCTCTTTGGGCCCTGGGGTTTCATTTTTAAGACTGTCTTCATTATAGCAATGGCAGGTCCTCTGTTCTCAGAAAACCTGAGTGAAGGTAGCTATTTCCCATAAATCCTCTGGACCCCTCAAATTTACCCAGCATTCCTTATCAAAATCACATTCCGAAATGAGACATTCATTGCCATAGGTGAGACATCACCATCACTCAATGTTCACTGTGGCCTTAGGGTTTATTTTGGCTATAGAGAGATTATGGGTTTGGACGAGTGTCTAAGGCTACATATCTATTGTTATGGTGCCAGGAAATCTTCACTCCTCTTTGTCTATCCATGCTGTCCTCTACTCTGAAGTTTGGTTAATCTCTCTAGGCTGGTCAGTTACCCTGGAAACCACTGATATTTACTCAGTCTCTGTAGTTTTGCCTTTTCCAGAATCTCTAGAGTCCAGAACCATCCAATATGGTGGCCCCCACATTGGTGCCTTTCAGTTAATTATGTGCATTTAAGTCTCCTCCATGTCATTAGTTTTTTCTTTTTTTTTGGTGCTATTGAATAGTAGTCCTCTGTCTGAACCACAATTTAATTATAGATTTACCTACTGTAGGATCTTATTTTGGCAGTAATGGATAAAGCTGCTATAAAGTCCCACAGGCAGTTGGTCAAGAAGTATTCATTTTTATTGGGTAACTATCAAGAAATGTGATTATAGTAAAATGTATTGAGTGTCAGAGATAACTCAATGGACTGAATGCATGCTCTTGAGTAAATGCAGGAGGTATGATTTGGAGCACTGAAATCTTATGGTTTCCTGAGCATGGTTGGGGATAACCCCCATGCTCTAAACTGAAAGCAGTCCCTGAGCATCACTCTTTAAACGACCATGTTTGGTTTTATAACAACTGCTCAACTATCTTTATAGCTGTACCATTTTGCATTCCCATGAATGAGAGCCCTACTATATCATCTCCTTATTGGATGTGCATGCTGATGTTGATTTTAATGTTGACCTGGACATGGGCCTATAGTGATGGCTCATCATTGGTTTATGTTGGCTGTGGAATTTTTGTTCACTTGTCTGGTTTGGAGTGTTGAAAATTGTAACCTGATGGTGAGTAGGGGACTATTCTAACTCTGTTCTTAGGGGGTCCACTCCCAGCAGTGCTGAATGACTATGTGATACCAGGGATCAAACCCAGGTTTGATTAAACCCTGCATGCAAAGCATGTGTTCAATCTTCAAATCTTCTCTCCAGACCTTGACAGTTACTTTAAGTAAAACTTGAAGGATAACTCATAGCAAGCATTCTTAAAAATGGGGCTGGATGGCCCGGAGAGTAGCACAATGGCATTTGCCTTGCAAGCAGCCGATCCAGGACAAAGGTGGTTGGTTCGAATCCCTGTGTCCCATATGGTCCCCCGTGCCTGCCAGGAGCTATGTTCTGAGCAGACAGCCAGGAGTAACACCTGAGCATCACCGGGTGTGGCCCAAAAACCAAAAAAAAAAAAAAAAAGGGGGGGGGCTGGAAGAGATAGCATGGAGGTTAAGACATTTGCCTTGCATGCAGAAGGTCATTGGTTTGAATCCCGGCATCCCATATGGTCCCCTGAGCCTGCCAGGAGCAATTTCTGAGCGTGAAGCCAGGGAGGACCCTGAGCGCTGCCGGGTATGACCTCCCCCCCACAAAAAAAAAAAAAGTTCTTAAAATGTAGTAAAATGGAGGAAAAGGCTACTATTTATATTAGCATAACACGGGGTAGGGGTAAAATATTACTTACTATTGAGGCTAGAGTGATAGTATAGCAGTCAGGTTGCTTGCCTTGCATGGTGGATGACCCAGTTTTGGCCTCAGCATCCTATATGGTCCACTAAGCACTTCTTTTTATTTTATTATTTCTTTATTTATTTTTTGTTTTTTGGGCCACACCCGTTTGATGCTCAGGGGTTACTCCTGGCTAAGCGCCTCAGAAATTGCCCCTGGCTTGGGAGAAGATATGAGACGCCAGGGGATCAAACCGCTGGTCCTTCCTTGGCTAGCGCTTGGCAAGGCAGACACATACCTCTAGTGCCACCTCACCGGCCCCCCCACTAAGCACTTCTTAGAGTAGCTCCTGAGCATTAGTAATTCCTGAGTGACTCATCACCTGAGAATCACCTGATGTGGCCCCCACGCAAACAGTCAATAAGATGACTTAATATCATTGCAACCACAACACTAATGCATACTTTTACAAAACAGAGAAGAAACTAAAACAAGTGCCTATTAGAATGCTTACAGCAGTAACCCATCATCAAAGCCCTAGCTTTGAGCACAGCCAGGAGCATGGCTCTGCTATGCAACTGATATTTATTGCCCTTAAGCAAATATAGCTAAGAGAAAATTAATTTCTGAATCTGTTGAAATGACATGTCTTAAGTTTCTGAGGCATCTGCACCAATTCCACTGAGGGGAGACATTTTATACTACCAAGCAATTCCCAGACACTTGCCACATGTCCTAGAGTTCAATTCAGCTCTGACACTGGATCCAGCTGCAAATCCAGATGGTCCCTGCATTTGTGAATGAGCACCTGTGAAGTAGGGACCTCATCAAAACCTCTTTGAATTCTTTCATTGGCCAGGATAGCACAAGAACTCAGAGAAATACCTTGCTTTCTGGTTGACCAGTTGACCAGTTGACTATAGAAGGTATCATTGAGGAAGAGCCGGAAGTAAGAGACACACATGGCCAGGGAAAGGCTTGGAGTTTCCAAACACTGCATGTTTGCCCAAACATAAACTGGAAAGGTCTCCTAATTCTTTAGGGATGTATGGACTTCATTACCTAGGCATAATAGACTCCATTTTTAGCCAAATTCCTTTTTCAAGAACACGAGGGAGGAAGACTGAAAATTTTAAGTTTCACACCATGAATGTGTCTTTCCTATGAGTACCTTCTTCCCCAGGAGCCCAAGAACCCTGTGCCAGAAATGGGAACAAAGGCCTATATATGCTTTCTATTATTTCACAGTTTTGTAATGAAAATGATTATAACCCCAAAAAGAGGGACACAGGGGGAAGGAACTTTTATGCAGCTTCTAGAAACTTCAGATATGCATCTACTACTGTGTGACTTCTAGGAAAGTTCTCCCCTTTTGTCTGAATCATAAGTGGGGCATCATGGCTACCACCTTTGACTACTAGAAAACTTGAAGAATAAAACCACATGTTGGAGAAGGTGGAGGAAAAGTACTGGTGAATCCAGAGTCCCTGGTGAGCTGGATCACAATTGCCTATGTAAACTCTTCCCTGCACACGTTGTTTTACTACAAGAAGGCAACACCAAAACTCCTCTCTCAGCTGCCACCAGTCATTAATCTCCAACTTAATTCTGACTTTTGAAAGAGACACAAGTCTTCAAGAGGGGAGGGTTGTTATCTGTGCATCTTTGACTCCACTTCTGGGCACTCCCCACAGGTGGGCAACAGCCAAAATCCTCCATGACTGTGGCCCAAAGGAAAGTCAAGTCCACAGAGTCTCCTTCTCTGTGAAATGGGCGACATGGTGATGTGGGGCAACTGAAGACAGTTGCAACATGTGTGAGCATAACCCCTATGTCTGCCATTATCATGCCCGGGTAGAGGAGAGAGAGAAAGGAGGGCTGCCCTCTAGTCTGACAGGTAGTTTTGATTCTCCTCTTGTTCTCCCAGCATCTTTGCTCTGCCTGGTGAGGACGCTAGGCCTTGCCTGGTGTTTTGCTATGACGTCTGAGCTTTGAGAGCAGTTTCCTTCCTCCTGAGCCCCCAGAATAGTGAGGTTTGAATAGCTTGGGTTTTACTGTGTAGAACACAGAGGAAATGGTTTTCCTAGCAACTGTGCTTCTGAGCGCCTCTTCGGGGCGCAGGCCCACCCGCTCACTTCCTCTCCTGCCATGTCTCCTATCTGTGAGTTTAACGCTGTTGCACCCTGCTCTAAATTGGGTGTAGCCGGTTAGCCCCCCCCACCCCCACATCACGGTTTCCTCGCTTGGAAGATCTGTTGTTCCTCTTTGGTCAAGGCATCTTTGTGAGGTCTGGGGGTCTGTGTCCCATGAGATGTCCATGATTACCTCAGATCATACTTCCTCTTTTTGTTGCTCGGAATCTAACCAGGTTGAGAAAATACTGAGGTGCCTGAAGAAAATCTGAATACATTTATTTTTTGCTTTAAGATGAGGTTTTTGCCCATTTTTTTTCCGATGTGCTAACGCTCTTAGAAAAAAAAATGCAGTCGTCCATTTTTTTCCTCAGGCATTTGTTCTCACCCATCTTAACTTGATTTTCCACAGAAGCACAACAAATTCCTCATTCTTGTGTGTGTCTGCCTCTCGCCTTTAGAACAAAATATGCAGGCTGGTTGAGGGGGGAAAAATTCAGAGTATCAAGAAAAATCAAGAACCAAGACTCAATGTGAAAGACACCACCCTTCCTGGAGGGCATCTATCTCCTTGGTGTCTGTTTTAGAATATGTGAGTTTGCACAGAACAGAGGAACAGAGTTTTAGGCAAGCTCACAGCTGCTTACCAGAAAAAACGTTTGGTGGGGGTGGGGGATATTACACCCAGCAGTACTCAGGACCTTACTCCTTGCTCTATACTCAGAGACGACAACATGGTGGACTTTATGTAAGGGGTGCCAAGGTTCAAACCCATGGTTGGTTGCATGCAAGGCAAGTGACCTAGTTCACTGTACTATCACTGAGCTTTCCTTTTGTTGTGGTTGTTGTGTTTTTCAGGGCCTAATCTATACTTACTTGGAAGAGCTCATAGTTTAATCTTGGCACTATGCGTTAAGGATAACTCTTGATGGGGATTTGGGGGGAATTTATCATATTTTTGAAAATGAAGTATGGCTAAGAATAGGGTATTGTGTTCTAGTGACAAAACCCCATGCACATCTCCAGAGAATTAGGAGGACCCTTCCGGAGGGTGTGTATGGGGTGTGTATGTGGTGGTACCAACAGAAATGCATCCAGGGAAATGTATGGAAGCTTCATGCCTTTCCCTGGTCCTGTGTGTCTTTTTCCCTCCGGACACCTCCTTACTGACATCCTATGTAGTCAACCAGTCAATCTGAAATCAAGGTATTTGCTCTGAGTCCTGTGAGCTGTCCTGGTCAAAGAGAGGAACTCATGGAGACTTTGGTAAGGATCTCGTGTTTCACAAGTGCAGGACCCTCTGGGTTGTAGCTGGAGCCAGTGGTAGAGCTGAGTTGAACCCTAGGACAAGTGGCTGTTGGTCAGAGGTTGTTGGGTAATAGAATGGTCTCCCTTCAGTGAAATTTAAGTATAGATACTTACGAAACTTACTGCCATAAGTTAGTATCATAAATTTATTGCTCATGAGAGCAAATCTGGAAATTAATTTGCCTCTTATTAAAATGAAAGCTCCTGGAATCTCCCTCTATGCCTTTTAAAAACATTTTCAGTTTATTTATTTTTTTTTTTTTTAAATCTTTTTTTTTTTTTTTTTAATTTTTTTTTTATTTAAACACCTTGATTACATACATGATTGTGTTTGGGTTTCAGTCATAAAAGGAACACCACCCATCACCAGTGCAACATTCCCATCACCCAAGTCCCAAATCACCCTCCTCCCCACCCAACCCCCGCCTGTACCCTAAACAGGCTCTACATTTCCCTCATACATTCTCAATATTAGGACAGTTCAAAATGTAGTTATTTCTCTAACTAAACTCATCACTCTTTGTGGTGAGCTTCCTGAGGTGAGCTGGAACTTCCAGCTCTTTTCTCTTTTGTGTCTGAAAATTATTATTACAAGGGTGTCTTTCATTTTTCTTAAAACCCATAGATGAGTGAGACCATTCTGCGTTTTTCTCTCTCTCTCTGACTTATTTCACTCAGCATAATAGATTCCATGTACATCCATGTATAGGAAAATTTCATGACTTCATCTCTCCTGACAGCTGCATAATATTCCATTGTGTATATGTACCACAGTTTCTTTAGCCATTCATCTGTTGAAGGGCATCTTGGTTGTTTCCAGAGTCTTGCTATGGTAAATAGAGCTGCAATGAATATAGGTGTAAGGAAGGGGTTTTTGTATTGTATTTTTGTGTTCCTAGGGTATATTCCTAGGAGTGGTATAGCTGGATCGTATGGGAGCTGATTTCCAGTTTTTGGAGGAATCTCCATATCGCTTTCCATAAAGGTTGAACTAGACAGCATTCCCACCAGCAGTGGATAAGAGTTCCTTTCTCTCCACATCCCCGCCAACACTGTTTATTCTCATTCTTTGTGATGTGTGCCATTCTCTGGGGTGTGAGGTGGTATCTCATCGTTGTTTTGATTTGCATCTCCCTGATGATTAGTGATGTGGAACATTTTTTCATGTGTCTTTTGGCCATGCGTATTTCTTCTTTGTCAAAGTGTCTGTTCATTTCTTCTCCCCATTTTTTGATGGGGTTAGATGTTTTTTTCTTGTAAAGTTCTGTCAGTGCCTTGTATATTTTGGAGATTAGCCCCTTATCTGATGGGTATTGGGTGAATAGTTTCTCCCACTCAGTGGGTGGCTCTTGTATCCTGGGCACTATTTCCTTTGAGGTGCAGAAGCTTCTCAGCTTAATATATTCCCATCTGTTAATCTCTGCTTTCACTTGCTTGGAGAGTGCAGTTTCCTCCTTGAAGATGCCTGTAATGTCCTGTAGTGTTTTGCCTATGTGCTGTTCTATATATCTTATGGTTTTGGGGCTGATATCGAGGTCTTTAATCCATTTGGATTTTACCTTTGTACATGATGTTAGCTGGGGGTCTAAGTTTAATTTTTTGCAAGTGGCTATCCAATTGTGCCAACACCACTTGTTGAAGAGGCTTTCCCTGCTCCATTTAGGATTTCCTGCTCCTTTATCAAAAATTAGATGGTTGTATCTCTGGGGAACATTTTCTGAGTATTCAAGCCTATTCCACTGATCTGAGGACCTATCCTTATTCCAATACCATGCTGTTTTGATAACTGTTGCTTTGTAGTACAGTTTAAAGTTGGGAAAAGTAATTCCTCCCATATTCTTTTTCCCAATGATTGCTTTAGCTATTCGAGGGTGTTTATTGTTCCAAATGAATTTCAAAAGTGTCTGATCCACTTCTTTGAAGAATGTCATGGGTATCTTTAGAGGGATGGCATTAAATCTGTATAATGCCTTGGGGAGTATTGACATTTTGATGATGTTAATCCTGCCAATCCATGAGCAGGGTATGTGTTTCCATTTCCGTGTGTCCTCTCTTATTTCTTGGAGCAGAGTTTTATAGTTTTCTTTGTATAGGTCCTTCACATATTTAGTCAAGTTGATTCCAAGATATTTGAGTTTGTGTGGTACTATTGTGAATGGGGTTGTTTTCTTAATGTCCATTTCTTCTTTATTACTGTTGGTGTATAGAAAGGCCATTGATTTTTGTGTGTTAATTTTGTAGCCTGCCACCTTGCTATATGAGTCTATTGTTTCTAGAAGCTTTTTGATAGAGTCTTTAGGGTTTTCTAAGTAGAGTATCATGTCATCTGCAAACAGTGAGAGCTTGACTTCTTCCTTTCCTATCTGGATTCCCTTGATATCCTTTTCTTGCCTAATCGCTATAGCAAGTACTTCCAGTGCTATGTTGAATAGGAGTGGTGAGAGAGGACAGCCTTGTCTTGTGCCAGAATTTAGAGGGAAGGCTTTCAGTTTTTCTCCATTGAGGATAATATTTGCCACTGGCTTGTGGTAGATGGCCTTCACTATATTGAGAAAGGTTCCCTCCATTCCCATCTTGCTGAGAGTTTTGATCAAGAATGGGTGTTGGACCTTATCAAATGCTTTCTCTGCATCTATTGATATGATCATGTGGTTTTTATTTTTCTTGTTATTGATGTTGTGTATTATGTTGATAGATTTACGGATGTTAAACCAGCCTTGCATTCCTGGGATGAAACCTACTTGATCGTAGTGGATGATCTTCTTAATGAGGCATTGAATCCTATTTGCCAGGATACATTTTCAGTTTAATTCAAGTACCAAATAATTATATTTGATATGTCTTATATGGAATATGAATACTATTATTTTACTTGTTTTTGTATATTTTTACATTTATTTATTTATTCATTTATTTAGGTTTTTGGGTCACACCCGGCAATACTCGGGGATTACTCCTGGCTCTGGGCTCAGATCGCTCCTGGCAGGCTCGGGGTACCATGTAAGATCCAGGAATCAAACTAGTTCTGCCACATGCAAGGCAAACGTTCTATCGCTCCAGTCCCTGTTTTTATTATTATTTTTATTAATTTATTTTTGGTTTTGGGGGTCTCACCTGGCCATGCTCAGGGGTTACTCCTGGCTTTTTGCTCTGGAATTCACTCGTGGTGGTGCTCAGAGGCCCATATGGATGCCAGGGATTGAACCCAGACTGGCTCTATACAAGGCAAGCATCTTACCTGCTGTCCTATCTCTGTAGTCAATAAATACTATTTCTCTGTGGCAGGGGAGGGAGACCATGAGTGAGACCAGGTGTTACCTTAAGGAGGTTCCCTTGGGGAGCAGAGAGAACAGTGTACTGGAGAACAGAGACAGGCTGACGTGGTTTTGGTCCCCTGCAGTACAGCCTTCTATGCATCACTTGGGGGCATCACTGGGGTGACTGAGAATGGTTCCCAGAGTCCCAGAGCATCACTCGCAAGTTCCTGCACTTCACCAAATAATTAAAAGAAGAGGAAGGAAGCTATGCACCCATGTAATTACCAGCAAGATCTAAAGCCACACACAAATAAAGCTTGCGATTAACTGGGCCTTTCATCAGCCCTTCTGCAAAGGGATACACACAGTATGTCACCCTTCTAAGCCATCACGTACAGTGAGAATGAGTTCCATTCTGGAGACAGACAGAGGAACTGGGTCCCCAGGATAAGCCCTCCAGCTGATTAATCATCCTTAATGATGAATTCTCTTGCTCCTCCCCCACTGACTCTTTGTTTGGGGGGCCATACCCTGCAAGTGCTCAGGGCTTTCTTCTGGTTCTACACTTGGGAATCACTCCTGGAGGGCCCGGAAGACCACATGGGATGCTGGGGATCAAACCCAGGTTGGCTGTTTGCAAAACAAGCACCCTTCCCACTATGCTATCACACCAGCCCCAACCACGGGCTATTTTTAATCAACACTAAGAGCATGACACATGTCAGCCAAAATGACAGATAGCAGAAACCAGGAAGGGAATTTATCTGGGAAAAGTGAAACATAAATTTCCCCTGGCTTAGGGCAACTGCAAGAGTCACTGCTGATCGCCTTTTTCCACCCAGGCATTATTTTCCACTGGTAAATGAGAAAGGAAGAAATATGCCTGGCAGTTGCCAAACCCTTGGGGATCCATGACTCCTCGTCCAAGGCTAGTTCCACCCCTGTTCTGCACCCACCCCCACCCCAGGATCTCTGCAATAGTGTGTTTGATCATGACCACTATTACAGTTAAGAAGAAGAAAAAGAAAAGCCAAGTTATAAATTCATGTAACTCTAGAGAAGAAAGTCCAGGCTGACGAAGACAGTTTTGGGGTATAGTTTATTCTTTCTCAACTGGCAGAAACTGAAGGGGACTGAAATCTAACCTTCATTTTCTATATCCAGGTGACAAGCTTCTCAGGCTTGTCCCCATTAGAGTATTCCTCAGTGACACACCAATGCAGAAAGTACCGGCAATTGCATCGCTGTTTACTAATGTCTGCCCAATGCCACTGTGATTCACTCTCTGGGATGACTTGTGGTTTGTTTGCAAGGACAATTCAGCTGCCAGGACCTGACAATCCATCATCAGAAACTCACCTCCCCTGACTCTGCATCTATTGGTCCCAGCTACGTCTAGCGCTCAGGGGAATTGGCTGGTATTTTTCCAAGCTGCCATTGACTTGAATGTCCTCAGAAATCTCACGTGGCAAACGAGTCTTAATATCTCCCAAATGTGCTTTATCTGCTTCTCTTCCCATAGCTATGGTCATGGAAGTCTTTAGAAATGAACAAACTGGGGCTGGAGAGATAGCATGGAGGTAAAGCGTTTGCCTTTCATGCAAGAGGTCATCGGTTCGAATCCCAGCATCCCATATGGTCCCCTGTGCCTGCCAGGAGCAATTTCTGAGCATGGAGCCAGGAGTAACCCCTGAGCACTGCCGGGTGTGACCCAAAAACCACAAAAAAAAAAAAAAAAAAAAAAAAAAAAAAGAAATGAACAAACTGGGGCTGGAGTGATAGCACAGTGGGTAGGGTATTTGCCTTGCACATGGCCAAACCAGGTTCAATCCTCAGCATCCCATATGGTCTGCTAAGCCTGCCCAGAGTGATTCCTGAGTGTAGAGCTCAGGAGTAAGTCCCTGAGCATGGCCAGGAGTGATTAAAAAAACGAAATGAAATCAATCATTTGGATGAAAAGAACCAACTTGGTTATTTATGTCCCTAAGAGGAAGTCCAGGCGGTTCAATAAGCAAAGGGAGGAGGTAAGTTTTGGTTTCTGATCAGTTATATTCCCTGAAAAAAATACATTGGGTAAAAGCACATTTCCCCCTTCTGCTGCTGCTGCTGCTGCTGCTGCTGAGGAGAATGTGTCTCTCATCTGTAAGACAAAAGAGCAGCCAGTCAAACAAGCCTTCAGCATCCTCTGGAGTTAAGCCCACTTGGCAGTGCAGGCAAATTCAGCATGATAAAGGGTGAAATCATTGCAATTGGATCAACCACTCCTCTAAGACACGTTTTTTTTTTTTGTTTTTTTTTTTTTTTTTTTTTTTTTGGTTTTTGGGCCACACCCGTTTGACGCTCAGGGGTTACTCCTGGCTATGTGCTCAGAAATCGCCCCTGGCTTGGGTGGACCATATGGGACGCCGGGGGATCGAACCGCGGTCCTTCCTTGGCTAGCGCTTGCAAGGCAGACACCTTACCTCCAGCGCCACCTACCCGGCCCCTAAGACACGTTTTTAATGTTTATTTTTCCAAGAAAAAGAAATGGAGGGAATGTCCAAATTGGGGGAGGTGAGCATTACTCTTAGAGAAAAAGAATGCCCCCGTAGATTCTGGAATATTTTAGCTCCTCTCCCCTCCAGCGAGGGGCATATCACTAATGAGCTGTGTGGTCCCATCAGATGGATTACTCAGCGGATCTGAGCCTGCGTCTTTGTCAGTGAATCTGAAGATTGGCATGCGCCATCTATGAGGCCCTTTCAGTATTACGATTCTGTATTGCTGGCAAAGAATTATGCACCATGCCATCTTTGAAAATCCAGCAAACGGGCCGGGCGGTGGCGCTCGAGGTAAGGTGCCTGCCTTACCTGCGCTAGCCTAGGAGACGGACCGCGGTTCGATCCCCCGGCGTCCCATATGGTCCCCCAAGCCAGGAGCGACTTCTGAGCGCATAGCCAGGAGTAACCCCTGAGCGTCACCGGGTGTGGCCCAAAAACCAAAAAAAAAAAAAAAAAAGAAAATCCAGCAAACAAGATTCAAAAAGAAACAACTCAATTTTTAAATTTGTTTTTGTTTTGGGTCCATATCTGGCAGCAGTCAGCGGTTACTCTTGGTTCTGCACTTAGAAATCACTTCTGGCAGTCTTAGGGGACCATATGGGCTGCTAGAATCGAACATGGGTTGTCTGCATGCAAGACAGACACCCTCCCCATTGTGCAATCGTTCTGACCTCTTCAATTTTTTATTATAATATAATGTTTAAAATAAATTCAAAGTGAATCACTGTGAGATAGTTACAAAGTTGTTCATTGTTATGTATGTAAATATTTTAGGGGATTATTATGTTACTGACCCTAACCTGATCGGTGATTGTGCCCTACCCTAGGGTGTGACCTGGCATTCTGCCCCCACCCTAGGGTAGTACCTGATTCTGCTTCCACCATTTGGGTGGTATCTGATCCCACCATTGGGTGGTACCTGATTCTGGGGGATAAAAACAAGGGTCTGTGGAAGGCAAGAGGCTTTTGGCTGGAACTGATGCTGAGGCTTTGGACTTCAGTCTTGTCCACCGAATAAAGCTAATATTTCCACAAGCCTGACTGTCTGTGAGCTGTTTACCCGCCGTTTCACCTCAGAACCATCAGCTAGACAGGGTGGCAGACGAGTGCTTCGAGCTGAAGGGGAAAGACCTCATCCTCCATCCCTTCATCAGTCAACCTCTTCAGAGGTTACTTGCAACAGTTCATGATTGAGTTTCAGTCATCAATGTCCAACATCCTTCACCAGGGTTCATTTCCTGCCACCAATATTCTCAGTTTCCATCCATCCTGCCCTCTCTCCTGCCCATCTCTATGGCAGACACCACTCTCTCTCTCTCTCTCTCTCTCTCTCTCTCTCACTCTCTTTCTCACTGTGGTTAGCAGTGTTGTTACTGAAGGGGTATCATGTCTATCACTTTCCCTCCTTTCAGCACCCAGTTCTTGTCCAGAGTGATTATATTTCCAATTCTCATCGACTTAGTGGTTCCTATTTTGTCTTCCATGCACACTTGCAAACAAGATTTTAGCTCATGTGAAAGAAAAAAACACATCTTTAGTAGGAATTAAATGCTCCTAGGCAGGTAGCCAGATATTTTGGGGTTCAGGGCTTTCTTGAGCCAAATTTAGTCATTCGTCTGCCTGATTTTCAAGAGAACTAGTGCTAATGGGAACAGCACTGAGGGATGTGGGTACATGGCAAATTCAACAGAAGATGCGCATCTGAATATCAAAGACAAATGAAAAGGAAAAGTCCACCAATCCCCTCCTCCCTTCTGGAGAAATTCATGTGCCCCCACACTCAGTTAACCCCTTCTTCCTAAGATCTAGAAGGATGCTCTGGGTTCAAGCCACAATCCTACCGCATAGGTTCTCTGTGATATTGCAAAAAAAAAGACCTCACATTTCTATTTCTTCACCAAGGCTGATTGGGAGGAACAAATGAGTTTATTAGGCTTTGTTATTACATTGAGTGTAATGTATGGCTATGACTATACAAATGACTTAATAATTGTAGATAATAGATAATATCAATAACTGAGCCCAACATATGTCTGTGTAGAAGTGTAATATGAACCATGGCCAAACTACACACATGAGAACTCAGAGCTGGTCTCACTATGGACAAGACACCAGGCCTTCTGGTGGGATAGCAGCAGGAAAGATCCATTATTATTCCAGCTGTCCCTCAATGTTGAGATCACCTTTTGTCTGATACAGAAAGAAGGTTCTTTCCAGCAGCATGAGAGGTGTCAGCTGAAGCAAAAATGTGTGAATCCTTCTTGCTATATGGAAATACAGGGAATAGCTGGGTTTTAGGAGACATGCCATAAGGGTGATCTGGAAGAAGAGATGAGCTCATTCAGACACTATAGGTTTGATAGGCAAAACTCCATACCAGGAAAATGTTTGTAGTGGAAAATGTCACCACCAATAAGCCCTCCAGATGGGAGACAGCTTGTTGGGAAAGAAGGTTGGAAGTGGAATTAGAAAGGAAAGCAAGGGTAGAGCAAGGACTTGGATCCAGCATCTGGTGGCAGGGAAAAGGAATCTTGTCATTCTTTACATATCTCATAATCCTCACTCCAAAGTGCCTTTGAATACTTTTTGTTGTTGTTGTTTGTTTGTTTTGGGATCACACCCAGTAACGCTCAGGGGCTACTCCTGGCTCTTTGCTCAGAAATCATTCCTGGCAGGCTCCGGAGACCATATGGAATGCTAGGATTAGAAATAGGGGCCGTCCTGTGTTGGCCGTGTGCAAGGCAAATGCCTTACTTCAGGTATCATATTTTTGCCCCTATCCTTTCCAAGATATTGAACAATAACCATATGGAGAACTATTCTCCCAGCAATGATGCACAGGCCTGAAGCCAAGCATGACAGTTCCAAGCCCTAAGGATTGAGTTTGAGTGCAAAAGAGGCACATATTTCAGACTTGTTTGCCAGTTTTCCCAATTTTGAACCCTAAGTTTATAATTTGAAATAATTTTAAAAACTGTTTTATATGATTGTCGGGTTTTTTTTTGGGGGGGGTTCATATATGGCATCGCTCAGGGGTTACTCCTGGCTCTATGCTCAGAAATTGACCCCAGCAGATCAGGGGACCATATGGGATGCCGGGATTTGAACCACCGTCCTTCTGCATGCAAGGCAAACACCCTACATCCATGCTATCTCTTTGGACCCTGTTTTAAATGATTTTTAAAATCAATAATAATTTTTTGAAACTCAGTTACAGAGAAGATCACACCTCCCACCTGGAGGCACAAAGGGATGCTGCTGCCATTGTTCCTTTCTTCTTGTAATGGGAGATAAGGCTTATTTATTTTTTAATTTACTTTATTTTAAAGAGCATGTATCACAGAGTTGACATAGTTGATAATAATATATTTGTTTCCAGATAAATGGGAGCAAGATTATAAAAATAGAGAAGAAAGAAAAAAAGAAAAAGAAGTACAGTGATGAGCAAACTTGTGAAAATTATTGTATCTCCAATAATGACAATAAGTCATTGTCAGAAGACTTAGTAAGTTCTTATTGCTAACTGACCAGTCTGTTACTTCATTTGCTTCTGAAAATTAAGTGACTTCAGCTACACATTGAAGCAACACATTGGCATCTAAAGTGGTGTGTTCCACTTGGGGATGACAGTATTATACAAAAATGGAGTTGTCACACAGTCACAAATGCAGCTGCGTGGTCCAGGAATTCCAAGCATTATTGCTGATATTGTGGCTTTTGTGGGATGTGGTTTTGGCTGCCAGGTCTGGAAGTAAGAAAAGGTTGGGGAGGGTTGGAAAGAGTGCCCAAACTCTCCAAAAAAAATCCTGGTGATGTCTACTCAAATACATGGAGTTTTGGTCAGAGTGGTGTCTCTGCAGAGTAGCAGATGAGTTGTGAAGCAGGACCATAGGCGAAGCGACAATTATGGGTGAGGAGTGCAACATTCGTGGCTCTGGCAGGGTGGATAGTTGGCCTGCCCTCTCATCTGGAGATGGTCAATGATGCTTAGTTTTATTGCTTATTTACTTTCTTCCTTGAATTTTATTTGTCATCCACTCTAGGAGATCGATTGATAGGGAATGTTTGAAATTCCTCACTATGAGAGTAGTAGAAGAAACATGTGTCAAATGTTTAACATGAGTTTTTTTGACCACCTTTGGAGAACAAAATTTATCAAGATTTTTCCATTTTCAAATGGAAATCTTTTAACTTTGAAACCTGGGCATTCACAGGAATTGTATCTGCCTTTATCCATCATTTATCTGCTCAACAAATACTTGTTAGAATTTCATTATAAATTATTTAATTTTAGTTATTTTATAACAGCCAATTTAGTAATTTAGGGGTTAGCAAGTTCTTGGTGCACTCATGCATTCATTAGTTGGCAATGTCATTTATTTTGTGAATTTAATTAACAAGATAATTTATCAGAAAAGTTCCAGGGTCAGAGAGATAGCATGGAGGTAAGGCGTTTGCCTTTCATGCAGAAGGTCCTTGGTTCAAATCCCAGCATCCCATATGGTCCCCCAAGCCTGCCAGGAGCAATTTCTGAGTGTGAAGCCAGGAGTAACCTCTGAGCATTGCTGAGTGTGACCCCAAAAAAAAACAAAAAAAAAAAAAAAAGAAAGAAAGAAAGAAAGAAAAGAAAGAAAAGTTCCATTGGTTCAGTAAGAAGAAAAAGAAAGAAAGAAAAGAAAGAAAAGTTCCATTGGTTCAGTAAGAACTTGAAATGCATTAGCATTACTAATCAGTGTTGCTCAGGTGCAACATAGCATCAGTTATGTCTTATCAAAGGTCTATTGAAACCTGGAGTCCATGTATAGAATTTTCATCGATTCTCTTACACTACTCTCTCTCTCTCTCTCTTTTTTTTTTTTGGTTTTTGGGCCACACCCGGCTGTGCTCAGGGGTTACTCCTGGCTGTCTGCTCAGAAATAGCTCTTGGCAGGCACGGGGGACCATGTGGGACACCGGGATTTGAACCAACCACCTTTGGTCCTAGATCGGCTACTTGCAAGGCAAACGCTGCTGTGCTATCTCTCCAGGCCCTACTCTCTTTTTTGTTTTAGTCTCATCGAGACTATGATTTTAAGATTTCTAAATCCCCACGAAGGTGATTCTGACCTTATTATTTTCCTCTTTTCAGTTTTTGGGCCATACCCGTGGTACTCAGGGGCCATTCCTGGGTGTGCATTTAGGATTGACCCCCTGGAGGTGCTTAGGAAACTACATGTGGTGCCAGGGATTCAAACCAGGGTCCTTGGGATGCAAGCTAATCCCTGTACTATCTTTCCAACCTTAACTCTGATGTTTTCATGTGATGGATCAAAAAAAAATCAAAAGAATCCAGAAAAGCGTGGGGGAAATAGCTCCAATGGCAGAACACATACCTAATATCAGAAAGGCCCTGAATTTGATTCTTGCATGGTGAGGCTCCCCATCTGCCACTAGTGTCCCCCTAGGGGGCTTGAAACATTGCCATCCACAGTGGTTGCACTCTGCTGGGATCATTTCCATTTAAAAGAAAAAGAATTTCGGAGGGGCCACACTCAGTGTTGGTGAGTTACTCTTTAGGGGTTACTCCTGGATCTGCACTCAGAAATTACTCCTGGCAGGCTTGAGAGACCTTATGCGATGCTGGAGATGGAACCAGGATCAGTCACACGCAAGGTGAATGTTCTCCCAGCAGTTCTTTCACTCCAGCCCCTGAAGAAGAATTTTTAAAACACTAATGAGTAGGGCCCGGAGAGATGGCACAGCGGCGTTTGCCTTGCAAGCAGCTGATACAGGACCAAAGGTGGTTGGTTCAAATCCCGGTGTCCCATATGGTCCCCCGTGCCTGCCAGGAGCTATTTCTGAGCAGACAGCCAGGAGTAACCCCTGAGCACCGCTGGGTGTGACCCAAAAAGTAAAAATCAAAACAAAACAAAACAAAACAAAAACCACTAATGAGTAGTCTAAGAAGATGGTGTTTTCTTACAAAGGTCCTGGGCCCTAGAGGAAAAACACAGGTTTTCCTATGTGAGAAGGGAACATAGAAAAGCATGGAAGATAATTGCAAACTGTTCTGGAAAATGTTTGCCCCATGACTCTCAATAGAAAGGTCTTTGTGATGCTTTGCACAATAGAGATGGGAGATTCCTGTCTCTTTGCTTGCCTTGTGTTTCTTATTTGTTGGCTTGCAATAAACAGAAAACAATAATCAAGGGGCATCAGCAAAATCATTTCAAATGGAATAGATTCCATTGTTTCTGCAAAAAATTTCCAACCATGGTACTTGAAGCACCTTTGTTGAAATTCTTTCTCTTAAGACAGTGAGTTGGTTTCTTGGGAGAAGAGTTAAATTTCAAACATGGCTTTGGAAATGGAGCCTGATGTGTTTTTTTGTCTTGTGTCAAAGGCAGCTCTGCCTCCACCCGCTGTTGTATGTCTTTGTTTGGCATCTAGGGCAAATGCTGGACTTTGTAGGCAGCCCTGGATTTCAATAGTGACAACAATGCTCACTGATGTAATTTAGATATTTTTCTGCAAGTTTTTTTTTTAACCCAGAGACAAGTAAGTGATGATGTTTTGAACCCAGTCACCAAGCTAACTTCAATACCAGCTGCAGAAGTCAGCTTAGAAATCCATTTTGCAGGTTTTCATGAAAATCTTGATGAAATTGCAGAGCTTGATCTAGGGGGGACAGGAAATTCTGCAGCCAAGGAAACCCCTATGCATCCACTGTATCCTGAGGAAGGATATTAGTTCCATCAAAGGCTTTTGCCGCCATACTGCTTCTTTGCAGTGGAGTCTCACAGAACACATGTATTTGGGAGGAAGGGTTTGGGGCTACGCCTGGCTCTGCTCAGGATTTACTACATGTTTTCTGATCAGGGCTTACTGACAGTGCTCAAGAGGGTCAGTTTGCAGTCCCTTAACACCTGGACTATCTCTCTTATCTTCCCAACTCAGTACTTTTCACGTGAAAAAGGAAAAGGTAAGAAGATTATATTTCTGTGACTTATACGTTTTTAAAAGTAATGTTTTAGTCATGAATTTTCCAGGTTTGTTGTTGTTGTTGTTGTTGTAGTTTTTGTGAGGGAAGACATTCCACAGTGCTCTGGGCTTACTCCTGGTTCTGTGCTTAGAAATCACTCCTGGCAGTGCTTAGGGAAACTATATGGGATGCTCAGAAGTCAAGGTTAGCCTAAACCCTGTATTTTTTCTCTCGCTGGCTCCTGGCCTATCCTGCTTTTAAATGTTATTTTACTATATATGCCAAAACATTTTAAAAATTACTTTAAAGGTCTTTATTTAATCTTTCTTCCTTTCTAAAATTTAAACTCCTCTAAATATCTCAAAATTATTATTTATATGCACTTGATCTATTTAGCTTTAATTCTAAATCCTTCAGTTGTCACTCATACTAAAGGATCCCTCTAACTTAAGTGATAGGAATTGAATGTAGAAATTATACTTATAGCCCAAATTCTCTATATAAAAATAACTATTTATAAGCTGAGCTTTTGCCTTACCAACCTGAAAGTATTCTAAACCACTTTTTCAAGACAATACAAAGCACACCAAAGTGAACACATATTTAACACAAAATTATAGATGTTATGACTTACACTACTTAATCATCCTTCCACTTAGCTTTAAGCTTGCCTAGGGTTAAAGTAAATATACCCACCCAGGAACCAATGGCCAGATCCCATATTAATTTCATTTTCCTTTCCCACTGCATTTGGGGACACTATTCTACGGAATGAGAACTTTCATTCCAGCAGAGATAGAAAACATGAGAACCAGAGACTAATCTGAGTGAAAACCACAGTGACAACATCTGCATCGTTTTCTTTCCTTTTTATTTTCCTTTGTAACCAAAAGATTAACTTATTGAACCTTTTTGTTTTGAGTCAGAGGGTTTGGGCCACACCCAGCAGCACTCGTGGGTTATTTCTGGCTCTGCACTCAGGAATCACTCCCAGCGGACGGACTCGGGACCATATAGGATGCTAGGGATTGACTCTGGGTTGCCCATGTGTGAGGCAAACACCCTCCCCACTGTGCTACTATTTTGGGCCCCTTAAACTTTTTTTTAAAGTGAGATTCAGGTAATGTAAAATGAACCATTTTATTATTTTGGGGGGATGGGTTTGGGTCACCCTTAACTGTGCTCAAGGCTATTCCTGACCCTGTGCTCTGGGATCACCCCTGGATATGCTCAGGGGATAATATATGATGCTAGGGACCAAACTGGGATTAGGTACATGCAAAACAAACACCTTAATCTCTACTATCTATCCTGCCTCCAATAGGACCATATTAAAAATTAAAAAATCAGTGGCACTTTGATACATCCACAGTGCATGTCCTATTCTTGTTATGCATAGCCAAAACATTACCATACCTCCAAACTAATACCCTTTACCCATGAAGCAGCAATTCTCCCAACTTGATTTCTAAATAGTTCATGAAAGTAGACTTTCATATAATATTCCTTTTTTTTTTTTTTTTTTGCCATCTGCCTTCTTTTAGCATGTCTTTGAGACCCATTCAAGTTGCAGTGGGAATCAGTTCTCAATGTTTTTTTTATGAATGAATAATCTTGCATTGTACCAAGAGACCGCAGTAAGAATATATATTTTCATCACCCGCAGGCATGGATTCTTCTCTCTTGGCTAAGTGAGTAGCGCAGTTCTGTGCATGCCTGTACTGGAACTTTCCAGAACACCTGCTTTCAGTTCTTTCCAGTATGTGCTCAGGAATGCTGCTGCTGGTGGTGGTGGTGGTGGTGGTGTGTGTGTGTGTGTGTGTGTGTGTGTGTGATTGGTATTACTTTTGCTTTTTTTTTTTTTTTTTTTGGTTTTTGGTTTTTGGGCCACACCCAGCGTTGCTCAGGGGTTACTCCTGGTTGTCTGCTCAGAAATAGCTCCTGGCAGGAGGCACGGGGACCAAATGGGACACCGGGATTCGAACCAACCACCTTAGGTCCTGGATTGGCTGCTTGCAAGGCAATGCTGTGCTATCTCTCCGGGCCCTACTTTTGCTTTTTACTATGGGAGTATTGGACAGTTTCAGCAGCAGTTGAATCATTCAGCATTCTTTCTCATAATGGAAATGTGGCCCAATTTATGGTCATCCTTGTTATGTGCAAATAAATTTTAAAATTTTTTATTTTATTTTGTGGGTGTGAAGTGGTACCTCAGGATGGTTTTGACTTTACATTTCCTGAAGGACTAATGATGTTGGAGACTTTTGTGTGTTTTGCTTCTGCCAACAGGGAATTCTAAGTGCTGTCTTCACTTCCAGACTAGTTCCCTAAATTCTAGTTTATTCTTTTCTAATTACTCTCAATTGTGTCCTTTGATTAGGGCAAATTGGATCATATGGCCTTCTGAAATCTGTTCCCTTTCTTTGTGCCACACCAAGTTGGATTCAACCCATCTATATGGGTAGAAAACCTTTAGATTTTGCCTCGCTCTGCTTCTGCCCTATGGCTCTTCTAGAATTGTTTTAATTATGGTTCAGAGTGATAGCACAGCATTAGGGCATTTACCTTGCACACAGTCTACCTGGGACAGACCTAGGTTCAATCCCCAGCATTCCATATGGTCCCCCAGTTTGCAAAGAACGACTTCTGAGTGTAGAGCCAGGAGCAACCCCTGAGCACTGCTGTGTGTGGCCCAAAAACAAACAAACAAAAATTGCTTTAATTATAATCACCTAAGCATTTGACATATGGAAAGGTAGAACGTTTGGGGAAGGGAAGCCTGGAGTGGGAACTCCAAATGATGCTCAGTCAGCCTGGAGGGCTAGAGAGGAAACTCTAGGCTGTGATTAAGGCAGGCTTGGGTCAAATCAGAAGGCGAAGCTTCGAGAATGAATAAACCTTCATTGAGGAAAATTTCCTTTGGAATCCCGCGATCACAATTAGCCCTGTTGAAGCCTGTGACAGTTTTTGGAAATTGTCTTGGTGGTAATTGGTGCCTGTGAGGAACATACTCCCCATCCCCCCAATTATAACTAGGGGGTCTAAAGCTTGCCTTCGGGCTGGGTTCTATCTAAGGAGGATTATTGTGGGAGAGCGAGATGCTAATAGGGAAGGGGCAGCCAAGCTTCTTGATGTAGAAAAAAAATATGAATAATCAATCAGGATTATAATGTGGAGAGAGCACTCCACTCCCCTGGGAGAACAGATCAGAAACGAATTCTGGAATCCTGCTCATGTGCTCAAAAATACTGTTTACAAATGGCAACACTTACAAGACACCTACAGCTATAAAAGACGCCCTCTCAAGTGCCACACACAACCGATTTCCACCAAGGCCAGGCAGGTCCTGTGACTCCAGAGGAGAAATCAGAGAAGCGAAGCTTAGGTGAAGAAAGGCTCAATTCCAAACATACCTGCCCCTAGATGGGTGGACAACTCTGCATTGCATTGTGGTCTAAAACAGCATTGTTTGTTTGCACAACTTCATCAGTGAATTGCATAGTCAACACAGAGGAGAGGAGTGGGGACTGTTCACTCATGTGACAAGGACAGGCTTGTGTCAATCCAAGGCCACCCAGGGACTGGCAGTGACCAGCAGAGACCAGCCCTCAGAAAATGAAATGAAGTCATCTCTGGTACCGGATATGACATTTCTCTGTTCTTCTGCTTTGCTGGTTTCTAAGCACCTCCTGTCTTGAAGGGGAAAAAAAAAAGCCCCAAATGCACATTGGGGGTATTGCCCCCTCTCCTGGGCTCTTGCTAGGAAGAAGGATGTGGCTGGCTTTGATGTCCAGCTGTTTCCTAACAGAGAAGGCAAGCGATAAGGTTCTATAGGCCTCCTTTGAAACCGTAATTATTCCCCAGCCACATGGAAATGAGCTGCTCATTTAGCCCTGAGCAGCTGCAAGCAGCATTGGTTTTGTCTCACAGAGCGGGACTGTGTAAAAGCGCTGCTGCATATTCTGGGGCTCAGTGATTCCTCTGTGGCCTCTTCCCTACCCCTGCTTTATTCTCTGCCATAGCGCTAGATTTTGTGACCGCTAGCTAGCATCTCACCCAGAAAAATAAACCAGAAATTTGATCCAGATGGCAGACCGCAGCTCGGGCCTACCAGGAGCCCCTGAAGGTTCTGCTTCTTTGGTCCATCTTTCTTCCACGCACCGTTAATGCCAATCTTGGCACATCCCATCTCAGCTGCCAGGCCAGCCTGGCCCTCCTGGGGCCCTGCTGAATGCTCCTCCATTGGGCTGCCAGAAGATTCAGTCTATGATGGTCGGAACCTGACTGCAAAGGGATTATATTCAAGAGCAGTGAATAAGTCCTGCTTGTGGTCCTAAAAGGTTTGTAGCCCCCCAGCACCACCTCCCCACCTACCAGTTCTGCATACAGGCACCAGAAATGGCATTCCCATCCACAGACTGAATATCTTTCATCAAGGTCCCCCCAGCACAGGAAATGTGTTTCTGACATTTGAAAATTTACCACTGGAGACAAATAATTTTCCTAGGGCTGTGCTTAGGGATTCTGAAACCACCTATGAGATCCGAGAACACTCCCTCCCAACCAATTCTCTCCCCCATTTACCCCATCTTTAAAAGGGGGCAATATTTTTGGTGTCATTTTATTATGTTTTGATTTTGGTCTTAGGGCCACACTTGGCAGTGCTCAGGGGTTACTCTTGGCTCAGAAATCACTCCTAACAAGCTCCGGAGAATATAAGGGATACTGGGGATCGAACCTGAGTCTGCTGCATACACGGCAGCAATGTTATTGCTCTGGCCCCAAAAGGGGACAACTTTTGACACCCAAGTCTAGAAGCAACCCAGGAGCCTCTGACTAGCCAGATGTTGACCTTACTTTCTTTTACTGTGTGATGAAGCAAGTCAGACAAAAGCCTAGACTTCTGGGAATGGGGTCCCCTATTTCTCTGCCAACCTTTTCATGCTGTGCCCAAAACTCTCCACCCAACTTCTGGCTTTGTTAGGGGTACTAGATTCCTTGCCTCTCATTATTATTTATGTGCCTTTTTTTGAAGGGTCCTTTGGCCTCACCTGCCAAATCTTTCAATAGCTAGGCAGGTTGGGGTCAGGTCCCTTGGTGGATGATGTCACAAACCAGCAGCAGGTTTCATGATGGCTGATGTTAGAGACCGGTGACAGTCTCAAGGTAGCTGATGTCACAGATAAGTGGCATTCGGCAAGGCTTTGTTACTCAATGGAAGTTCTAGAGCTGACATGGGAAAATTCATGAAAATCCTGGTGTCATCAGCAGCAATGTTTTAAAGGTGATGTTTGGGCAGTGAGTTTGACACCTTTGCGAACTGGCCCAATTGATTTGAATTCCAATAAGATGCTGACAGAAAAAGATGTCTGGACTCTCCATACTCTGGTACCCTGGGAAGACTGTGCACCCGTTCCTCTATAATTTGTGCTCTATACTTATCTGCACTGTCTGTACCTTTTTTTCTGTAGCTGCTGTCCCCTCCCTGCCTCTGGGGACATGCTAAAGTCTCTGTAGCAGGGGCTGGCAAGATAGCAGGGAAAGCTCTTATTTTGCATGTGGCCTACTTGGGTTTATTCCTTGGCACCTCCTTGGATTCTCCAAATAGTGCCAGGAGTAATTCCTGAGCATGGAGACAGGAGTAAGCACTGAGCACTGGGTGTGGTCTCCAATACACAACACAAATAATGAGGTTTCCCTCACAGGTGAAGTCCCAAGGTATGCCCTGCTTGGGCAGTGGACAGGATATTCTTTGTCTTCCTCTGCCTCTACTGACCAAGTGGCTTGATAGGAGATGCCTTGGCTTCTGGATTATTCCACCAGTTGTCACTGAACTTCGGTAACATAATGTCCAAGGTCCAAGTCAACAAACTCCCAGAGCCTAAGAACACCGGGCGGGCCTAGTGCTTTGAAATACATGAAGCTAAAACAGAAATTTCTGTCCAGGGAGATGTGAGCCAAGGGCAGGATGAAATGTTCTAGCAATTGCATAAGAATTCTGTAATTATTTATGAGATGAAGAAGTGGTAAAAATCAAGGAGTTTTTTTTTTCCCCACTTGTATGGCTTTGTAATACTCTCGTGTTCTTGCTCCTATTTAGAGAAACAAACTGGAAATGTGCAGGTGAGAAATACATGGTGGGGGGCATGAGCACAGGAAAGGGAGTAAGGAAACACCACCAGGAAGCTTTGTCCCAACTATCAAGTGGACCTAGAAGCACAGGCCAGGTGCCTGTGTGCAATCAGTGTTCAAGCAGAGATTGCTTGGATTTAATTTTCCCATCAAAGTTAACTGCCAGCCATAGGAGTTTAGAGTCAGAGAAGATTTCTTTTTTTTTTTTTTTTTTTTTTTTTTTTTGGTTTTTGGGCCACACCCGGTAACGCTCAGGGGTTACTCCTGGCTATGAGCTCAGAAGTTGCTCCTGGCTTGGGGGACCATATGGGACACCGGGGGATCGAACCGAAGTCCGACCAAGGCTAGCGCAGGCAAGGCAGGCACCTTACCTTTAGCGCCACCGCCCGGCCCCGAGAAGATTTCTAATGTACGAAGCTTGAATTGATTTCTTAGGGGCCGTCTCCTCCAGGCAATGCTCCATGATTTTACCCTCCAGCCAGGATTAAGATGGCTCCCTCAATCATTGTTCAAGCATAGATATTATGACAGAGTAAAATCTGTCTCTCTCTCTCTACTGGTCTGTGAGCATGCCAAGGGCAGTGAACTTATTCTCACTGATTCTGAACCACTGCCTGGTTCTGCATGGTCATGATCAAATATGAAAGACAGATTTCATTAAAGGAATTGACAAAAAAAACAAGCAAATAATAAATGGAGCCCTCATGATATTACAGCAGGTAAGGTGCTCACCTTCCATACAACCAACCCAGATTTGTCACAAGGTACCACATAGGGTCTTTCCAAGCCCCACCAGGAGTGATCCCTGAGCTCAGAGCTCAGAGGGCTAAGCTCTGAGCATCCACCGGGTATGACCCCCAAACCAACACTTAAAGATAAAATAAAATAAACAACAAATGCCTACTTTATGGAATAACTTTATTGGCATACTAGATGTTTCTTTGGTATTTAAGAAAGACATATAGAGTTTTATGGAGAAGGTAAAAGGTGACTACAAACACCTATCTTTGTTTGCTATGGGTCACACCATGGTGGCACTCCGGGGTATACTCCTGGCTCTTGCACTCAGAAATTGCTCCTGGCAGGACAGGGGACCATATGGGATTCGAAACCACCTCATTCATACCTGAAATCGACTATCGCAATGCAAGGCAAAATAGCCCTATCCCCTAAAAACATCCATTTTTTTAAATATTTGTGTTTTTGTCATGACGAATCACCCACCAGCAAGATATTTTATCTGTCATTTTCTAGCTTTCCCCTTCCTGTTCTCTTTTGCATTCTGTATCCTACTATCTGGTTTCCAAAAGGCAATTCGTGCGGACCAACCCCCAAGAATCTGATCTCGTCTCTTCTCCTTCCTCTCTTCTTTCCTAACCTCAAACCAACATATGCTCCAGTCTGGGAAGTTCTCAAGGCCACGTTTCCTGTTTCCTTGAATAAACTCACAGACTCACTAAGCGAAGCCTTTGGCTTCTCTTTCCTCCTCTCCCCTCCCGATTCCTCCAGCTTCACTCTTTAATCAGCGATCTGCTTTCATGCTCCCTTGCCTGTGGCAGTGGATTTCCGTCTAGCCGCAGAAAATGTTCCATGTCAAGTAGGTTTCAATAACCATCCACAAGAGGAAATCATTTCTCCAAAGCGAGCATTGTCCCTGGGAACTCTTGGGGTGTGTGTTTGTGTGGAGAACCAAATCCTCTACCAAACAAAGGAGCTGGTTGAAGAACACCAAAGACCCAGGCACAGGGGAACCTGGAACATGTTTCAGTAAGTCCAGGAGACAGACATTTTGCGTGTGCTGCTTTGGAAATGTTTGCCTGTGAGAATAAATGTCATTTCTCTCACCTGCCTCTCTTCCTCAAGAGTTTTCTGGGGGGGTTGGGGGGGAAGGGGAATAACTCAAACTTAAAAGAGTGTCTGGGCCAGGGAGATGGGTTAGAGGATTTGCATGCAGGATCCAATTTCCCTAGCAGGGATCCCCAGACTGGTGGGCAAACCTAGGTGTCCTCACAGCCAGGCTACTTCTGAGCAGTGAATGCCCTTCACTTCTTGCTTCTGGTGTGAGCTGAAAATCCTCCATGCTTCTTGGCTTACATATTCATGGTGCCAATCTCTGCTCCAGTTGCTAAAATAACCATTTTCTGTCATTTCTGGACTCTTCCCTTTTTCTTAAAGGACGCCAGAGCTGCTGACTGATTGTTCTTTCTCTCCTGCGATCGCATCTTAATTACTTCTACCTACAACCACTTTGCTTCCAAAGAAGGTTCAGGTTAGAATTTCAACATATCGGTTTTTTGTGCTGTGGGAGTCCATTCACAGCTCATAGCAGGTGCCAAGTCCTTCTCTTATCTTAACACACAATAATGGTTTAGAGGTTGCAGGAGAATCACTCACAGGCTTCCACAGGAAGGTTGGTTTCCTGAGTCTTTCATTCACAGTGAAAACTGGGTCATAACCTTCCCAAAGAAAAAAATCTTAAAATATCACAGGGTCTCTCTCCCAGAGTATTTCCTTTTCCTTCCCAGCCACTTTTTGCTGTTTCCTCTTTTTCCTGCCCACTCAATTCTTCCTGTCACCCTCCTCCCTGTCTTCTTTCTTTTCTGTCTTTTTCTATTTTTTCCTCTTCCTTCCCTTCTTCATTACTCACCTACCTACCCAAAGACTCGAGATACCATTCTGTCTTACTGTTAGCAAAGTTGAGGAATTCTCCCAGGAGACTAGAAGAGACTTAGCCACAAACTTGCCCACTAGCTACTTGACTGAGTCTGGCCACTGTTTGATCCCAGGTAGATCAAGATTAAACAATAAAAGCTATTATCTACTGCTTGGTAGATTCTTACTTATGCTTATATATATGTATATATATGTATATATATATATATATCATTAGTGGGTCACTGCACTGACTCTAAGTCACTGGAAAAGCATTGAGAATTGTGGGAGTTCCTGTAAAAATAATCAGAGTCCCCTGGTCTATTCATTATTCCCAATAATCTTGGAAATGCAAACTTCTGGTCACACCCCAGAACCTTAATCAGATTTTCTTTCTGTATGTTAAATGGAGTCTGCTGGACAATTGAAACCAGCAAATGGAAGATGGGCCTCAAGCTCAGGTACATTATTCAATTTTTTCATATAGAACCTTGGTTCTGCCTTACCCAAGGCAGATATTAGAATGACTTTATTTTCCCAGTTTGGGGGCCATATCCCGCTGTGCTCAAAGATCAATTACTTCTGGAGGTACTTGGGGGACCCTAGGTGTTGTTAGGGATTTAACTTGGATCTGGTTCTGTGCAAGGCAAATATCTTACTCACTGTATGATGCCTCAAAGGTTAAATCACCTTCCTTTTGTGGTTATTAAAATGATGGTTCTGCAAAATGCTGAAAGGAATCCATAATTAAGTGTCTTGTGATGAGTTCATGCTGTTGGGAAGAAATACAGTGAAATAATTCCATCATGCTGATCTTCAATAGAATTGAATAGTCATCCCCCTGGGGCTTCCTATAAAGCTGCCCACCAGAAAGGTTTTGGATACCTGGACATTGAATCCACTATTCAAGTGTGCATTTTCACAGGC
Organism: Suncus etruscus; assembly: GCF_024139225.1. Classification (NCBI taxonomy): domain Eukaryota; kingdom Metazoa; phylum Chordata; class Mammalia; order Eulipotyphla; family Soricidae; genus Suncus; species Suncus etruscus. The sequence goes on along the minus strand of NC_064854.1, from coordinate 21,123,526 downwards.
AAGTCTTCATTTTCAATCAGTTTTTTGACTTGTTTTTTTGAGTGTGTGTATATGTGTATGTGTATATATATATATATATATATATGAGAGAGATTATCAGCAGAGATTTATTGGTTGTAATTTTATTAGTCTGTCCAAGGAAAAGAGTATTGCTAATCCATCTTTGCCTCTTCTTTCAAAAGTAAGTATTTAAAGTAGTGGCATTTGCTCTGGTGAAGGGGAACATGTGGCTTACGCAGTTGTAAGAAAAAATTTGTGGAAAGCAGGTGCTGGATCAAGTCTTTTCTGCAGTGAATCTCAGCTGTTCTGTGCAGAGGGAGGCCATTGGATCAGCTGGAGTGGGGACAAGGCAGGTTGTTCTGGGCAAGAATTAAGCTGAATGAGGATGACAAGGCATCTCTAGACTCTGACTGTCACTCGCTAGCTGTTTGAGAAGGACTTAAGCCTTTCTCTCTCTCTCTCTCTCTCTCTCTCTCTCTCTCTCTCTCTCTCTCTCTCTCATTCCTCCTAAGTTCAAATTTTGGGGCTAGAGCTATAGTACAGTGAGCAGAGCATTTGCTTGCATGCAGTCAACCATATTCAATCCCCAGCATCCCATATGGTTCCCAGAGTCCCATCAGGAGTAAATCCTGAGCACAGAGACAGGAGTAAACCCTAAAACCAACTTTGGTCCCAAAACAACAACAACAACAACAACAACAGCAGCAGCCAAAATTCCAGTCGTTGTCAATGTAAACATTATTCAGCCAAAGTTGACATGAGTTAGCACCTTAGTTCATGTTCAATTTTGGTGAAACAACTGGAAAAATATTATAATTGGAAAAACTTTTTTTGTGGGGAGAGGGTGGCTTCCAAGCCATATAGGGACCATATAGAACACTGGGGATGGAACTGAGGTCCATCTTGCAGCGGCAGTGTGCAAGGCATAAATGCCCTACTGCTGTACTATCTATTGCTCTGGCCCCAGAGGGCTTTTTTTAAAGCTCAGTAATCATTAGCACTTCCAATGGGTAGAGCTCTCCATTCTCTAGGCAGGGTTAACAAGCAAGTTTTCTTTTGCAAGATTTAATGTTAACTGAAGATTAAGTGAAAGTGTCAAGTGGATGAAATGCCTCCCCCCCATTTTGAGCCAAGTCTGAGTGGACAAGAGATTCCGTAGTACCATCAATTTTGTCTGAGAGAGACATATGGGCAGACGGGTAGTATAAGGATGAGTGTCTTATAGACACAAATATTCCATCTTTAGTCAAAAATCACAAAACTACATTTCTTTGGACGCAGGTCTTGACTTCATTCCACTCTTCAATACACATGTTTTATTTCTTGGCGTAAAAAATAGGATCTATGGGATCCTATTAACCAATGACTAATACACTAACATTTTCATTGTTGTTGTTGTTTGGGTCACATGTGGTAGCACTCAGGGGTTACTTCTGGCTCTGCACTCAGCAATCCCTCCTAGCAGGCTCAGGGGACCATATGAGATGCAAGAAAAGAAACCTGGGTCAACCACATGTAAGGCAAATGCCCTCCCTGCTGTGGTCCCCAACACCAACATTTTAAGGTCCAGGAATCCCTGCCCTTATTCACAATTTTACCTTCTGTGGTTTCAGTGTTAGCCACAGTGACAGTCTGAAAAAAAATTTCTGTTCAATCAGATACCTTGAGATGGAAAGAAAGATCAAGTTCAATATATACTTGGATTGCATATCATCTTAAGAGTTCTATTTTTATTACTGTTCATCTCTCACTGTGCTTAACTGACAAACAAAACTTGTTCATAGGTCTGTATGTTTTGAAAAATTCTGGTGTTTATATATATATATCCATTCTCAAGAATGTATTTGCTACAGAGGCCCCTTGTGTTTGCAAATGTGGTTACGATGATAGCCATGTCCTGGGACCCAGACCCCCTTGACATGTGACTATCACTTCTTCCTTCAAAGCATCCCTTCCATTTCCCCAAGCCTGGGACTGTGGGATCTATTGATAGAACACAGCAGCATGGCCCCAAGGCCTCGTCTCAAGAGATCTGGCACTTTCCACTTCCCTCTCTCAACCTCTGCTGCTCTGTGAGAAAGTCCCAGCCTGCAGAGGGACTCATAAAGGGCATGAGACACCATGCAGATGGCCCTAGTCAAGGTCAACGTCTGGGCTTGGATGCCGCCCTGAACAAACTGGGTCCTGGCTGACCTCCTCACTGCTGGCTCTGGCCAGAGGGAACAGAAGAGCCATGCAGTCTAACCCTCCCCAGCCCCAGCACAGAGGAACAAAACATTCCCTTTTATTTGAAGCTGCTCTTTGGAACAATTTCTGCTATGACAATAGATCATGAATGCAGAAGTTGAAAGCAGTGACTTTAAACATATTTGAATGGATGAGTTGGTACTTCCAATGTTGACAAACACACACAATGAACTACTGAACTTGTTTACAAAAGGGGGGATCTGGAGACACGCGTCCATGGATGTGATCCTGGTGCCACAAATGTGGGAGCAGCACATGGCCTGGTGATAACATTAATGAGGGAAGAGGGAATGCAAGGACGAGTCCAAGGAGGGTCCTCAGGAAAATAAATTTTTCCTCCTCTAGGTCACTTTCAAGTATCTCTCGAGTGACTTGTTGCCCTTCAGTGGATGGATGGGGAAGAAGTAAGAACTTCAAGATTGTAAATGTGTATGTATGCATGTGTGTACCAAAGTAGCAGATAAAGAAACAACACATGTTTGGGTCAGAGCGATAGTGCAGCATGTAGGGCTTTTGCTTTGTGCGTGGCCAACTCCTTTTTCCCCTATGGAACCCCACGCCTGCTGTGGGCTGTTTCAGAACCTCAGACCTTTATTTCTCATCTTGTACCCAAGATCGAGGTGCTGGCATGGTTGGTTTCTAGGGGAGACTAGCTCCAATCACACAGATAACAAAGAAGAAACTCTGGGGTCACTTCTTCTGATGCCCCACTCTGCTGACCTCACCACACCTTTATGTTTCCCCAACTATGACTATGGAGAGGGTGAGGTGAGCTTGCACATTTGAATTTGGGGAAGGGGATCGCTTCAGAAAATACTCTTAGCTGCCAGACCCCACTGTGGGAATGAGGGTGGGAAGGGAACTGTATTTATCCGCACACATGCTGTGCTCTAGTGGTGCCTAGAATCTTGACAGAGTCCAGGTATTTCCTATCTTCTGCTGGACCTGTGGTTGGGAGCTGCAGCCCCAGTTTTAGGGGTGCAAGAAAGGAAAGACTTTCAGTGGGGATCTGGATCTCAGAGAGGAGAGAAGAATAATTTTTTCTTGGGCAGAGGTGGTAGAGAACTGGACCCCTATGAGAGTTTATTTATATAGTTTTAAAATTTAGTTATTTATTTTGCCATGCCCAGGGATTGAACTGGCTTGGCAGCATAGGAGGCAAGTGCATTTACCCCTGTTCTATTCGCATTTGTTGTCCTCTTGAAACAAGTGTTTTAAGCCCAGAAGGAAGAAGGGATGCACTTGGAAAGTTCCTTGGGACAACAGCAAGGATGAAAAGGACAAAGTGAGACTGGAGACAGGACACTTGAGGGGGTGGTGGGTGAGTAGGGATGACAATGACAATTCCCCCCAAACTAACAGCAGGGTAGGAAGCCATGCTGGTGGAAGAAACAGTGAAGCTGGGTCCCTGGTCCGAGTCTGGTGGCTTGGCCCACCCCTTCTGGGGTCAGCATCTTTGGGGCGATAAAGGTGGTACAATTCATGGTACACATAACTTTTACATTTTTGTTTGTTTGGGGGGGGGCAACACCAAACAACTCAGGAAGTACTCCTGGCTCTGTGATCCAGGATCACTCTGGTGGAGATCAGGGGGACATAAGGGGTGTTGGAGATTGAATTTGGGTCAACCACATGCAAGGCAAGTGCCTTTTGGATGTACTAGCTCCCTGGGTTGGGCACCCCACTTTCCTGGGAGAACCTGGCTCAAGCTGTTTTTGTGAGAAATGCTTCCCAATATCCACAGCCTTGTCTGTTGGCTGCCAAGAAAATAAAAAAAACTCTTTGATCTTAGGAATCCATTAAGCCACTGTGGTGAGCCTGTGTACCCTGAAACGGATCCCCCATTTCGGTAATCAGTATGATTCAGTGAGATAGTAATCTGAGGGCAGGAGCTGGGCAAAGGCAGTCTGCTGGAGGAGAGCTGGGGAAATAGCAAAACAGCCTGAAATGCCAAGTGCAGAGAGGGCAAGGGGGCAAGCAAGTGCTGCAGGCAACCCTGTGGAGTCTCTGAGTACCCTGTGTCCCTGTTGGTGGCATCTGGACATGGACACAAACCTGCTTCCTTTGCTTCCTTTTCCTCTGAGCACCTCTTAGGGTTCCCCTTCCCTGATATAGGGCTTGATTTCAAGGGGAATACCTGGGCTGGAATCACAGAGGTAGAGAGTGAAGGCAAGTGGTTTGAAGGGGGAGGGAAAGAAGAAAAGGAAGGAGAGAGAGAGAGAGAGAGAGAGAGAGAGAGAGAGAGAGAGAGAGAGAGAGATGGATAGACAGAAATAGAGACAGGAGAGAGGAGAGAAGAAAAGAGAGTGGGAAGAGAAAGGAGAGAGCAAAGAGAGACAGGAGACAGAAGAGAGGAGAGAGGGAAGAGAGACACACGGATGCATGAATAGACAGATGGACAGTCAGAGACAGAGAGGAGAGAAAAGAGAGTGGGAAGAGAGAGGAGAGAGCAAAGAGAGAGATAGAAGAGAGAGATGGGAGACAGAAGAGAGTAGAGAGGGAAAAGAGACACACGGATGATGGACAGACAGATGGTTAGACAGAGAGACAGAAGAAAGGAGAGAAGAAAGAGTGGGAAGAGAGAGGAGAAAGCAAAGAGAGAGACAGGAGAGAGATGGGAGACAGAAGAGAGGAAAGACACGGATGGATGGACAGACAGAGAGAGAGAGACAGAGAGACAGGAGACAGAGAGAGGAGAGAGAGATCTCCAGCTTTCTCTCATTGTGGCCTTGCCCTGATCTGCCCGGCCACCCTCCACCTCCCACCTCCCTTCCGCACTGCCTCCCCTTCCAACTCGCCCTGTGCTCTCCGGAGCGTCCCTGAAACCAACCAGTGATCTTGGGCGAACCTTCGAAGGGCTCCGGCCCCGCCCACCATACCCGGGGGACTCCGCCGGGTGGGCGTGGCCAGACCAGAGGGGCGTGGCGTGGGAGTGACAGATGCAAATAAGAAGGCGTGTCCTCCCCGCGGCCCCGCCCCTCCCCGCCCCGCGCCTTAACTCGGACGCGCGGGGCTGCGGGTGTGCAAGAGCCGCCCCGCGCCGCACCCGCCGCCGCCGCTGATCCCGGGGCCGCCTCTCGCCCGAAGCGGAGCGCCTCTCCCCGCCAAAGCGCCGGATCTCGGGGGGCGCCGCTCGCTCGGAGCGCCTGCCGGGCCAAGGGAGCCCCGCGCCTTTGTGCGGGCGCGCGGGAGCGAGCGTGCGAGGTAGGTTCTGCTCCCGCACTTACTTTGCACACAAAGACCGAGCGCCCGTGGGGGGAGGCAGGCGGGCAGGCAGGCGGGGAGTGATGCGGGGGACCCCCGCGCTGGAAGGGCCTTAGGGTGTAGGGTTGGAGTGGGGGGGAGGCCGGTCCACGGTCCCCGCGTGCGTGATCTGGCTTTTGGGGGGCGTGCGGGAGCTCGATCGAGCACCCCGAGGAGGGCCCCGGGGCGCAGGGGCGTGGCGGGGGGCCGGCGCCGGGGAGATCGAGGGGTCCCCGGGTCGAGGGGCGCTGCGGGGAGAGGCGAGGAGGCGGGCGGGCCGCTCCCGCTCTGCTCCGTTTATTGTTGCTTCTTCGGGGCCTGCACGCGGGCAGCCTCTCTTGTCCACCCGCAACCCCTGATCGAGCCCCCGTCTGCCCCGCACACTGCACCCCAGCACCCCGCAGCATCCTGAGCTCACTCCGCCTGGCTGGGCCCACAAACAAAGGAGGGGCCGCAGGGGGGTTTGCACCCGCAGGCTGGTGCAAAGGTGACCCCGGGCAGGTTTCCAGACAGCCTGCCAGGAACTTTTCTATTTGGGGGTTCCGTGAACCCCACATCTAGGGGGTGTCTCTCTGCACTCCGCATGCCCCTGGACTTGGAATCCCCTGATCCCCTCTGTCCCAAGTGCTGCTTCAGGTGCCCCGGAGGTCCTGGGGTTTCCCTGGAGCCCTATAAAGCCTTGTTGGGTGAGTGCCTGCTAAAGCTGGAACTTCAGAATGTGGGGTGTTGCTGATCTGGTTCATTCTGGGGGTGCTCACCTTTCTTTCCCCCCCATTCTGAGGAATACTTGTTAGCTGGGGGCGTTGATTTCCTCTTCCTGGTCTCTTTTGGAGACTGTCCCGAGTTGGCACGGGGTGGCAATAGAAGCTGGAATTATGCTTAGAGTAGCTACTTGCCTGCTTGACATTTGTCCTGCAAAATCCGACGTGAGCTTTAGAAAATTAAACACAGGTGGGGACTGACTGGAGCCCAAAGTACAGCGGGGAGGGCATTTTTTACCTTTCACATGACATGACTGATCCGGGTTCAATACCGGGCATCCTGTATGGCTCCTTGGAGTCCCTGCCAGGGGTAATTTCTGATCACAGAGCCAGGAGTAAGCCCTGAGCCTTACTAGGTGTAGCCCATGAACAAAACAAAACAAAATAACAATAAAAGATGAACCCCAGAGCAGACACTTGTCACTCAAGTACTACCCTCCAGCCCCACACATCTTTGCGTGATTTAACTTGCTAGGTATGTAGTTGTTTATTTGTGTGTGTATGTGAGAAAGAGAGAGAGCCAGAGTCTAATTTTTTTTTTATCAGTCACAGCTGATCAAATATATGCAAAGACCCACAAACGAACCTTGTGAAACCAGGTAGTTTTTGTCTGTCCTCTTTGCACCAGATGAAAAGCAAATTCTGAGGTGCTTTTTTGATAGCCTTTCTGGGAACCACCTGTTTCGGAGCGGGAGGAAAAACAGGGTCATCTTCATTTCCTTGGTAGCACAGACAGACAGACAGACCTTTTCTTTTGGTTTCAGTTGATGGGTTTGGGAGCTTTGAGCTTACCTAGCTGTAAAAGTCTGAGATCTGAATGCAGAGCAAGAGAGAGAGAGCCACGGGGCTTGTGGGCCTGAGTTCTCTCTCTGCTTGCTTCAGAGAGACCGGCCAGTGAGGAAGTTTAAGAAGGATTTCCCAACCGACAGCAAGCGGTTTGGGGACACGTGTGTTGTGTAAAAAAAAGAATGGGGCAACACGTATCCCCCAGCTTCAGCCACAGATGCTTTTGTCATCTCGTACTTTTATTTTCCACTTGTAAAAGTGCTTGGCTGTTGTCTCATTCCAATATTGAAGGCGACCAGAGGTTTTCACCAAAACTCTCTGGCCATGTGATCCTTTCTTGCAGTTAGAAGAGCAAGAGCGAGCGCCTGGGGAGGAAGTTGTGGCCTGCATATCAGGTGCAGGCTTGTTCCTGTCCCTAATTTGGGGCATCTATCTGCAGGCACTCTGGGGTGCTCTGCCAAGTGGCTGCCAAGTTTTGATGGTGGTGGTGGGGGGTCGGTTTTCAGCTGTGGTGATCTCTGGTTCTGCAGAAAGAACACACAAATTCAGAAGAGGTACCCGTGAGAGTGGAAAGAGACCCAGAGAGAGGGAAGCGAAGCCTCTTACCCTCACTAGAAAATGGGGTTTCTTCATTTCCTGAGGATGGGGTTCTGGGGGAGTGTCTTCCGCCAGCCCAGGCTGGATGGACCTGAGAGTCAGAGTTGAGAGGCCCTGCCGTGCTCTGTTATTCTCTGGCAGGCCCCTTCCTGCCCGTGTTCTCTGTCCCTTCCTGTCATGCAGAGAGGTAGGCTTGGTTCATGCTCAGGAGCAGGGCCATGAGGGCCTATCTCTGATCTGGAATGGGGGTATAGGTGGCTGGTTCATTCATTCATTTTGTTATCTTTTTGTTTGTTTGGGGGCCACACCTGATGGTGCTGAGGGGTTAATCCTGGCTCTGCATTCAGAAATCACTCCTGGTGGTGCTTGGGGGCCATATGGAATGCCAGGGATTGAACCTGGGTCACCTGCATGCAAGTCAAATGCCCTCCAGGCTGTGCAGTTGCTCTAGCCCCAGTGGTACATGTTTGCCTTCATTTCGGGGCCATATTTGGTGATGCTGAGCATAAAAAAGTGAATCCTGCTGGCAGGTTCAAGGGGACCCTATGGGATACCGGAGATCAAACCCAGGCCGGCCATGTGCAAGACAAGTGCCTTCCCTGCTGAACTATCATTTCAACCCCTTATTTTATTTCCTAATGGTTGAACAGCTCACAGGTTAGGGGAGCGAGTTTTTAGGTCTTTCTGTAGGAGAGGACGGGGTGGGGGATGGGGACCTAGAAGGGGTTGGAAAGTGGTGGGTCAGTGTTTTGGACCCACATTATGATTAACCTGCCAGCTCCTCCCTCACCGTGCTCTGTGCCACAGAATGGAAAAGGTCAGCAGATTTGGTCGAGTGAGACCAAGATTCCAGGCATTTCTCCACCTCCATAAAAGCTTGGAGCTTCAGCTAGCAGTAAGCAGCTGCCCACTGGCATCTCATCTTGGACCTCGCATGGCCCTGGGCAGGCTGAGTTCATACAGGTTGGCCGTCCTGGGGGCATCCTTTAGCTAACCTGGCCCTTTCTTTTCTTTTGTGGGGACCCCTCTCCTTTCCTTTTCCGGGCCTTTGTTTGTTTGTTTTTTGTTTTGGGATCATATTGGGCAGTGCTCAAGGGTTTTTTCTGGCTCTGCACTCAGAAATCGCTCCTGGCAGGCTCTGGGGACCATACAGAATGCCAGGATTTGAACCACCATCCGTCCTGAACCGACTTCATGCAAAGCAATCTCCCTACCACTGTGCTACCTCTTGGCCCACAGACCCTTTTCTTGATGGTTTTTTATTTTGTTTTGGGGCCACATCCAGCAGTGCTCAGGGGTTATTTATGGCTCTATGCTAAAAAAAAAAATTATGCCTGGCATGCTTGGGAGACCATATAGGATGCCGAGGATTGAACCAGGGTCACCTGCGTGTAAGATAAATGTCTTCCGGCTGTGTGCTATGGCTCAGATCCCTTCCTTCCCTTTTTTTTTTATTTGGTTTTTTTGGGTCACACCCGGCAGCACTCAGGGGTTACTCCTGGCTCCATGCTCAGAAATCGCCCTTGGCAGGCACAGGGGACCATGTGGGATGCCGGGATTCGAACCACCGTCCTTCTGCATGAAAGGCAAATGCCTTATCTCCATGCTATCTCTCCGGCCCCATCACTTTTTATTTTTTCTAGAAGGAGTTTGGGGCCACACTGGGAGGTTTCAGGGCATTCTCTTGGCTCTGTGCTCAGGGCTCATTTCTGGCAGGAGACCCCTGGCAGTGGTTGCTGTGGCTCAAACAAGGGTGGTTGGCCCTATGCAAACCCTTCCTTTCGCTCCAGTCCCTCCCTCCCTCTCTCCACCGCTTCATCAGCGTTGGTCTTGCTGGAACTTTAGGGAGCAAGTTCTGGCCCAGCACTGACTTTCCTAAAGTGGACAGGATATGACAATTGATCGCAAATACAGCCTGAGCACTGGGATGGGGAGACTGCAGTGCTATTCCTGCTCCCATCCCTGACCTCCACTGGCCTGATCTTCTACCTCCAGGGTTTATTGAGTCTTTGCTAGAAATTGCAGGCATGGACCAAAGGCCTGTTGGAGCCTTTTACATCTGGCTTTGCTCATTCACGGAATGTTCTGGATGCTCAGCTATCTGCTCTCCAACGGAGCTTCTGAGCTTCCGCTGCTTCTGTCCAGGTGACTCTCATTTCCATGAAGTGTAGTTAGGGGGGCGGTGTTAAAGGTAATAAATGTGGTGCTTCCTGGTTCTTTATTTCCACTGATCTTACAGAGAAGTAGTTGAGAGTGCTGCCTGCTTTGGGATGTTGGGATAGTTGCTTTGAGTTCCACTGGGGTTTTTTTCTTCAGGCTTAGATTTCCAGGAAGACATTGCTTGTTGTCTTCTGAGAAGAGCTGGGAGGCCACAGAAGTGGAGGACGTTGTGGTTTGAAGGGATGAGAACTATTGCCCTCGGGACAGAGCTGGGCTCAGACTCAGACCCTCTCTCCAGACTGAGCCACCTGAGGGTCAGGTCTCTGCCAGTCTGTACCCAGCATCTAGCGAGCCTTGAGGCTTTGATTTGGGCAAGTTCTGGGTCGGGACTGGAAGCATTGGCCAGGCCTGATCATCCTTTGTAGGGTGGATCTTTGACTTTTTGCATTTTGATTCATTCAAAGCAACGGTTTTAGAAGGGATGTTTGTTTTAGTTTTGGAGCCACACCTGACTGTGCTCAGGGCTTACTCCTAGCTGGAATAACTCTTGGCAGAGCTCAGGAGATCCTATGTACTACTGGAGATTAATTTTGGGGCAACCACTCTGTCTGCTGCTACACAATCTGTGGACTCAAAAGTTCCATTTCCCATTTGGGGGAGGGCACATCCAGCAATGCTCAGGGGTTACTCCTGGCTCTGCACTCAGGAATCACTTCTAGTGGCCCCAGGGTACCATATGGGATGCTGAGAATCGAACCTGGGTCGACCATATATAAGGCAAAAGCCCTCTCCACCATCACTCCAGCAACCCCAATAGTTGCTTTATAGGTTTCACATGAAGATGGGGCCCAATTGGAAGCACGTGATCAAGTCATTTAGTCAGAGCTTGTGTCCCTTGAGTTTATTCTAGAAAATGCTAATTTTGCATAAAGCATCCTAAGACTGTTGCTTTGTTATTGAGGGATTGATATATTTTCTTTGAGCATGCACGGGACATGTGTTTGCAGAATTAGTTTGTGTTTTTAGAATTCTCTTACTCATTCGTACATTTCCTTCTCTTCCTGCCATTTCTGTGTTCAAACACCATCACTCCCTTCTTTGCCCATGTTTCCTACACAAGGGAAATTCCACCCTTGCTTCCTTTTCTTTTAGGTGGTAGTCCCTGTGCTCATTTTGGTAGTAGTGTGTATTGGGGTGGGGAAAACCGCTACTGGGCTGTTTGTTGAAGATTTCACACTTGTTGGGTGGACATCTCAGTGTGGGGTCCATGCTGGGGGCATGTGTGTGTCTTCATGTCTTTATACTTGCAAGGACACACTGTTGCCACTCAGCTGCCCCTGAGGACCTAGAAAGGAGTTCCTTGTGTAATGTATTGTGAAAAAATGGGGGCATTTGTTATGTGATATTTTTAGTTTAGAAAAGTTAGCAAAGGGACTGGAGCAATAACACAGGGGTGGGGGAGGATGTTTGTTTTGCATGTAGCTGTCCTGGGTTCAATCCCTGGCATCCCATATAGTATCATATAGTCCAAATCTTCCAGGAGTAATTTCTGAGCACAAGAGTTAGGAGTTTTGTGGCCCAATAATTAAACAAAAAAGAACAAAGAAGAGTTAGCAACAAGTGTGCAAAGAACGTGTCATGGGGTTTCTGCTGGGTTAAGCACTAATCCTTCGATGTCAGGACCCGCTTACACTGGGAAGGGACCCCTTCCTGAAGAGAATATCTCTTCAGGGGTTTCCTGGAACCCACTTCCTACACTAAAATAGCAGTAGCAGTGAATGAACTCAAATTTCAAGTTCAGTGTCTCTTGGAGTTGGGTGATGGGAGGATTTCAGATCATAGCCATGTGCACAAGAATTTTAACCAAACCTTCTTTTTCTTTTTTTAACACTTAGCACACTTGGTCATCAAGAGGACAGAATGAGCAGCATTAAACTGTGGTCAGAAAAGACCAACTTAGGGGCCAGAGTGACAGTACAGTGAGAAGGTGCCTTCCTTGCACTGGCTAACCCTGGTTCAATCCGTAGCACTTCCTGAGTTCCCCATCACTGATGCCTGAACACTGCAGGTTGTGGCCCCCAAACAAACAAGCTATTCTCTGTTCTGCAGAAAATCAGCCCATGCATTGCTAGGTTGGGGCCTACTGGAAGTAGAGGGGAGAGATCTGGTGGCTTGGCTTGGGAGGGGGTTTGTGACAGGGTTGGGACAGCTGATGGCCCCACATCTGTGTCCTTTGCTGTTATCTTTGCCTATCACTCCCTTGCACAGGCCGGCGCACCGGCCTTGATGAGAGAGAGGCTGTGATGATAGGCAGAGCGAGTGACTGTGGTCTGGTGGGACAGTGGACAGCCAGGTGGCTTCTGTTCATAGGTAGTTGGGCCCTCCTCCTCCTCTTCTGGCCCTTGCATTCTGCTTGCTTCCAAGTCTGATGATCTCCCTCTGTGGAGCGATGTTCTAATTTCATACCTATTAGAAAACTCTGATCAGGTACTGGGAAAACACCCAAACATTAGCAGGAATGGAAGGTTGGGAACTCGTAGCTGGGGAGAGATGATAAGACCAGGGGATTGGTGGGGCTCAGTGCAGGCCAAGGACCTCCGTGATTTCAGCTTGCTCTGAGAAAGGCCAGTCCTTGGAAGATGCAGCAACTTGAGGTTTGGTAGCGAGGAACTTGGCCAACTTGGAACTTAGCATCAGTGACTCCATTTTGGCTCCCTCTTCTTTTTTCTGACAAGGCAACTAGGTTTTCTGGCACGGTGTGGAGTTGTTAGAAACTGCCGGTAGAGCTGTGGGCATCTAAACCCCTGGGCTTCCTCTCCTGGGGCCCAGTCTCTGCATCTTGATCACAAATCATCTTCCTGTACCACTTCCCCTTCCTGCAGGGGGAGGGGAGACTGGGTGTGGCCCCCACAGTCACCTCTAGCCCAGCTTTTGGGCACCGCCCAGAAGTTACCGCCCTTTTTTTTCCTTAGCTTGATATCTGGGACCACACCCTTCGAAGCTCAGGGGGCTACTCCTGGTTCTGAGCTCAGAGATCACTTTTGGGGGTGCTCAGATTTGCAATATGCTGTCTTGGGGACCAAAGGGGTGTCAGCCTCATGCCTGGTTAAGTGCTTTCACCCCTCGCCTGTCCTATCTTTACCTTTTCAGCTAGGGTGTGGTTTTGAACACAGTTGCACAACTTCAGATGCTTTGAGATGAGGGGCAGCTCAGGAGCCCTCAGGCCCATCACACACACCCCTACACCCCTGTCTCTTCAGTATTGCTGTCACTTTTTGTGAAAAACTTCCATTTGGTTTCTTTCAAACTAGTTTGAGAATGAGGTCCCCACAGTGGTGGTTACTAACAGGCTTGGATATATTTATTTTCACCTGGGTTTTTCTTTCTTTTTTTGTTTTTTCGTTTTTTGTTTTTTTGTTTTCGTTTTTTTTTTTTTTTTTTTTTTTGGTAACACCTGCAACGCTCAGTGGCTACTCCTGGCTCTGCGCTCACAAGTCGCTCTCGGCAGGCTCCAGGGACCATATGGGATGGCGGGATTTGAACCGAGTTCTTCCTGTGTTGGCCATGTGCAAGGCAAATGTCTTACCACTGTGCTATCGCTGTGGCCCCATCACCTGGATTTTTCCACCTCTCTTGCCTACCCGCTTTTGTGGAAGGAAAGAGGCCTCTGCTTAAACTACCACCTCCTGTGCTGGATCTGACCAATTGTGTTCTCTTAAGTTCGGTGCACTGTGTGTCTAGTGCGACACTAAAGATGAACAGAGATAGTGAAACTTGAATCTTGTTTGTGGGAGCAGATGCGTCTGTAGGGGTTGTTTATGGTTCAGTTCATTCATGCTCCACTATCTGTTTTTCTGTTCCATGGCCTTAATTTCTCAATTCTGATTTGTGTGTTTCTAATATTGTGTGCATGTCTATTTTTTTTTATCTCAAACCTTGAGCCACATTATTTAGCCCTATCACTTGCTTTTTACTGACCCCCTCCAAATCGCCCTTGAAAAGAACTAGAGAATGACAATCCCCCCAACCCCACCCCGATCCTTTCCACTACTCCTCCCCTCTCCTCCAATCTCTTATAGGAGGTCTTGAGTCTCCAACTGCTTTTGAAATTTTCCTACCATGGTGTGATTTTCCTTGGGAGATGCCAAGAGATTTTTCCTCTGCTTGCTGAGGCAGGATTTCCAGTTGATAAGTCGGGGGTGGAGTGGGGGGGGGCAACATTCAGGTTAAATGCCAGCCCAGCTGGGCCGGCACTGGTAAAGGAGCAAAGTGTAATTTTGGGGCGGACTGGGCAGTTTGATCTGGTACAGATTCATTGGGAGATTTATGGTTACTTGGCATTTAAGATGCATTGCAACCAGGAGGTGCTGTTTAGGGTTGCCAGGGCACTGGGCTCCAAGTATTATACGAGAGTTTCTTAAGCATCCTCATTGCAGAAGGCTGTGTTTGGTTGGGTGCACTGGCCTTGTATTCTGGTCTCTCCCATCAGACAAAGTTTCTGCTTCTGAGCTGGGCCCCAGGCCAGACCTTGAACTTTTTCCTTCCCTAACTTAGCGCCTTGCTGATCTGTGGCTATTTGCAAATGCTGCTGCTTCAGCCTCTGAACTGACATTGGGGAAGCAGAACATTCCACTAAGTCAGTTTTCATAATGAGCCTGCTAGACTAGTACCTCCTCTGTATGCACAGTGGGGAGGGCACTTGCCATGTATGTGGCCAACCTGGGTTTGAACCCCAACATGAGCACCACTAGGAAATTCCTGAGTATCATTGAGTGTGGCTCCCAAACAAACAAAATATAGAAAACATCTTTTCCTGAGCACATCAAGCGCAATAACCCTGACTTTGGGGCCTGAGAGATAGCACAGCAGCAGGGCATTTGCCTTGCATGTGGCTGACCCAGGATGAACTCGGATTTGATTCCCGGCATCCTATATGGTTCCCCAAACCTGCCAGGAGTGACTTCTGAGTGTAGAGCCAGGAGTAACCCCTGAACACTACTGGGTTTGATCCATAAGAAAACAACAACAAGGCCCTGGAGAGATAGCACAGCGGTGTTTGCCTTGCAAGCAGCCGATCCAGGACCTAAGGTGATTGGTTCGAATCCCGGTGTCCCATATGGTCCCCCATGCCTGCCTGGAGCTATTTCTGAGCAGACAGCCAGGAGTAACCCCTGAGCACCACCGAGTGTGGCCCAAAAACTAAAAAAAAAAAAAAAAGAAAAGAAAACAACAACAACCCTGATTTTGCTTACAGTAATGTTGCAGGTTTTGATGGGGATGGCCATTTTCGGGGTGTTCCTCATTGGAATTTTCTCAAGAGACCTGCAGAGTTGAACCAAAGCTGTGTTTTCCTGTAGGCGGTTATTTTGGCAGTTTCTGAATGAATCGTGTGAACCAGGCTCTCATTTTCAGCATGTGTTAGCATGAAAATATTCTACCCTTGGCCAGGGAGTCTGCAAAGCTTTGAAATGCTCCATTGCATATTGCAGGGTGAATTGAATCTCCCAAGTTCCCTTTTTTTAATCTCCACAATTTTTTTTGCAGGGACCCACCCATGTCGTGGGGCCATGAGTGAATTCCCATGAACTAAACCCGCAGATGTTGTTTGGGTCCTCAATGCCAGATTGCCCAGCCACCTGGGTCAGGCTCAGGACCCACAGGGCTACCTCTGGGGGGAACTCAGGGGCATGTGTGGTGCTGTGTTCTGACCAGGGCTGGCCTTCCTGTACCATCTCCTTGGCCCATCTTGCTCTGTCGTTTGTTTTCAAAGCTTCTGAGTCACTCATGCTTTTCTCATCCTCAGTAAGTCCTCGTCCTTCCATGGTCCTGTGATCCTTGCTCATCCACCCTGAGTGACGTTGTCTGCATCTAAACAACTCCCAAAGGAGCTCTCATTTGTTTAGGGTTCCCCTCTCCTGACCAACCGAAGACAGTCGGCTGAAGGATCCCTGTCTCAAAGTGTGTTTGTGTGTATGTGCGTGTGACTGCTTCAGTTTGGTGCCAGTAGAAGCCCAATAGCCAGCACCTTGTACTGTCACACACCCAGAACTTCTAGGGCTGTTGTGTCACTGGGGAAGAGCCACTTACTCTTGTGCAAAACATTTTATGTCAACAGAGAGACAGTTGGATGGAGCTGGAGTGACTCAGCTGTATGTTGACAATCCTGTTGTCTGACTCTCTGTCTCTCTGTCTCGGTCTGTCTGTCTCTCTGTCTGTCTGTCTCTCTGTCTGTCTGTCTGTCTCTCTCTCTCTCTCTCTCTCTCTCTCTCCCTCTCTCTCTCTCTCTCTCTCTCTCTCTCTCTCTCTCTCTCTCTCTCTCTCTCTCTCTCTCTCTCTCTCTCTCTCTCTCTCTCGCCAGACCCAGAAGGATAGGGCCTACAGCACTTCTGGGCACACAGAAGATCCATTCTGTGCCCTGCTTGCCTGGCATTGTGGGCATTCCATGTCGCCTGCAACTAATGCGACTCTTTCTTTTTTTTTTTTTTTTTTTTTTTTTTGGTTTTTGGGCCACACCCGGTGACGCTCAGGGGTTACTCCTGGCTATGCGCTCAGAAGTCGCTCCTGGCTTGGGGGACCATATGGGACGCCGGGGGATCGAACCGCGGTCCGTCTCCTAGGCTAGCGCAGGTAAGGCTTACCTTACCTCCAGCGCCACCGCCCGGCCCCTAATGCGACTCTTTCTCTGCCCTCAGAGGCAGCCCCCAAGGTGCCTTGTTTTAGCAAAGAGGTCCTGGGCCCAGAATGGGTGCTGAGACAGATCAAGGCATAGCAGGGTTTTGACTCCTCCCCAGAGAGGGACTTCCATGTCTTGTCCCCAGTGGGCCTGGCTTGCAGAATTAGAGGGTACATGTAGTAGTGCTGGCCTAGCTACTCACCCATGGCGCGTGTGTTGCGGCTCCCCATCAGAGAAGTTTCTGGGCCCTGCTTGGTAACTCCTAGAGGAGTGAGAACAGGCCCAGGCCTGTGTATAGACATGCATGTCGTCACCTCCTTACTGAGGGCCTGATTTGCAGGCCCAGTGTGGCTGTCACAGGAGGGGACACCAGCCCCTTGTGGCTTGGAGTGATGTTCCATGCACAACTGGGCTCCGCCCTGGTGCTGGGGGACATTGTGTCCTCTGGGCTGGCCGGTCCCCAGTGGTGCCAGTTGGCGCTTTGTTTTGCATTGTTGGTGCTGCCGAGGGTGCCTGGGGAGGCCAAGCAAACCTCTTGCTCCTTCCTCGCTTCTGTCTTGCCCTTGGAGCCATCTCTGGCTGTTTTGCTGCCCACATGGGTATTGGGGGGTATGGGGATGTTTTTCTTCAGCATGAGACACAAGGGGCCTTTAAATGACTGAGGAGCAGTGGATAGATTCTCCGAGGTAAGCCTTCCAACCCCACAACCCTGTTTCTCAGCCTATGTCTTCCCGAAGCCCTTTTAACCTTGGCTCCCCAAGCACTTCATGAACATGATTTACCACCTGTGACCTTTTGGAATGCCCTGAGGTCCAACTTGGGGCATATAAGGCCCCCCAGGGGCTTAATTGACCTCTCCCCAATGTTAAATGGAAATGATCCCTTACCCCATAGTGTTGCTGGAAGTATTGTGGAGAGCAAAAGTAATTTGGGGGTTATTAAGGACACCTTTTATCTGTTTGAAGTAGGAGGGTTTGGGGGGCTCTGGGGGGCTATTAAATGTACCTGTGGTTGACCAGGTCAGTGTGGTTAACCAGGCCAACTTTGTTCCCCAGAGGCAGATTCATGGGAACTTTGACCTTCCCCAACTGTAGCTGGGACATGCAATTGAAAGTCTGCAGAAAGCACAAGCTAAAGCCCTTCTCCTGGTTTGCTTGGTAATTAAGTCCAGCCAATGTGTAAACTTGACCTTGCAGGCTTAAACAAATGCCCCATCTCCCCAGACTAAATATGGGCCATGTCTCCAGGACAGTGGACAAAGCGCCAGCCCAGGAGGGAACTGTCAGAAACGAATGTTCTCCAAAGAGCTTCCAAAGGCCACCGCTGTCACTCTTTGGATCGGATGTCCTTGGCTTACCTTAGAGAAAAATGTTTGTTTTTTTTTTAACATGCAGTAACTTTTATCTCTGTTTGTGTGCGTTCATTCTGCCTGGAGTCACTAGTGCTGAAGGCTTCCTGGGTCTGTGCTCAGGGGTGACTCGGCAGGGCTCTTGGGATCCTTTTCATGCTGGCTGGAACCTGGTTGGTCACATGCCAGAGGGGGCCTCCATGTCTCTGTTATGTCTCTGGCCCCCTTATAACCATTATGTTTTCTGTGATTTGAGATCTGGGATCTTGGTGGAGAAATGGGCATTTTTCTCTAAAGATAATAACTTCCTTGCAAACACGAACATTCACATCAGCAAAATAGCCCTTGAGTTGAGAGATGTTGGACCATAGCTTTCACCCTTTCTCTGGTGGTGGATGTGCTAACAACCCCCAAATGCTGTGCAAGGCTCTGAGCTCAAATCACTGCTACTGATTCTTGTGGGGGTGAGTTGGGGGTGCTGGGACCGAGTTCAGGCTCACATACGTGCTTTTCCATGAAGCTATTCCCTGGGTCCTCATCTACATATTATCCCTTACTTGGCATTAGAGGAGAGATGTTTCTAGTATGCCTATTAGGGAAGCAATATTTTTAGGTTTTATTAATACCTGTAGAATAAGAGAAGGGATTGAAATGTTCTTTTTTTGTGGGAGTGTGTGTGTGCTTTGTAAGTTATTTCTTCATGCTCTGGCCCAGCCTAGCTGTGCACAAATAATTTGGTAACAACTTAATGTTGCCCAAGACTCAGGATGCTTACACTCTATTTCATTCTATTTCAAAACGGCAAAATTTACCTTAGGAGTCAGAGCATGAAGAAATATGAAGATGGCACAGTGGGGAGAGAGTTTGCTTTTTATATGGACGACCCAGGTTTGATCCCCGGCATTCCATATAGTCCCCCAAGCCTGCCAGGATTAATTTCTAGCCAGGAGTAACCCCTAAGCTAGCACTGCCATAAAACAAAAACAAATTTACTTTAAAATACATTTCTGGGGCCAGAGTGATAGCACAGTGGTAAGGTGTTTGCCTTGCACATGGCTAACCCAGGACGGTCCTGGGTTTCATTCCTGGTATCCCATATGGTCTCCTGAGCCTGCCAGGAGTGATTTCTGAGCACTGAACCAGGAGTAACCATTGAATGCCTTTGGGTGTGGCCCAAAACAAAAACATAAAATACATTTCTGATTCCTTAACAGTGAATGTCTGCCTGGGATCATGTAAAGACAGACAGACAGACAGACAGACAGACAAAACACACACACACACACACACACACACACACACACACACACAAATTCTGGAGCTTGGAAATGTTTCCCCCTTTTTTTTTTCTTTCTTCAGCATCAACCCAAGTCTTTATATCAAATAGCAGTTCCAGTGAGTTAAAATCTGTATTTTTTGTCCCTAGACATGGATGAAGACACCAGTGCCCCTTTCTTTGCTCAGGAACATAGCAGTGGGTATGAGTCAGTGCCAGGACAGGAGGCTGATGCCCCTAGCTGACAGATGTCCTGGGGTTGGTGTTGGGACCTACCCCACACCCTAGTCTTTCAGTCATTACTGCCATGTCCTGCTCTTCTCCTTATGGTCATTTTAAATTGCTCTTGGAGGCCTCCCAAGCAGTGTTCAGGGAGCCTTGTGGGTGATGAGACTCATGAGTGATGGAGGGAGTGGACAGTGTTAGGGCCAGTGGCTCTGGAACTCCCCAGGGACCTGCTTAGTACTCTCAGGGTCACTTCTTCAGTGTTTGGGAGGCTGCTGCGTGGTGCCTGGATTCAAGTTTGGGGTCCAGATCATCACAGGGCTGTCCCCAGGCCTCCTCCTTGCTGTTGAATGTCCCGAAGGGTCTGAGCCACTCCCACTTGCCTCTCTGCCCTACAAAGAACCCATATTCAGAAAGGATGTTTGGGGACATGGGATTGTCCTTGAGGGCCTGCTGCTCTTGTCTGTGGACAAGCCTCCAGATCCACTGGAGTTTTTCTATAAAATAACACAGAGCTTTTCTAAAAAGACATTCCTAAAAAGACATCAGTCTTCACGCTCCTGATGGTCTGATTAAGTGGTTGCTTATCTGGTGCCAGCACTGCAGCATCCCTGAACCAGAGAATAGAGGTAAGACTATTTCACACTAAAGGACCATTCTGGACCCTGCTTCCAAATATGGACCCTCTTCTTGCTGCACCCCTAAAGATTTAGATCGCTGTGATGTAGGGAAACCATTGTATTTCTATTGAGTGTGGAGGAAGCTGGGGTATGCTTCCTGGTGGCTACATTTCAGAAAGGTGCTGCACTCTTTGTGTGTCTTTAATGTGGGGGGTTGAGGGTACAGGGAGGCCAGTATGGACTAGAAGGAATTCATGGCTCTGGATGGAAAAAAGAGAGTGAGTGTCAGAGCTGGGGTCCCTCCTATTTATGTCCCCCTCTGCCCCTACCTGATGTTGCCTTTCTGTACCCCAGGAACGGGCCACACAAGGGCAGGTCTTTGATTTTGTGGCTGCCAGTTCTGCCCCCAGTGAGATTCTGAGTTCATGGAGGGTTGTTCGTGGGATAATGGACCCATGTGTATGTGTTTGTAAATGTATGTCTTTCTGTGAGTGTCCATGTCTGTTTTGTGTGTGTGTGTGTGTGTGTGTGTGTGTGTGTGTGTATGTGTGTGTGTGTGTGTGTGTGTGTGTGTATGTGTCTATGTCTATCTCAGCAGTGGGAGACTTTCCTGCTGTCCAGACTTTCTTTCCCATTTAGCCTTTGACAGCTATTTTGGCAGCTACATTCAGGCTCCCTGCGCACATTTTCATTCTACCTGGAGAACATATTATTATGTTGTGAAAATGCTTTTGAAAATGGAGCAACTAAAAAGATGCAGGTAGTCCCGAGCTCCAGACACAGGGTGCCCATTTCCCTACCCCACTTTCCACCTTGCCCTGATTGCTCTTGAGAACAACTTAAACCTTTGGGGCCCCAAACTTGGAATGGAGGATGGGAGTTACAGTACAGAAAACTGGAATTGGGGTAGAGAGGTGATACAGCAAGCAGGGTGCTTGTCCTGTATGCAACCCATCTGAGTTTGATCCCTGATACCCCGAGGGTCCCCTGAGCACTTCCAGGAGTGAGCCCTGAGTGCGGCTTAGTTGTCCCCCCAAAACATAGAAAATTGGGATTAAGTTAGTAGCTACCTGTTGGCCCGTCTATCTAATATGCTTCCTAGGCATTTCTTGAACTTCCGTTCCAGTTTCTGTCTTAAATAATACAACTCTAGGGGCTAGAACAATAGCACAGTGGGGAAGGTGCTTGCCTTGAACACAGCTGATCCAGGTTGAACCCTTGACATCTCATATAGTTCCTTAAGCTTGCCAGGAATGATTGTTGAGAATAGAGCCAGGAGTAACTCCTGAGTGCCACCAGGTGTGGCCCTGAAACCAAAGGGGAAAAATAAATGAAATAATCCAACTGTCTTGGGACCAGAGCAATAGCATAGTAGGGAGGGTCCTTGGCTTTCCTCATATATGGCTGACCCAGATTTGATCCCTGGCACCCCTCAGGGTCCCCCAAGCCTACCAGGAGTGATCCCTTAGCACAGACACATGAGTCAGCCCTGATGATAGGCTGGTGTGGTCCCCCAGCCCTTCTTCCCCTCCCTTACCCCATCCAACTTTACACCCTTAGCCAACAGCCTTTTAAATGTTTGCCTTTGAACTTATGAGACTCAGTCCTTGTTTGCCTTTGACACCTCAGGGTGGAATATTAGCACTAG
Organism: Suncus etruscus; assembly: GCF_024139225.1. Taxonomy (NCBI): domain Eukaryota; kingdom Metazoa; phylum Chordata; class Mammalia; order Eulipotyphla; family Soricidae; genus Suncus; species Suncus etruscus. The sequence goes on along the minus strand of NC_064854.1, from coordinate 21,101,942 downwards.
GTGACTGGGTTCCCTCTGGACTTGAAAGACCTGGAGACCAGCAGTGGGGAGGGCCAGTAGGGAAGGGTGCTGGGCCTTGGTGATAGGTGAGTTTACAGAATCTCAGAGCAGCTGGGCACGCAGACTGGGAGGGAATAGCCTGTCCTGAGTGGAACCTGCCAGAGGAGTATTGATGTCTTTTCTTGTAAAATTGCAGAAAAAGTTCATTTGCTTGAACAGGAAGACTCAGCCCTTCTACTTTCTCTTTCCTCTGGGGTTACAACAGCAAGAAGAGAGGTCACTGGCCAAGAGGTCACCCCATTCTGATAGCCGAAGAGAGGTCAGTGGCCAAGGGAGCCCCCACTTTCATAGCTGGTCCAATTGACTGGGCACCTGACAGCTACCTGGCATCGACATGGCTATGGACAGTTTGCTAAGGCTCACCTGGCCCGAGACTGATAGTTTGTTCTTTAGGAACTAGAACAGCAGTATTGGCAGTAGGCAGTGAGCTGGCATGAGAAGGAGGGGTGTGTCTTAGATTATTGGGGTTCACCCACTGATGATGCATCCTACAGTGGTCCTCAAACTATGGCCCGCGGGCCACATATTGTATTTGTATCTGTTTTATTTCTTCACTGCAAAATAAGATATATGCAGTGTGCATAAGAATTCGTTCATAAGTTTTGTTTTTACTATAGTCAGACCCTCCAATGGTCTGAGGGACAGTGAACTGGCCCCCTGTTTAAAATGTTTGAGGACCCCTGCTCTAGGACAAATATCTTAATAGTCTTTTAAAACTTTCATCTTCATTAGGGAGGCTGCAGAGTACAGAGACTCAAAGGGCTGGTATGTAGTAGGGAGAAAGAGGATGCAGAGAAATGAATTTTGCCTGAGACCAGTGAAGTGAACCATATTTGAAAAAAGTTTTTGTTTTGTTTTGTTTTGTATTTTAGGTCACACCCGGTAGTGCTCAGGGGTTACTCCTGGCTCTGCACTCAGGAATTACTCCTGGCAGGCTCTGGGGATTATACTGGGTCTTGAACTTGAGTCAGCTGTGTGCAAGGCAAATGCCCTTCTTGCTGTGCTATCACTCCTGCCCCTAAAAAACTTTTTTTGGGGGGATATAGCTCTTAGTGAACATACTATTTTATTTCATGCTGCTTTTCACTGTTCCCTTCCCCTTTTCTACCATTGTGATGAGGGAGGGCATATATGTGATTGTGGTGCTCTCTGCGAGCTGTAATATTGCATTGCTTGACACTGAGCTATGTGCCTGGGACCACATTTGCTGTTGTAGTGGGAGGTGGTGGGTGGCAAGAATCCTGATAGCAAAGCTACTGGGACTGCATGGCACATGTGGGCAGCACTAGGGATCCAACTCACAGCTTCGTTCATGTTGCAAGGCTGGTGCTTTTGGCCTCTGAGCCATCCCTGGTCCCTCCGTTGAGAACTAATATTTTGGCCTTTTTAGGATTGATTTTTCTCTTTTTTTTGGTTTTTGGGCCACACCCGGTGTTGCTCAGGGGTTACTCCTGGCTGTCTGCTCAGAAATAGCTCCTGGCAGGCATGGGGGACCATATGGGACACCGGGATTCGAACCAACCACCTTAGGTCCTGGATGGGCTGCTTGCAAGGCAAACACTGCTGTGATATCTCTCCGGGCCCAGGATTGATTTTTCTAACAAACTTTGTCTTTTCTCCTCCCCCCAAGCATCACTGCAGGCATTGAATCACTTTCTTTTCTTTTCTTTTTCTTTTTTTTTTTTGGTTTTTGGTTTTTGGGCCACACCCGGTAATGCTCAGGGGTTACTCCTGGCTATGTGCTCAGAAGTTGCTCCTGGCTTGGGGGACCATATGGGACACCGGGGGATCGAACCGTGGTCCAAGGCTAGCGCAGGCAAGGCAGGCACCTTACCTTTAGCGCCACTGCCCGGCCCCAAATCACTTTCATGATAATAATGGAACAGTGGGTATAGTGTAACCTTCGGGGAGAAAAGTGAATGCTCTGAAGAGACACCATCCAGGTACACATGTAGGAGCTCAATGTGCCTGTAACATAGGACACAGATCCAGGGTCCACTGCATGTAGCATATGAGTTGGAGGAGAGATGTGGAGGTGCAGATGGACCCTGTGATGGTGGAAGATGCAGTGAGAACCCCTCAGGAGGACAGTGGGGCAAGTGACCTGGGTTCAGTCCCCTACACTACCTCTTTTTCCCAATTCTGCCAGCACTAGAACAAGCCAGGGGGGACCCTTGACATCCCTGGGGGTGACCAGAAAATAAAAAAATCGAATCACAAGTGTTAATCAGACTGGCAAGTAATGAGAACCAGTGATCTGAGAGTAAAATACCTCCCTGTGTTCCGGGTGGCCTAGCGGAAGGCGGCCTGGGCCCAGACCTTGGGAGTCCCCTGACAAAGCCATGGTGGCCCGTTAATTGCAAAAGGAAATGTTCTGTAATAAGGAAGTAAATCAGGCTCAGCGGTTCCAAATCACTAACATGAACCTTTTTTTTTTTTTAATCTGTGCCGTGAACCATTTTACATACCCTGCATGGTATGTAACGAGATGGGAACAGATATTTTACAAAACGAGTGAGGCAGTATCAAACCAGCTTCAAGACAGAAAGGAAAGGCTGGTCTAGGAGACTTTGGGGGTGTTGTTTCTAATCAGTCATTCAGTTATTCTGCCCGTGGGAGCACCTCGGTGATTTCCAAGTTCATAATGTCGCTGGTGCTTTAATTAAAATAATAGTGGCATTAAGCAAATCCACCGTTGGATTATTATTGTTCAATTCGGTAGCTGCTTTCATCATCCTTTTTCCACATCCCCCAGGATTATAAACCGACAGGGTATTGCCTCACGATAGGAACGCCTTTATGAATACCAGTGTTCTGGTCCTTGAAGACTTGTTCAGTTTGGTTGATGTCCTTAAAGCCTGTGGTTGCTTTTTACCAAGTGTGAGACTGATGGGCTGGGTTTCCCCTTGGGCTTGGCAAAGCTAGTGATTGTGGAAGACTTGGAAGGGGATTTCTACCCCACTTCGTGGTACATAGAAAATGCCAGACAAAACCTCTGCTGCTAAACACCATCTCAGCAGGCTTTCTGACCCCCACATATAGCTCCAGCCTAACAGTCTGGCTGATCCTTCAAGGCTGCGCATACTCACATGGCCCCTGGCTCTGTAATTAGCTGAAGACGCCTTGTCTGCCTGTCCTTCCTCCCCTACCAGTTCAATGAACTTGGCTGATGTCTTTGGGTTATTTCCATTTACCAGCCCCCATGGCCTTGGGGGATGCCCCCCACTTGTTTTAGGAGGAAGTAGAAGGGTTGAGGCAAAGTTGTTTGCCTGCTAGTGAGACCAGAGAGAAAGGGATCTTGACTCTCTTTTGAAAAGTATGTCACACCTATTAGCTAGCCACTTGGTACCTCCTGTTTTCTGAATACAGGCAAGGGGGAGGTGCCCCCCTCTTGGGTGAGATGGTTTCTTGCCTCCAGCAGAATTCCTGGCATATTTGAGAGGCCTAGCCCCTCTCTTTGCTGCTAGATCTACCAAGCCAGACCCCATCTATATCCCCCTACTTTTCAATCTACCTTGGGGTAAAGAGGTTTTTGAGTAAGTTTTACCTAAGGAGTGTTCCAGCATCTCTGCTCTCTCTGGCTCCCTGCCTGGCATTCTGTGAGCTTCCAATGAAGCCAGCCAGATAACTCTGCTCTGCCTGGATATCTACCTCCCTTCCCTTCAAAAGCACCCTCAGGCATGTGGCAGTTACTCACCAACCCCACAGTCCTCAGGAAACCAGTGGGGAGAGGAGCAAAGACAGTGTGATTGTTGGGTGAGCTCCCATGGACCTCTGCTGGTGACAGCCACCCTGGGCTTGACCTGGCATGGATTCTGGTCTCCCCAGAACTCACCCCAGCACCACCCCTATCCCCAGTGGCTGAACATTTAGGATGCAGTCTGGGCTTGCCAGTAATTTGAAGTTTTATTGTTGTTGTTGTTATTATTCTTTTGGGCCACACCTAGGTCTGTACTAAGAAATCACTCCTGGCAGGCTTGGGGATCATATGAGATGCCAGAGATTGAACCCAGGTCAGCCATGTGACAGGCAAATGCCCTCCCCACTGTGCTATTGCTCTGGCCCCCATTTTCATTCTTGTGCTGAAATCTCATGCTCCCTCAAGCCAGAACTGGGCTTAAGTTGCTCAGGTGCTGATTTACATCGGGCCCACCCTGCCTTCTTGATTGCAGTTTCTCCCAGACTCAAACTCAAGCTTTGCATGTGGGTGTTCTGGGTTCAGTTCAGGGCACCATTTGGTCCCTCTGAGTTGGGAGGTATCCCCTGGCACTGGTGGGTGTTGTCTCCCCTCCACACACCCCCCCCCCAAAAAAAACAACCCAATGACATACCTCACTGTTCTCTGTCCTGTTTTCCTTGTAATGGAGCCCCATGGTCTCTGTTTCCAAGATCCAGGCTGGTCCCCCTCTCCTGTTGCAAGTTATAATGCTTACGTTCCTGGAATTTGCTCTGCTTAAACATGTCCTTTTGGGGGACTGGAGAGTAACTGGATCTTTTGTAACTTTTTTTTTTCATTTTATGAATTGATATCCTATATCCATTTAGAGAAATGATTGAATGAAAGGACAAAAAAAAAACTTTAATGTGATAAAGGTGTTTCTCCATCACCTCTGTCCCTTCTCCACAGTCCTTAGAGGTGAGGGAAAAACTGCTTTGAACTCCAAGCAAAGACTATTAATCCTCTTAGTTATCTTCCTTTATTTAGTCATGTTCAGTGATGGTTATTTAACAGAGTTAGAACAATTAGAAGAGATGTTGGCTTTCAGCAACTTTAGTTCCATCGGACTTTGAAAAGCTGGTGGTTTGCAAGAGTTTCCCTGGTGGAAGAGAGGTTGGCACACGGCTCCTGCCCCCACTGGCATTTGTGGGATGGTCTCAGGTGCGCAATCTAGTTGGGACTGTGGCCAAGTGTCAGTGGCAAGTTGAAATGAATTCAGGGTAGGAATTTGCAAACTGTGTCCATTAGTCATGTTGTAAAATCAGCCTAATGGGGCCCAGCAGGCATTTCAAAAATGGGAAACAGTGAAAATGGCAGCATAGACCATTGTAGGGGAGGCTGCAAGTTGCTTCAAGAAGCTGTGAGTTGAGGCCAGAGTGGTGACGCAAGTGGTAGGGCATTTGCTTTGCACGCACTAACCTAGGACAGACCTCAGTTTGATCCCTGGCATTCCATATGGTTCCCAAAACCAGGAGCGATTTCTGAGCACATAGCCAGGAGTAACCCCTGAGCACCACTGGGTGTAATCCAAAAAAAAAAAGAAGGAAGAAGTTGTGAGGCTGTGACTTGAGCTAATTTGAGAGGGAGAAAGAGAGAGGGAAAGGGAGAGAGAAGGAATGAAGGGAGGGGAGAGGAGAGGGAGGGAGAGATGGAGGGAGAAAAGGTGGGAGAGAAGGGGAGAGAGAGAGAGAGAGAGAGAGAGAGAGAGAGAGAGAGAGAGAGAGAGAGAGAGAGAGAGAACTGGGTCTCTGGCTGTCGGAAAGACATGTCTATGTCAGAGCAAGCATGATGGTACTTGAATTTGGAAGGGTCTGAGCTCTGGAACCTGGGACTGTTTGCTGCTGTCAGACTTAAGTGAAACTTAGAAATGACACCTATACCCCCTTCTCCAGAGCATGAATTCATTTTACAAATGAACACTAAGATTTCTGACTTTAATTCTAAAGAGCCATTGATGCATTTTGGAAAATAAAGTATACTCTGTATAGATTTCGTCCTTTAAATCTGAGTTTAAACATCTTTGGTAACTTGTGCTCCCTACTTCTAGGAATTGTGTACTCAACTTGCTATTTGTAAGCTTGCAAATCAAAGAACTGAGAATTTATTTCCAGCTTGTATTTGAATTGCCTGGAAAAACTTTGCACAGCCCTCCAAAGTTCTGTGGCCTTTTGGCAGTGTTCTGCCATGAAGACTTAGTGTATTTAAGGCCATAACACTTTCCCTAGCTAATTAAGCTGTTCAGGTTTGGCCTTTTAAACAATCAAAAGGGAAGTAGTTAGCTATTGTGAGATACATCTGTAGTTCCTTGTTAGAGAATTATTTTATAATTGTTCTTCTGGAAGCAATGAGTGATTTCCTTTATAGTCAGCTGCAAGGCAAGCTCATATTTTTATTATGAACGTGTTGACATTTTTGCTCTTAGTCTTCTCATGGAATGAAATCAACCCATAATTTCTCTTGGTGTGAATTTGAAAGCAGCTAACTTTTTGAAACTCCTGAACATTGGGCCAAGAGCTCAAAAGAACCAAAGGTGAGAGGGAGCATGGGAAAATTTTGGATACATATTTTTGAGAGTAATGAATCCAGTTCGATTTTAATCTTAGGTAACCTGAAGGAGAGGAAGCAAAGTTCTCCATGTCCCGTGGAACCTGTGACAAGTAAAGCAAATTTCTAAATTACTCTTTCGCTTCCCTATCATGCATGGTGATTGCTGCTCTAAGATTAAGTAGCTTGATGATGTGGTAAGCCAGGGGCACATTATTAGATTCTAGAATTACTGAGTAGTAACAAATTGGATGGACATGTCAGAAGGATTAGCTTGAACATAGCTTGCTGGGGACAAAAACTCTTCAACCCTGAGAGCCCAGGATTAGGGAGCCGCAGACACAGTCAGAGATGATTTGAATTCTTGCTTGGAGAGCTTGAGCGGTTCCAGCATTGAGATAAAGAATGAGAGAATGAGAATTTTACATTTCGGATAGAAGCTACAAAGCAAGTGGGAGATTACTGCAGTTGTCATAAATTAACCTTAAAAAGCATCCTGTTGGGAGACCGATGAATGAAACCACTCAGCTTCTATGGAATCTGGATGATGACGGATGTCTGTTTCTCATCACAAAATGAAATGATTATTTCTCCAGAGCCTCTTTTTTCCTCCAGAAATGGGAGAATTGTGGAAACCATGAGTCTTTTCCACAGCACGAAGCCCCTTCCCCTCTGGAGAAGTAAGATGGCGGGTCTGCCTTCTGAGTCTGGTGGGCACAGATATTCAGACCATCCTCGCAGTCTATTTGTCAGCAAGCTCTGTTTCAGGGCTTGCAAATGCCCAAGAGTCCAAGGTAGTAGTCCAAATAGTAGTGCTGGTAAGTAACCAGCCTCTGGGTGCCTTATTTTTGTCATTGCAGCAAGACAGTCCTTGGGAAAAAGGGGTGGGTGGGGGTGTCCTGTCTCCAGAGAGAATTGAATGAGCTCTGAGTTGCAGCAGAGAAAGTCAGAGGCGAGCAGTTGACACTGCCTCTGTTCCGGTCGCTCACACCCACTGCAAATGTGTTTATGTTTGAACGGTTGCCAAACCCCCTTCCTTTAAGAAGGGAGGTTTTGTGCGGCTGGAGACGCTAGGGCTAAAAGGGTTTCCATTAGAAAAGCCGCCCTTCCTTTGTTGCTTTCTGCAACTCATCATTATGGATGCTTCGAGGGCCGAGCCTGGCTCAGAAAGTGGCCAGACTGCAGTTTGCCATTCATCATGGAGCTGAGGTTTGAGGGTAGCTAAGTGAGCGCCCCTGAGGGGGTCCCTTGTCGGCCAAGGGGACTTTGAAAATGATGGAATTGAATGTCTTATCTTAGCTCTGGCAGCCAGAATGCCACAGGAGGTGAGGTGGGTAAGGGGGCCGCAACAAGACAGTCCTCTCAGGGCCTTTTAGAAGGACCTTACTGGGCCCTAATCCCCTCTTCTAATCTCCCCTTCCATTGGAAAGGACTTGGGCTGTTGGATTTCAGGGGTTCCAGAGTCAGCCCCATTTATGCACATGACAGCTGCACCAGCTGCCATGTTTTGGCTTGCATGCAGAACACCAGCTTCTGGTTTCCCAGTAGCCTTTGTGGCCTGGCAGTCATGGTCAAAGAGATGGGAAGACGCTGGCGGCCATTTTTCTCCTTGAGATCCCAGAGGTCCAATGGCCCCTGTGAATGTGGGCTAGGAGCTACACAGACTGTGACCCTTGGAGGTACTCAGTCACAGGTGCATGGCTTCTGCCCAAAGTCCTAATTAGGTAGGGACCACGTCCATGGTCTGGATCTTTCTAGATCCTTCTAGACTTTTGTGCCCTGGATCCTTCTAAGTCCTTCTAGACCTTTGTGCCCACCAGCTTTACCCATCCACATCTTTCTAGACTCTTTTGGGCCATGCATCTATCTGCCCCTGAAGAGGAGAGCAATCTCTCTCTGTCTCCCTCCCTTTCTTCCTCTCCCTTCTTTCCTTCTCTCCTTCTCCCTCTTTTATTGGGCCCACACCCAATGGGAATCAGGTTGGATGAGGAAACCATGTGAGGTCCTGGGGACAGGTAGACCCCAGCTCCAGTCTCGGGGTTGGGACTTGCTGTTCTTAGGAAAGCCCCAGGGAGAAGGGTGCATGAGGTCCTCCTCCAGAAACACCCCTCCCATGCCCATTCATGGTTTAACGGAGGGGCGTCTTTGTGAGTAGGAGCAGTGACAGCCAGGAAACATTGCTGTCCTCCCACAGTGCCTTATCCCTACCAAAAAGCCTGGCCTCAACACAGCTAAGACACCAGGGTCAGCCTGCTGAGCGTCATGTATGTATATATATATATGTGTATATATATGTATATACATATATACATATGTATGTATGTACGTAGGAATGTGCAGCCTCCTATATTGACCTCCCCAGCGTCTCTTACTCCACATCATAGCAGAAATTTGTGCTCCTATGGCTTGCAGCCATTCATTGACTTTGCACCATTTCACTTTGCATCATTCCAGGCACCAAGACTAATCTCTCCATCTCAAGGTACTTCCCACACCCCGATGTAAATGTGTGTAAGAGGTCAGATTGCTCAGGGTGGTGGTAGTGGATTTGTAAAGCTATTTGAGAGGAAGGAGAAAGCCAGTTAGCACCGGAAAGAATTGTGGTTTGTTTAATGAACTCACCTTCGCTAAAGTGAACTTTGGGAAGAAACCAACATCTAGTGAGAGTTCCCAGGTAAATAATGAAACAGAGTCTCCTGGAGAAGCCCTTCTCGCACCCCCATTTCCTTCAGCCCTTAACTCTTTACCATGGGATGCTGAGGGGAGGGAAGGTGAACTCTACCCCCCCCCATCGGTTTTATTTCTTTTACACCCCAACTTGATACCAAAAAAAGAAAAAAAAACTATGACAGCATCTTAGTAAAGTCTTAGTGGTGTCTAACTGTTTTCTGGAAGAACATTTCTTGTAGTGATACTAAAAGTTGCACTTAGAAAGCTCTCCTGCTTCCAGAACTTTCTTCTGTGACCTCTTCCCACCAAGCATCTTTCTGGGATTCTATGCTAGGACCTACCTGCCTTCCTTGTACCTGGGCTGCCTTGTCTGCTCCAACAACTCAGGGTGCCCTCTATTGGTAGTTTTTGTATGCAACACTTGAGTAGACATCAATCCCTAGTAGACCCAGTGTGAACTCATACCAGAACACACAGCATCTCCTGGCTGTTTCCAGGTCAGAGAGCAAAAGCACACCCAGAAAATGAAGGCCTGGCCCCACTTGACATCTCTGGGAGCTGAGTCACCTCTTAGCTGCCCAGTATGTCTCACAGCCTCTCCTGATGATGCCTCTCCTCTGTCCTGCCCGAGGCTCCTCCTCAGAAGTGCTCACTCGGGCTGCCCTCTTCCTGCCCAGCCTTTCCTCCTGCCTGTTCCCTTTATCTCTCCAGAGAATATGCCACTTCAAGCCACAGATGTGTCACACTTTCTCTATACCCAGCAATACTTTGTGACATCAGCTGTTCAGTTCAATTCTGTCACCTGGAGATAGTGTAACATTCCACAGGGGAAGGGTTTGTGTCAACGGAACTCTCCCTTTCCTTTTTAGTGCCAGCTGAAAGTCCAGATTGCCACCTCTGACCTAGTGATCTCCTCCTCCTTGCAGAACTGGGGACATATTTAAGTTTTGGGATTTGTTTATGTTTTGTTTTGGGGCCACACCTGGTGATACTCAAGGCTTACTCATGACTCTGTGCTCAGGAATTACTCCTGGTGGTGCTCAGGGGACCATATGGGGTGCCGGGGATTGAACCCGGTAGACAAGGACCTTGCACACTATACTATACTATACTATACTATACTATACTATACTATACTATACTATACTATACTATACTATACTATACTATACTATCACCTGCCCCTAGGTTTCTATTAAAGAGTGTTCTCAGGAAGGAAAGCCAAATCAGAGACCTGCCCTACCCTCAATAGGCCCATTTACTGAGCTTTGAAAGGGAATCTAGGCACCTCAGGCTAGGAACTGGGCGGGGAGGCCAGAGCTAAATCCTTATCTCCCAGTAGAAAAGCATCAGTCAGATCTTAGCTCAGCCCCTGAAGGACTTTCCATTGTCAGCCTTAGAGGCTCTCAGGAACCTACCTGGAGTCTCTCAGACCCACTGACTTCCTGCAGCCACTCCCTGTAGCCACGCCTGTCTGCTGTTCCCAGCCCTCTGGCCTAGCCCTGGAGCTAGATCTGTTTTGATTTGGTGTCTAGGTGACATCAGAGTTTAGGGGCCCTAGCACATCCTTTTATGGTTGTGGACTGAAGCACTTGTCTATTGATTAACCGGACTGAAACCATCCTGACTTTGAAAGGCAGCCAGCCTGCCTCACTGTTGCTTGGTGTCTGCCCTGTTTGCAGATGCAATAGGAGGTGGCCTCTGGACACAGGATGGGGTCTGCAGTGTGGCTGGCTGACAAGGGTCCCCAGGCTCACGGTGCTCGAGGTTTGGCCTCTTCCATCTGGAAGCTTCCAGGTGTTGCTGAGGGTGCTTCCTTCACATTCACACCGTCTGTTATGCGGGTTTATCTTGGAGAACTTGAGCCTCACTCAAGTGATTTTAAGCCCTATGGACTGGGGGACACCATGACAGGTTGGCAACCTACTTGATTTCTAGTCTTTGTATTTTCTGCCTGTCTTATTCCCACCTTTGCAAGAATGATACTGTGTGGATGGAGTGCTGTTTGGGATCTGAGGGCATTGTTTGAAGTTCCTCTTCACTTTTCTAACGTGGGTGGATTCTTTGGTGGGTCCCCTTTACTGTCAGCAGAGGAAAGGTGCCAGGGTTTCTGTTCAGAGATTTGCTGCTGAGACCTGCTGGGGTCACACCCTTGGATCTAGAGGGCTGGGGGCTATTGACTGCACCAGGAACCTTGTGGCCTAAGAGGAGACTGGGAGAGGGTTAGGACTCAGCAAATCAGCCTCTATTTCCTTTTCCTTTAAGAATCACTTGACACCATCCATCTCTCCTGCTAGACACCATCCATCTCTCCTGCTAGAAGTAACCACCCAATTTTCCTTTTAGTCCACACCCTACACACAACCTGTTAGTTCTCTGGGCAGAAATGTTATGGGACAGGCCCACTGTATTGTAGCCTGGCACAGGTAGAGAAGGCTCTGCTTTCTGCTGAATGCTAAGATCGTGCTCAACTGGTAGTCCTTGGCTGGTGCTCCTCAGCTGGTGATCTTCAACTGGTGTTCCACTGCTGGTGCTCTTTAGTTGGTGCTCTGCATCGGACACTTTGCTGCCCCAGGGAGCTGGCCTGCTTCTAGAAGTAGGTCTCGCTGTTGGTCAGAATAGAAGTGACCTATGATGACCCTGGTTAGGCTGTGACCCCTCCATGCATTCTGCAAGTCTGGACAGTTGGGAGTCCAGGGCCTGCATTTCCCTGGTCTGGGACTGGGCCAAGGGTTCCCCTGGACAGTATGGTAGGCCGAGCATGATTCTGGGCTAGAGAGTGAGGCCATCTTGCAAAATCAGGGAAGCAGCGCATGGCCCCCGCAGCATCTGGAATATGCCTGACATACTGGGGTACAGGGGTTGGTTCCCCAAGATGTGTTCGCAGCAGTTGGAGGCTCATTCTTGGGTTCTTCCACTTCTTCCTTAGGATGCTCAGCATGACTTTACAGGGTCCCACAGCGGATTCGGGAGGGAGAGGGGAACAGATATACACCCAAGGAAGTGCAGACTTATCTCTCTTTCTCGCATCACAGCTGGGGTTCAGGGCTGGGTGCATGGGGACTTCCTTATCTGCTGAGCTCACCCTCTCTTGACCCAGAGATTGAAAACATAGATGGGCTTTTGCTGCATGTTTGGGGGGGTTCAACAGAGAAATGTGAGGCACAGTGGGGGCAGGTTGTAATGGGGTTAAGAGGTGATTTTCGAGTGAAGGTCTAAAGGGCTATGAGCAGGCTCTGCCTTCAGGGGACTGGGATCCACCAAAAGGGGTGAATGCACCTGCTGGAAGCTTTTGGCATGGTCAGTGTACATCCTGGCTGGTCAGTGAAAGTGCAAAAGATCTTGGGCCCAGAGTGGACTGAGGTGTCTCTAGACAAGGAGGGGAATATGTAAGTGACAGCAGTGTTGGACTTGGGGTGGTGACTCCTAGGTGGTGGGTGGTCCCAGGCAGCAGAGGCAGGCAGCCTGGCTCTCTCCCCCATGTTCTGGGGTCCCAGGAGCCCTAAAAATGTGTGCCAGACCACACCCCCCCATGCATCTCCTGCATCTCTTGCAGACAGCCTACGTGAGAATTCTGACCCAAAGGACACACATCTCCCGAAAAGTGTCATGGCCGAGCCAGGCTATCTGGAGGATGACAATCCCGAGCTCATCCGGCCCCAGAAGTTAGTCAATCCCGTCAAGACATCCCGGAACCACCAGGATCTGCATCGAGAGCTTCTCATGAATCAGAAGAGGTGGGTGGCATCCATCTCGCCCTGTGCCCCACGATTGCCACTCTGGCCCCGAGAACTCCCTTAGTCCTTCCTGAAACCTTGAGCCAGTGGACCAGGGTTCCAACCTACCTGCCTTTCTGCCAGCCTGGCCCTCTTCTCAAATGACACTGTTAAATTTGGATGAAGGATAGAAAGTATAAAAGAGCGGTACATTCTTTGCCCAGTCTGTAGCCTCTGATTTTCTCCTTTTATGGGGAAATGCGGAACCCTCATAAGGCGTTGCTTGCTCTCCATCAAGTACAGATATTTTAGATACATTTGGACTTACCCAAAGGGCAAGAACCCCCTTTTTTAGTTTCAGGGTGTGTTTTGTTTTTGAAATAGAAAGTCTAAGGGGAAAGAGCAGGAAAAATCCCTAGCTGGGAGGGAACTAACTTAGTATAGGTCTAAGTTATTAAAGTTCTTTAAATTATTACTGGCATTGTTTCCAGATTTTTTTATTTTTAGGGCGGCAAAACATTTGCCTTCTGTATTCTCTAGAATCCTGGGTTAGCACCATTTATGCTTTGAGAAGTTCAGACCGATGGTGCAGGAAGAAGGCTTTTTCCTTTTCTGCCCTCTGCATTCTTCTAGGGCCTTTCACTCAGAGGGTCCCGTATCCACCTGCCTTTGACTTGTGAACCAGAGGAAACTCAGCGGACAGTTTCTGGTCATGAAAGACTCAAAAATTCGGTGCTGTTTTGGCAATTTCTTTATTTATTGTTTTGCAGGGGTCTTGCCCCGCAGAATAAGCCAGAGCTACAGAAGGTGATGGAAAAGAGAAAACGGGACCAAGTGATGAAGCAGAAAGAGGAAGCAGCGCAAAAGAAGAAATCAGACCTGGAACTGGAGCTGCTCAAGCGACAGCAGAAGCTGGAGCAGGTGAGTGATGGTTGAGGGTCTGCAGGGGTGCAGCTGTTGTGTTCAGGTGCAATTCCCCCATACAGACAGGAGGGGCAGGTTTGTAGGGACATCTGGGGCCACCTCATGGCATCACACCATCCTTGCTCTGAACACACTGGAGCCATGAATAGTGGCTCTCTATGAGCCTGGCATGCTCTGCCACATATCATATCTCGGGGTTCATCTCTGACCCTCTAGAAGCACCTCGGCTGTGACCTCCTCTCCCCACGCTTCAGCGCCCCCACTCCCAGCTCACCTGCTCTTACCAGCAGATTTCTCAGTTTCCTCTCAAAAATGATAGTGTTTGGGCCCAGAGAGATAGCACAGCGGTGTTTGCCTTGCAAGCAGCCTATTCAGGACCAAAGGTGGTTGGTTCGAATCCCTGTGTCCCATATGGTCCCCCGTGCCTGCCAGGAGCTATTTCTGAGCAGACAGCCAGGAGTAACCCCTGAGCACCGCTGGGTGTGGCCCAAAAACAAACAAAACAAACAAAAAATGATAGTGTTTGTCTTGTGTTGATTTATCTTGAGGGCTGCCCCCCCTTTATTTTTGGTTTTGAGGTCACATCCAGCAGCGCTCAGGGGTTCCTCCTGGCTCTACACTCAGAAATCACTCCTGGCAGGCTCAGGGGAACCATATGGGATGCCAGGATTCAAACCACCGTCCTTCTGCATGAAAGGCAAATGCCCTACCTCCATGCTATCTCTCGGCCCTATTTTTTAACTTTTTGTGACAGGGATCAGAGCCAGCACCTTAGTCATCCAAGGTTCATTCTCTCCTCAGTTGCATCCTCAGCCCCAATAGCCCTCTTTGCGTATAGGAAAGTATAGAATTTTCCAGATGGTTCTGCTGCCACAGCAGGAAAGTGGAAGACCTTGTTGTCAATAGGTGGGCTAAATTCCACTCAGGGAAAGAAGGGGTTGCCACATTTCTCTTGGGGACTACAGAGAGATTCAGGACAATGGAAAACAGGAGTAGGTCCCAGTGCTCATGCGCTGTTCATTGGCACTAAAGCTCACCCAGGTTCCAGGGCAGGGCCAGAGAGATTGGACATGCATGTAGTGACCAGGGTCAATGTGAGGGCCCCAGCACCCCCTTTGGTTTCTTGAGGGCAGAACCAGGAGTACACTCTAGCACTGCTAGGTTTTGACCCCAACACCTCCAAAATCAACATTTTTTTTTCTTGTCCTCCATGCGTAGGTTGAACTGGAGAAGCAGAAGATGTTAGAAGAGCAGGAAAATGCACCCGAGTTTGTGAAGGTCAAAGGCAATCTCAGGAGGACAGGCCAGGAGGTGGCGCCGGTACAGGAGTCATAGGCATGAGGGCAGAGTGTCGGGGCCTGCACCCAGCTCAGCCTGCCCCGCCAGCGCTCTGGGACTCGAGCAAGGACTGGCGCCCTTCCCTCCGCTCCGGTGGACCTGTCACTGTTTTCCTATTCGCCAAATGCACAACAGTGACCAGCGCATATGCTGGGACAACCCACCTGTGCCAGGCCGTAGAGGAGAAGGACCTGGAATCTATGCCCGTGAGGTGGCCGAGCTTAGCAGGACACTTTCTCCGCTGGAGCCTAAGCCTGGTCGCATTACTTCCCTCTTACTGTACATCATTCAATAGGTCCTTTGGGTGTGTTCTTTAGGCCACATCCGGTATTTGCTGATTGCCGGTGGAAGATTCTAGAATGTTTCCATCTTACATCTGCTGTCACCCACATTAGGGTGAATTCACCCACGCATAACTGGGGCACACAGCCAGGCCCCGGGATACCTTGGGCAACAGCAGTAGATCTGATAGATCTGAAGGGTCAAATATTTGGAAATTGAGTGGGCATCTTATTGGTTTTATTTCCACTCGTTTCAGCTGCAAATGTCTCATCTTCACCGGCTTTACACGGTGCCTGATTCTATTCCAGGAAAGACCCTCCAGTACTTTGCTCACTGTTATGAGCTCTTATTTTGCTTGACCTCAAAATTTCTTGCTGAGCTATGAAAAGGTCTCCCTGTTGTTGAAGGGGAAATAAAGTCGAATCTGTGCAGCCCAGTGTCAGCATCCAAAGTAGAGGCTTTGGATTCTTGATTTCTCCAAGAGCAGTGTGGAGACTGAGCTCTTCTTCTTGGGTGGGAGGGTTTATTGGGACCATATATGGCAGGGCATTGCCTGCTCCTGAGTCTGCTTGGGGGTTGTTCCCAGGGGTGCTCAGAAAACCAGGTAACCAGCGCTGAACTGGGTTCAGCTGCATGCAAGACAATTAATTGTCTGTGCTGCCTGCCCGCCCTCATTCTCTTCTCTCTGATGCCCCTCTGAGATTTAATGTGAAGCACATGGGAGGCCAGTCACTAGGTCTCCTGGTCGAGGATGATAGTGTTGGTTCGTTCCGATTCTGATTTTGACTCCAAGCTTTGACAGCTCTGATGAATGATCGCATGATACTGGCCCTTTGCTGCCTCCTCACCACCTCAGGATGTTCTGCTGGGCCAAGTCTCTGGAAAGGACTGGGGGAGGGAGAGAAGGCCCCACTGGACACTGCTCTTGCATTACCCAAAAAAGCCCAATGAGGGCTACAAATTCTTCATGCAAAAATCCACTTTCCACTACTGGGAGTGGCAGAGCAGTGTGAAAGCACCTGAGGTCTCAGACAGTATTCTGTACTACAGATAGGTCAACTTGGGGTTTCTGTACCCAGAAGCTCCCTCTGCCCCTCCCAAGACTCGCAGAGAGTTGGGTTTGGGCATCAGAAGCCAGAATATTAGCTGTCTCCAGAAATGCTTTACTTTCCACAGCTGACAACTAGGCTCACTAAACCTCAGAGTTGAGATGAGCAAATAGAGGGAGTGTAGAGAGAAAAAGAGAGCACAGCAAAATGGAGATATGCAGCACCAAGGAGTGTTTGCAGTCCAAGAGGCTAGTATATGACTTTGCTTTTGAAGGTTAATGTGTGACCATTTATTTCCATCTTCCATTTCTTGCATTCTATTTTTTTTTAAGTTTGGGACACACCCTGTGACGCTCAGGAGTTACTCCTGGCTATATGCTTAGAAATTGCTCCTGGCTTGGGGAACCATATGGGACACTGAGGATTGAAGTGCAGTCTGTCCTGGGTCAGCCGCTTGCAAAGCAAATGCCCTACCGCTGCACCATTGCTCTGGTCCTTGCCTTTTTTTTTTTTTTTTATAGTTATTTATGAGGCTCACTGAGAAGTACATTAGGTGATAATTTAGTCAACTGGGCAGAACTGAGTTCAATACAAGGATCTTAGAAGATAAGGTGCTCTTTGGGCTTTGCTCTGATAAGGATCACCAGAAGACATCAGGCAGTGCTTAGCAATCCCGAGGGCCACAACTCCTGGTGAGTTCAGGGACCTCCAGTGTTGACTTCAAAATACTGGGTGAGCAGGTGTTAACAGGGGACATAGCAATATGAACTTTATGCAAAACTTGACACTAAAACAGTTGTCTTCTGCCCTTAACATTTCTTTACCTGATAGCATGTTTTGGGGATTAGGAAAGGAGACTTAAAAACTTTTCATCACTGACAATCTTCTACAGATTCAGATATGAGGATGATGAAAATTACAGTTTCATCATAGATAATAGTTTTGGTGTTCTTTGGTATGTCCTTTATAAAAATATTTCAGAGTCTTAATTGCAACTTGTAGTTCCAATCCTCATAAGATAAATGGTCCTTGATTTTTCTGGCAGTAATAGAACATCCTATATTTTTATTTATTTATTTTTTTGGTTTTAGGGCCACACCTGCTGACGCTCAGGGGTTACTCCTGGCTCTGTGCTCAGAAATCGCTCCTGGCTTGGGGCTGGTCTGTCCTAGGTCAGCCGCATGCAAGGCAAACGCCCTACTGCTGTGCTTTGGTCCCAGAACGTCCAATTTTTAGCCATATTTTATATTCTATGGAATCTGGGAAATATTTAAAAGTTTCGTATAAATGATATTTTGGAATAAATAGTACCTCCACTACAGTTTTACAACTGGCAGAATATTTCATGGGTTCATTGGTTAAACAGCACAATACTCCTATTACTGCCCATTGATCAGGTAGTCTTTGTAAAATATTTCATTATCTTTCTCCTCTGACTCCCAGTGTGTTTGGTCAATTCCCAGACCTGGCTGTGATCTTTGAAGCTTTCCATGCCTGAAATAATTGCATAAATTCCTTCAGGTTCCTCACCTTCTTCATTTCATCTACCGAGTTTCTCAGTCTTGTTCTTTCAGTTTGGAGTTTTTTTGATTTCTATCTTTGTGGTCTGTTTAGCTCGATCTATGCTTTTTTTGAGTTGTATGAACATCCTCCATATTTCTACTCTAAACTCCTTATCTGCAGGGCTAACTTGGTACTTCTTGGGTCATCAGAGCTGCCTTCTTCCTATTTTACACATGCTGTTTCCCCATTGGCATGCTTGTAGTGTGGTGGAGTTCAAGAGCTAGAAGATGCACGTGGCTGCAGAGCGAAGTGGAGTAGCCACAATCTTCTGGCTCCACCCTTTGTGGGCAGAGACAGCCTACCTTTGTGATGGACCCTGAAGAGATGATGTTCGCTATGGTCTTCTTTGGCTGCCTTATGCAGGAAAGCAGGAAACCAGGCAGGAAGCGAAGGAGCAGCCTTTAATCTTCATGAATTTTTTTCATTGCTGTACTTAAAAAATTTTCAATTCCATTTGCCTTAAAATAGTAGATAGTTTTTTGCTTTCCATTTGTCTTCACAGTAATAGTCTTTGAGTCCTTTTTGCCACACACAGATGCCATCTTCTCCTTTCAAATATTCTTTTCTCTGGATTTCCCATCAAAGTAGCAGTGGCCTGGGCCATCCTTCAGTTCTGCTGCTTCACCTCATCTTCTTCAAGGATACAACTTTCACAATCATATGCTTTAAGTCAGGGGTCCTCAAACTTTTTAAACAGGGGGCCAGTTCACTGTCCTTCAGACTGTTGGAGGGCCAGATTATAGTAAAAACAAAAATGATGAACAAATTTCTATGCACACTGCATATATCTTATTTAGAAGTGGAGAAACAAAATGGGAATAAATACAATATGTGGCCTGCGGGTTGTAGTTTGAAGACCTTTGCTTTAAGTTGAGACCCTCCCATAATGAAGTCTATTAGCACCTGCATAGCATTCTGAGAAAGAATTGTCTCTGTAGCTTGCCTGGGTTTAATTCCTAGCATCCCATTTGGTCCCCAAGCCTGCCAGGAGTAATTTCTGAATTACTGAATTTCTCAATTAGCCAGGAGTGCTAACCTCTGAGTGCTACTGGTGCGGCCTATTCGTGCTGAATGAAGATACCTGTTGGCCAGTTTCATTGCTTCTATGTCCAGGTTTTGATCTATTTCCTTATGAGAGTTTGCACATCTATCTAATGTTTTGAAATTCTGTTGCTTCTTGGTTAACCAGCATGCTGGTGTCACCCCTCATTAGGCAGAAACAATTGCATTTTTTTTTTCTTAGCTTTTGGGTCATGCTGATGCTTGGAGGTTGTTTCCAATTTGATTCTGGAAATTGTTCCCTGCAATGTTTGGGGAGCATACGGATCAAACTCGGTTTGCAAACTATGCCCTCTGACCCTTTGAATCATCTCCCTGATCCCCCTCCCACCCCAAAGACCATTTCTGATCATTCATTGTCTAAATCTTTATGGCTAAATGGCCATAACTTGTGTGGGAAAGACTCAGCATGGGGAGCATTTCTTTTCTCCCCCTAGTCTTCCATCCCTCACTCCTTTGTCCTTAAGGACACTGATCCACCTGATAAGAACTCAAGGCTCTCAACCATTTCCTCTTTGAAGGGCTGATTCTCTTTCTTGTGGAAAACTTCACCAGGAAATAAAGGAAATCACAGAGGCATTTTCCTGCCCACTCCCCCACACTCCTACAAACTTATACAAGGTGCAGCCCAAAGATATGTAAATAGTGTGATGACTTAGGGCTGGGCGGGTTCAAGCAGTAGAGACCCTCTTGGGAGTTGTCAGCTGGGCTCAGCTCACACCTTAGTTTAGGGCATCTGTGCACTTGCTTCCTTTCAGAATAACTCAGATTCCTGGGGTGCCCGAACATTAACCCGTTTAGTGCTTTGAGCCACTTTGTGACCAGAGCGGCTCCTTTTTTCCCTACTCAGTGGTTTTCTTACAGTAGTTTCTCGTCTTCTCGTCTCTTGATAGCCCAGTAGTGTCGCTTTCTAAGGCCTAACAGTTGACTCTATTCTTGTACTCTGAAAAACTTTAACTTGGTGGCGTGTATATAATATATATAAAGGCAGCCTTAATGGATTTGTTTTCATAATTTAATATTTTTTGTATTTGCTCTTGTATAATTGTTTTTAACGGAAAGTATTACAGAATTGAGGATGAGATTCTTAGAACCAAAGTTATTCTTAATAAAAATCAACACACATGCTGTTGTTTTTGTCTGGTCTGTTTAAGATGGATGCTAGGAGGTGGAGTGGGAGGCCTCTTCAGGGGTGAGAAATGGTTCTGGGATGCCCGTGTGCTGAGTCCCAACCCCCCAACTACCCATCTACCATGGCTGAGAACTCAGGTCAGACGATTCATGAAACCTTGGCTTGCTTTGCATTGGCGGCAGCTGTGGTCCACTTCACATTTCCCAAAGTTTTTATGGCCTGGGGGTAGTAGGAGGTCGGCTTGGGGGGGAAGGACCCTTTTTCAGGCTCATGACCCTTTTTCAGCACATGCATGAAGTGTGGTTCAAAGTTCCTTAGCACATTTAGCTCTTTCACATTCCCCCAGGCTCTGTGGACAAGTTACACACGTTTCTTGATCCCAGTAATTGAGTTGGAAATTCAAGTTTCCTTATAAGTTAGGCCTTGATTCTCCAAGTAATTCAGCTTCCTCCTCCAGCTCCTTTGCATCCTTTAAATAATCAGGCTCACTCAGGGATGTGAAGATTTGTACCAGCTAAGGTTTGGAAGGTGAAGCCCCCCCACCCCCAGATACTGGGGAGTGGTATTTGTGCTCTTTGTTTTGGGGGTATACTGGTGGTGCTCAGGGCTTTCTCTTGGCTCTGTACTCAGGTCATTGGTGATGGTGCTTTGCCAGAAATTGGAACTGGGGACCCACTACATGCAAGGCAAGTGCCTTAACCCCTTAACTCTCTCCAGCCCAGTAGCTTTGCTGGATTGGGGATATAAGGCCAGGTGCGAGGATAATTCTTTTTTTGGGGGGGTCTCAGTCCATTTTGCAACACCCCTGCTAGATTTATTGGCTTTTTTATAGTAGTTATAATAGATTTGAAAGCCATCCAGGGATTACAGGTTTAGTTAAGATAGAAGAAGCTTGGTCCCTCTAAAGGAGCATTGGGTGAATATATTCAGGATTATGCTTGAGTGTAAAGAGAAATGCAGTGTTTTATTTCCAGAGTCTTTAGGAACTAGCTGCATAGTTTTAAGTTTCCTTTCCTGGTGGGAAAGTGCAGTTTGCCTACCAACTGGTGTTTGGAATGTCTTCCTACTTTATTCCTAGAATTTCTAGGAAATTTGCCAGAGTTTGGTCAAAAAGGCACCTAGGTGGAGCTGGAGTGATAGCACAGTGGGTAGAGCATTTGCCTTGCATGTGGTCAATCCAGGTTTATCCCTGACATCACATAAGGTCCCCAAGCCTGCCAGCAATGCAGAGCCAGGATAACTCCTGAGCACCATCAGGTACCTGGGTATTTATTGAAACATTGGTATGTGGGTCATTAGTTGGGAATTTGCCCCAGGAATTGAAAGCACATTCATGGCCACTGAAGTTTGTGCTCACACACTAGTACCTACTACTGTGGTACTACTGTGGTACTGTGTTTCCCTGAGGCTGGAGCAATAGCACAGTGGCAGGTCATTTGCCTTGCTTGCAGCCAACCCGGGATAGACCCAGGTTCGATCCCCAGCATCCCTTATGGTCCCTCAAGCCTGCCAGGAGTAACCCCTGAGTGCCGCTGAGTGTGGCCCAAAAACCAAAATTAGAAAATCATGTTTCTCATCAACCAAGTTTCAGCCAGGAGCACATCATGGCTCCTGTTTCTCTCTCCACAGCTTTGCTGTCTAGTGCTACCTTCTCCAGTCGACTGGTCAAACCACCATGTGGCACAAAGTGGCTTTCAACCATTTTGTGTTTGCAGATCTGGTGGTGAGCATCACCATGGTAGAAGGACTGCCTGGCGGGTCTCTGACACCCTGATTTTCCCCCCACAAACTCAGCTATTCACTCTTCAGCCTCTTTCCTCTCCTGCTGTCTAGGGACTTTGGACAGAATTACTTCTGGAAAGAAGGAGAGGGCCCACTAATCTTTGAGTAAACAGGCCTGAGAAATTCCATTAAATAGCCTCAACAACAACCCGGGATGGCAGAATGAGCATACCTGGATGTTTGGGCCTTTTCAAACCCCTTCCCTGTGCCATTGTTGACACATCAGGGTTCTTCAGAGAAACTGGGCCAATGGGAGAGGGACCCAAACATGAGCTCATAGACACTGAGAATTCCACAGGTTCTGAGCCTGTTGGCAGGCTGGGTGCCTGGGACAGCTTGTGGTTCTATTTTAGGCTAGGCCAGAGCTCAAGACCTAAGGTCCAGGGGAACAAATGGGAGTCACCCAAGGCAGAAGATCAGCATCCCAGGCTGGACACAGAAAAATCTTCCTTGCCTGCACTTCCTGTCCTCTTCTAACCTGAATGCACACTTACATGCACACTTCATTCAAATGCCAAGTTCACCCGGAAGCTCTTGCCCTGGGAAGCCAAGACAAGGGTTAATGTGGCTACCCCATGAGCCAGTTTTGTGAACAGATTTAGCCACCACACTTGAATGCGGGGCCAACATATTTTGGTAAGTAACATACATAAACCTTTTTCAAATGCACTTTGGAGCTTTTAGTCCGACATGGTCTGTCTTGAAGAAACCCTTTACTACTCTTCTGGCCTCTTTAGTCTTCCCTTGCTATTCATTCAGCTGCATTTGAGGTTTATAATAATCTTAACCTAAAAGACACACCAGAGAACACAACAACTGCTTCCTACTCATGGTCCAAGCTGACTCAATTCTGGGCTACTGGCCTTTCATAATAATTCCGACTTGCTTTGTCATGGGCTTTTTAATACCTCACCATTTATATTCCTTGAATTCTTTTTTTTTTTAAGTGAAAACTTGGTGTCTTTCTCAGGAATGACTGGGAAATAACTGCATGCCCAGTACTACCTAGCGCCTTGTCTTGATTTAATGCTGTATTGATCCTGTTCATGTGCATTATTGAAAAGTTATCAATGTTTGATTGATATCTAGTATCATTAGGAAGACTTGATTGAAGTTTTGCCTACTTAAGTCATGAAGAATGTGGCGAATTCTTTAAGAACTGACTCATGGGACACAGTTGGATCTTTTGTAATATATTATGTGTGATTAGTCCTTTTCTGTTTGGTCATTATTGAGAATGATGGCTCTTATCTTTCCCACGTTTTTTTTTTTTACTTTATCTTTCAAACTTTCTGTCTGGATTTTTTTTCTGTAGAAATATGATTAGCAATAAGCACATTCTTTTATTTCTTTTTCTTTTTCTTTTTTTTTTTTTTTTGGTTTTTCAGGCCACACCCGTTTGATGCTCAGGGGTTACTCCTGGCTAAGTGCTCAGAACTTACCCCTGGCTTGGGGGACCATATGGGACGCTGGGAGATCGAACCACGATCCTTCATTGGCTAGCGCTTGTAAGGCAGACACCTTTACCTCTAGCGCCACCTCACTGGCCCCAATAAGCACATTCTTGTGCTTTATGACCATGGACCTGTTTTTGTTTGTGGGGGAACACCCAGAAGAAAAAAACTCCTGGTTTTGCACTGAGGGATTACTCAGGGAACTATATATGGTGCCAGGGATTGAACCCCAGTTGGCCACACAAGACAAATGCCCTACCCACTGTACTTGTTCTGGTCAAAATATGGATCTGTTTAATGACTAAATAAAATACCTCTCCAGGAATATTCCCTACATGTTTTCTATTACCTTCTTACCTGCTCAAACAATTCTTTTTTTTCTTTCAAGTGTCATAATCTGTTTTTTTCTTTGTTTGTTTGTTTTTTGTGGCTTCAATATCTTTTTGTTTTTGTTGTTGGGCCACACTGGTGCCATTCAGGGATTACTCCTGGCTATGTACTCAGAAATCACTCCTGACTTGGGGGACCATATGGGACACCAGAGATTTAATCGAGGTCTGACTTGATTCAGCCATGTGCAAGGCAAATGCCCTACTGCTACACGATCGCTCCGGCCCCTCAATATCATATTTTTATGTTTTATTGTGGATGCTTTGAATATTACAGTTGACTAGCTGGTGTTCATCAAGCTCAATGCTTCCTTTATTTTTAGAAACATTGCTTCTGTTAGGAAAGACTCCTTGCTCTGTTACAATAGGACATTTCAGATCAGCCTTATTTTTGACCCTGACATAAGGCCTAGAACTATGTCCCTCACCAGAAGTTCCTCTTGGTGGAAAATAGAATCAGAGTTGCCGATTCTTTGAGAAGAAACAAAAGGCCACTTCAGTTTCACTGTGGGGGAGAGAAAGGATGTGAAATTGCCCAGTTTTTCATTTTAACACCCTTTGTGCCTTGATTCTTTTTATTAATATGTGTTTTATTGAATCAAACTTTTTCATAACATTTCAATTCTTATAGAGATATTCCATTAAAATAACTAGGCTGAGAAACCAGTAACAGTAGCGGTATACCACTGAATCTGAATAAAAGGAAAAAAATATAAGTCATGCTATATAATCTTATGGTAGCTGCTGTAATAAATAAATATTTTAATTAAACATTTTTACAAGTATAAAAAATAATTACCCAGCTAGATGTAGAAAAAAAATTCAGTAAAATAAAGTAAGACTTATGAAAGGAGGGGCCAGAGAGTGGCACTAGAGGTAAGGTGTCTGCCTTGCAAGCGTTAGCTTAGGATGGACATAGGTTTGATCCCCCGGTATCCTATATGGTTCCCCCAAGCCAGAGGCAATTTCTGAATGCATAGCCAGGAGTAACCCCTGAGTGTCAATGGGTGGAACCCAAAAAACAGAAAAAAAAAACTAACAAAAAAGAATTTTGAAAGGATATGACCAATTCTGACTAGCTATGAACGAATACTTTTAAGTCTTAGTAATTTAATTGGTAGGTCTGCTGTTGACCCAGAAGAGACAAATAGATTAGTGGAACAGAATACAGAATACAGAAATATTTACATATATATATATTTATATAATGCAATGAACTATATGATCAAGGCAGAACATTTGTTCCAATCCATGAAGAAAGGATCAATAATCCAATCAAAACTTTTGGCACATTTGGAAGCAAACCAATATGTATTCCTTTAATTCTGCAAGTATATATGACTAATTGCCAATTTAATAAAGCATAGACATGCAAGCACATAATTATTAGGAGAAAATGCAGAAAAAGATTTTTATAATCCTGGGGTAGTGAAACTTTCTAGCAAGATATCTAGATAACCCAAAGTCTATGATGAAGTAAATGGACAGATTTAAGTGCATGAAAATGAACAATCTTTGTACTAAGATGTCATAAAAATGGCTAAAGGGAAAGGCGGACAGTGACATTTACTATAGATAGCAGAAAAAGAGTGATCCTATATTACACAGAATGTTTCATCAAGAAAATGTACCATTCAAGAAAACCTCAAGTACATGAGCAGGCAATTCACAGAAGAAATAAAATGGGCTGGGGCCGGAGAGATAGCATGGAGGTAAGGCGTTTGCCTTTCATGCAGGAGGTCTTTGGTTTGAATCCCGTCGTCCCATATGGTCCCCCGTGCCTGCCAGAAGCAATTTCTGAGCCTGAAGCCAGAAATAACCCCTGAGCACTGCCGGGTATGACCCCAAAACCACACACACACACACACACACACACACACACACACACACAAAAGAAATAAAATGGGCTGGATTGTGAGAAAAGAATCCAGGTCAATGGGCCCAGAAAAATGCACTAATACCTGCTGAAAATGGGGCCCTCAGGTGGTATATGAGTTATGCCTAAAGAAAGCTTGTATTTTTTTGAATAATGTCTTTATTTAAGCTACCATGATTACAAACATGCTTGTAGTTGGGTTTCAGTCATAAAAAGAACACCCCTCTTCAACAGTGCAACATTCCCACCACCAATGCCCCCACTTTCTCTACTCCCCCACCCTCTGCCTGTATTTGAGACAGGCATTCTACTTCTCACACTCATTAACATTGTCATGATAGTTGTTAGTGTAGTTATTTCTCTAACTGCACTCACCACTCTTCAGGCCCTCATCTCTATTGTCTCTGGACATTATTGCAATGATGTCTTTTATTTTTCTTAAAACCCATTCAAAGTGAGACTATTCTGTGTCTGTCTCTCTCCCTCTGACTTATTGCACTCAGCATAATAGTTTCCAGGTCCATCCATGTATAGGAAAATTTCATAATTTCATCATCTGATGGCTGCATCATATTCCATTGTGTATATATACCACAGTTACTTTAGCCACTGAATAAAGCTTTTAAAAATGTTCATCTCGGGCCCGGAGAGATAGCACAGCGGCGTTTGCCTTGCAAGCAGCCGATCCAGGACCAAAGGTGGTTGGTTCGAATCCCGGTGTCCCATATGGTCCCCCGTGCCTGCCAGGAGCTATTTCTGAGCAGACAGCCAGGAGTAACCCCTGAGCACCGCCGGGTGTGGCCCAAAAAAACAAAAAAAAAACAAAAACAAAAAAAATGTTCATCTCCTTTGATATACATTCTTATATCTCTGAATTTGTTTTTGTTTTATTTTAGGGAAACTTGTGTACAGGAAGATTCATGTACAACCTTTCTCAAATGATTTTCCTTAATTTCTCATAAACTCACCTAGATAACAGTTGTTCAGTAGATTATCTGGGGTACATTCCTATGTCCTATTATGAACTGTGATACATATCTTTTAAATTACTATAATACCGTTTTACATATCTACCATTGGGCATACCTAGAAAGACGACTTTGAACTCTACTGATAAATGAGAAAACAAACCTCTGAATTATCATAATGAAATGATCTCATTTCCATGGAAAAAATGAGATGCATGTTTGCATCTGTATAAAATGCTTGCAAGTTGGATGAGAAGTCCATCATGTTAACTACAGTTACTTCTGGAGGAGAGAAGGCATTAGGGGGGACAGGAATAGCAGGCACAATTTGCATTGAATATTCATAGTTTTATATTTTAAAGCTTTTGAATGGATTTGAGAGATGGTACAGCTGGCCTTGCATGCTGCTAGGCTGGGTTCTATCTTTGGCATCACATCTGGTTCCAGGAACACCACTAGGAGTGACACCTGAGTGAAGAGTTAGGAGGAAACCCTAAGCACTGTGTGGCTCCCAAACCAACAAAAATAAGATTTTGGACAGTTAAGGTTTCTTGATTCTCTAGTGTTTACAAGGGAATGGACAACCAGAAAGATCTTGGGAAACATGGTTGAGGAAGCTCAAAGCCTCTTCGGATCATCCATGCTGTTCTGATGATCATACGGACAGTGAGAAAAGACAATGGGTATAGTACGCAGGGACTACTGAGGAAAGTGTGCCCCTAAAACAAAGTGCTACGAACCCCAAAGTTTTGACCACTCATGGTGCTGTGCCAGGTGAGGACAGATAGACAGAAACATTGAAGAGGGACAGTGGGGGACATGGGCATCATGTGGTTCCCCCCAAGACGAAGCACAGTCCTAGCCTTTCCTTCCCCATGAGACCACCCACCTGCTTTGTTGAGAAGTTCTCCCCGGGGCTGAGCAATGGCACAGTGGTAGGGCATTTGCCTTGCACGTGGCTGACCCAGGATGAACTGCACTTCAATCCCCGGCATCCCATATGGTCCCCCGAGCCTGTCAGGAGCGATTTCTGAGCACATAGCCAGGAGTAACCCCTGAGCGTCACAGGGTGTGGCCAAAATGAAAAAAAAAAAAAGTTCTTCCAGATGTTGCTTTCATTGGCCACTTAGGAGGGATGAATTTGCGATACTTTGGGGATCATGGCGGGGATGCTAGTTTGGTCAGTTAAGAGTTCCCTGGCACCTAAAAAAGGTCCTCTAAGAACCTTTCCCATTTCTCTCTGTCCCCCAGGCACATGCTGAGACGGAACACTGGACGCAGTTCGCCCAGGGCATGAAGTGCCCCCAGAAACTGTTCTAGGGGGCTGGTTTAAAGGTTCAATTTGAAGCACCCATGGGTGCTTCCCAAGCCTGGCCAAGGGTCATTTAACCACTCGAGATCCCAGACAAGGGATCACTATGACAGTGAGAGTTGGAAATGATCACTCTGGAAGAAAACTGGATGCTGAAAGGAGGGAAAGTGACAGGCACAATACCCCTATGGAAACCCATAATGTCTAGAAGGGAAAAAAGAGAAAAAAATAAACATTTTCCAAAGAGACTAACAGGGGAGAGGGCAGGGAGGAGAGTGGGTGGGTGGAGAAACTCAGGACATTGGGGGTGGGAAATAGACTCTGTAGAAGTTGTTAGACATTGTATGGCTGAAACTCAATCATGAACAATTTGGAACTATGTATTTCCCAGTGATTCAATTTACATATTAAAGAATGTATAAATAAAGAAGAAAAGCAGTTCCAGGCAATAGTCAGTCACTTGTTCTGCCTGGTGCTCTATGAGGGCCTAATTAACATCTCATGGAGCCCCAGGAGTGGCAAATAGGACCCCACCAGCTGTGATCTATGCTCCTTGGTATTAGACCATCCACCAGGGATTAAATCACAGTCGGGTCAGGTGCGCCAGATCTTGGTCTTTACCGCCCAGGGCTTTTCTGGCTGTTCTGGTATCTTGGGGATCCCAGGAGGTTCCCACCCTGTGTCCACCTTTGGGCTCCATCCCGTGTTTCTCCAAGATAAGATCAGCCCCGAAGTTTGAAGTATTTTAATCATGTTCACCTGATGCCTTCCCTATGGGCACTGTCAGCCCTGCCGTTATTGATAATCTCACTCGGGTGAAAGCACAGGATATGACTAATAAGTATGAGGTAAAAACACCCCGTGGACACTTTGAAGATAAGATACAGAGGCGCTGAGTCACACAGTCTTGCAGCCATCCTAGAAAGACTCTGAAGTTCATCTCTCATTACAGGTGGATTATAGTTATCTTTGGGCTTCTGCTCCTCAGACTCTTCGGATCACAGGGAGACCCTGTATTGTTTGGAGACAACAGTAGGGGTGAGAAGAGATAAGTGAACCTGCTGCCTTCACCATCCTGGGGAGCCCCTTGGCCCAAGAAGTCGGTGCTGTTTCTGAGTCCGGGGGTCAGTGACCTGCACTGTGTGGGGCTTGCTGTGGTGTCCGACATGGGCATGTAGAGAAGGAGGTGCTGGAAACATGTATGTCCCCTTTGCCATCAGGTCTCAATGCTGAAATGCAAGGCAAAACCCAGTGGACCCATCTCTTCCTGTTGGGGCTAGGCTGGCAGAGAGACAAAGTATATTGGAAGGAATGGGGAGAAGGTGATAGCTGCGGTGAGGCCTGTCTGGCCCCCACAAAGAGGCAGGAGCCCTGGCAGGTGGGCGAGCCCACAGGCAAGGCAGACACTGAATCTGGCCTCATTGGGACCTGCTGGAGTGACCACAAACCAGCTGAACAGTTCAAGCTGGAAAGTCAGAACCTTCTACACAGGAGCTTTTCAGAGAAGCTACTTTAATGTGGCCTCAGGACAGGAGAAAGTTGCCCAGTGAACTTATCTGACCCACATGTTGATGAGCAGGGTCTACCTCATGCAAAGCAAATGCCCCCCCATGGTGCTGTCTCTATAGCCAGCCACTAATTTTCTTTTAAAAGCCTGTAGGCAAGTGAAAAAGCAGGACATGGACATTTTATCTTATTTATAAAGGCAAATGAAAAAGCAGGGCATTAAAAATTTATTTTATTTAAACACCAGTTACAAGGTTGTTCATAATACAGTTGTTCTTTTTCAAGTTACACAGTTGCTCCTGATTGAGTTTGAATCATACGATGTCCAACACCCACCACCAGTGAACATTTCCCATCACCAGTGTCCCCAGTTTCTTTCCAGTCCTCCCACAAGCCTGCCTTCAGAGTAGATATTGTTATTTTCTCTCTCTCTTCTTTATCACCTTTTCGACACTAGAGTTTGCAGTATTATTACTAAAGGGATATCGTGACTATGCCTTTCCCTCCTTTCAGCACCCAGTTCTTGTCCAGAGTGATTATTTGGGATCATTTGTGATAACCAGAGTGATATGACAGTGACAACTCTCACTGTCATAGGGGTCCATTCTCTGCCCTAACTGCACTCCCCAGCTCTTTGTAACAAACTTCCTACACTGGACTGGTTCTCCTGGCCCTCATCTCTCTCTTGTCTCTGGATATTATACTGTCCTATGTATTTTTTTAATATCCTACAAATGAATGTAATTTTCCTCTAACTCACTTCATATCTCTCCATATCCATCCACGTATAAGCAAATCTCATGACATCAAAGATGCTATTTAGCATTAAAGAACTACACATGAAAATAACCACAGTGTCATTTCATGATAAATTTAGCAAGACATACTGATTAGGACATGAAGATGCATTTGAATTTTGTAGAATATAAATTAGTGTAAATAGGGCAGCCTGAATAACAAAACTACATACAAAATCTGTTAACACTGATTCTGTTTCTAAAGTTACCCTTCAACACAAGTGACCAAAATGATACACAGAATGACTCTCATTACAGTATTGCTTGTAATGTAATACCTTCATCGGCATAGAACATTCATAAATAGAATTTTGTCCAATGAGGTCCACATAGCTGTAGATAGGCTACCATGCAACTATTAGAAACAGAACAAGGAAAGAACATGAAAACAGTAGATGGGCAGAAAGTTGGTCCAGGCAATCAGGCCCTGGTCTTGAGTGCATTGGACCCAGATTGACATCGAGACCCCAGAGCCCACCCAGGAGTGATGCCTGAGTACAGAGCCTGGAGGAAGGCACAAGCATCTCTGGGTATGACCCCAAAACCCAAATCAATTACACAAACTAAAAAAAAAAAAATGATGCGGATTATATGCAGGTATCCTGGAATGACAGAAGGATATTAGTGGAAAAACAGATTAAAATCCCAGGGAAACCAGGTTTAATCTGCTTTTTGTTTGTTTTGGCCTTTGTTCTGGGGCCACACCCTGTGGTGCTTGGCTTCCTCCGGTCTCCGTGCTCCGAAATCACTCCTGGTGGGCCCCGAGGTGTTGGGAAGAACCCTATGGGATGACCTGGATCAAATCCAGGTCAGCTGCTGCATGCAAGGCAAATGCCCTCCCTGCTGTGCTATTGCTCAAGTCTGGTTTAGTTAATCTGAATGTGCTAATGTGGATTCTTCTTTCTTTCTTTCTTTCTTTCTTTCTTTCTTTCTTTCTTTCTTTCTTTCTTTCTTTCTTCTTTCTTTCTTTCTTTCTTTCTTTCTTTCTTTCTTTCTTTCTTTCTTTCTTTCTTTCTTTCTTTCTTTCTTTCTTTCTTTCTTTCTTTCTTTCTTTCTCTTCTCTTTCTTTCTTTCTCTTCTTCTTTCTTTCTTTCTTTCTTTCTTCTTTCTTTCTTTCTCTCTCTTCTTTCTTTCTCTCTTTCTTTCTTTCTTTCTTTCTTTATTCTTTCTTTCTTTCTTTCTTTCTTCTTTCTTTCTTTCTTCTCTCTCTCTCTCTCTCTCTCTCTCTCTCTTTCTTTCTTTCTTTCTTTTCTTTCTTTCTTTCTTTCTTTCTTTCTTTCTTTTCTTCTTTCTTTCTTTCTTTCTTTCTTTTTTTTTTTTTTTGGTTTTTGGGTCACACCCAGTGACGCTCAGGGGTTACTCCTGGCTACTGCGCTCAGAAGTCGCTCCTGGCTTGGGGGACCATATGGGACTCTGGGGGATCGAACCACGTCCGTCCAAGGCTAGCGCAGGCAAGGCAGGCACCTTACCTCTAACACCACCGCCCGGCCCATCTTTCTTTCTCTCTCTCTTCTTCCGTCCTGCCTTCCTTCCGTCCTTCCTTCCTTCCTTCCTTCCTTCCTTCCTTCCTTCCTTCCTCTTCCTTCCTTCCTTCCTTCCTTCCTCCTTCCTTCCTTCCTTCCTTCCTTCCTTCCTTCCTTCCTTCCTTCCTTCCTTCTTTCTTTGTAAACATGCAGGGCATGTTTACAAAAGAGAAAATGGTGCTGGAGAAATAGGACAGCCGGCAGGGCACTTGCTGACCAGGTTCGAATCCGGGCACCCTGTAAGGTCCCATGAGCTCTGTCAGCAGTCATCATTGAGCAAGGAGCCAGATCAGCCCTGAGTACTGTCAGGTGTGGCCCCAAACCAAAACACATAAAACAGAGAGGGAAAGCAGTTGTTGGCAGTGGAAACTGTCCAGGAAGGCAGGGAGAAGACAGACCCTGGGTTCACGGGCCAGTTGGGACACCTGTTGCTCCGTGGGCTCTGGGTGAAGAAGCCTCCAGGAATGGTGTCACCTGATGCTCAACCTTGCCATTCCTGCTGCAGGAATGTGGTGACTGGAGGTTGTTGACATAAGGGGGAGGCGGGGGATCACAGCAGGCACTCGCCTTCTGGTATAGCCAAGTGGCTTTTAGGACCACTGAGCACTGAGACGAGGCTCCTTTAAAGACAAAGGAGGAAACTGCCTTTGGTGCAGCCTTAGAGCCCTGCAGTGCTGAGGCAGCTAGGTGACTCCAGCGACCTCCTTTCCCATAGTTAACCCCCCAAGTTCTAACGCAGCAGAATTGGGGTTCAGGGTTGAGAGGTGGAGGCGCAGCTGCG
Source organism: Suncus etruscus (assembly GCF_024139225.1). Classification (NCBI taxonomy): domain Eukaryota; kingdom Metazoa; phylum Chordata; class Mammalia; order Eulipotyphla; family Soricidae; genus Suncus; species Suncus etruscus. Next base: position 21,069,499 of record NC_064854.1, on the reverse strand, counting down.
GGGTCTGGAAGCTCTCCTGAATGTCCCACACACGTGGCCTGCAGCATAGGCAAGGCTTGGGCAGATCCCGGGGTTCCCGCACCCACTCAGGTCATAATCATGTTGCACTCCAGATCCCAGCCTGCAGACACCCGTCGTGAGCGACAGTGTGTCCAAACGGTGTGCGACGCTGCCCTCTGGTGGCACCAGTAGAACTGACCTTACTGTGGACCCTAAGGACTTGCTTCAGGGCCTCAGAGCTACTGAGGTTTGCACCCAGGAAACTGCTTTTTGGGGGGACCTCCTGTGGTTTCAGGGACCACTTTTGGTGATCTTTGGTCGGGTAGAGATGGGCCGGGTGGTTCAGTGTTGGGAGCTGGTGGTGGCATGCGGCTTCTATAACCAAGTGTTGGACATTGCATGGCACTGTTGCAGCTGGGCACTGTGCTAGGCCGGTGAGTGGAGAGAGGCCTGACAGGCAGGCAAGGAAGGGGCTCCTGAAGGTGGCAGCCATGTTTGGGGCCCGAACTAGGGTGACGGCCTGTCAGCACAGACAACTGTGTACACTGATCTTTCCACAATAAAGTGGGGTTCGGGATCAGGATAATGGACATATGATGTGTGCAAGGACCTTAGTTCCATCCTGGCATCTGCCAGCTCCTGGCACCCCATTGGGTGTGACCCTGGACTGGTCCCAACCCCTTACATTCTCATTTCCCTACAGGTGATTCTGCCTACCAAGCTGTTCCAGGGAGTTTGCTGTAGGACTCAGCACAGGGTATGGGCTGTGACCCCCACTTCTGTGCTCCCCACAAGCTGAGAGTCAGGCCCAAGTGCCAAACTCTCTGGCTCATGTGAGAGGAGGGGGGAAAATGCTGCAGAATCCAGGATTTGAGCTGGTAGTCACCTGGACCCCCCACCCTATTCTGGTTACCTGTTTGATGACTCTTCAGGTCCTGCAGGACAAGACATCTGGTTGACCCCATGAGCAAAGAGGAGCTATGGCAGATCAAGACATGTGAATCAGCCCAGGGAAAATGGGCATGAATGATGTGTCTTCGCCTCTCTTTGCTGAACCCCTCCCTACCTTGTTATCTTCAGGGGTTTCCTTTCTAATGCTGGTCCCCTAAACTCATGCTGGGGTTGCTATACAATATCCAGTGGATCTGGAAATGCTGCCTAGGTTGTGAGTTGGACTTTCTGAACTGGGGTCTCCCTCCTCAGGGAAGCAGTGATCCAAAACCTGTGGCTAATTTTCCTTCCCCACACTGACAAAAAAGACCTCTGGGCTTGCTCTGATCAACATCAAGCCACAGATGTCTTTGAGTGGGCTCAGAATTGGGGGCTCTTTTTTATCTTTCTTTGAGGGTTGGGCCAAACTCAGAAGCATTTACGGGTTACTCCTGGATTTGTGCTTAGAAATTACTCCTGGCAGGTCAGAGAACCAACCATCTGGGATGCTGGGGATCAAACCTAAGTCAGCCATGTGCAAGGCAAAAAAAAAAAAACAAAAACAAAAAAAACCCGCCCTCTCCATTGTGCTATATCACTCCAGCCCCAGAGTTGGGGCTTCTTGAGGAGCTAAAGGAACTCTCCCAGGGCCAATATTTGGAGCTGAGTGAGTGAAGGTTCTAGAAGAAAATTCCACATGCACCACATCTCCCTGCTCCTGTGTCCTCAGCCCTGAGATGGACTCTGCAGCGTTGGACATCATAATCTGCAGGAAACCATGGGGGGGGGGCTCAGGTTGGTTTCCATAGTGTTCAGCCCGTGCATGGCCCCCTTTCTCCTCATGGATACTTGGGCACCACATTGACTTCACAGGGATCCTGGGGGGACTCCAGGCACAGAGGAAGAGTGTGAGTGATAGGTCAGGGAGTTCACTGAGTGCTGAGATGCTGCCATGCTTTCCCTTTATGGTTTTATGAGGATTTATGGTCTTATAAAATTTATGGTTGTTTTTATTCAAGCAATTTTACAGGATGCTTTATTTCCCTTGTCCTTCCGGTGAGTTTGCTGTCAGATTCAGCCCAGTGTGTAGGCTGTAACCCTGACTTCTGCACTCCCCTGAAGCTGGGGGTCAGGCCAGCACTGTCATGGCCAAGAATTCTACAGGTGGATGCATGGAAAGCTATCCTTCGATTAGAGAAGCTGCCATTTCTCTTAGTGGTAGAAAGCAAGTCTCAGGAAAGCAAATGAAAATGGGTCCCTGGGAAGTGATCAGAGAACCCAGAGGGATTTTCTGCCTGCCAGTATTCTGGAATAAATACAGCTATCCACCAGGGAGGGCCTGGTTTTTGGAAGATAGACTTACAATCAGGTTGTAAATAATGGTGAGCAGAGTGGTGTGGGAGGCCTTTGCCCTGGCACAGTTGGTCACAAGTGACCAGCAAGGCCTGACCCTGAGCTGGCCAGGCACTATGTTCCTGCAGACAAAACATTGTCTGCAAGGGAAATACAGCTCTGGACATCCACATGACCAGACCCCACCCATTTGCCTCTGTCTCTGAAAATGACTGATAATTGTAGCCTCCTCTCTAGACAAATCCCCTTTGCCCACACAATAACGGCAATAGTGATGCATTAGGGGTCACCGTTCAGATTTTAGTGTCTCTTTTTTCCATTGCTCTCTGGTACCCAGTTTTTCTGTAGACCTGCTTTTCTGGCGAGGCTGGTTTGGTGTCTCGTAGGTCCTGCTGCTCCTCACTTTTCCTGGGAGGCAGTTGCTGCTTTCTGCTTAACCCTGCTCTGGATCTATTTGTTAGTCTGACCTTCTACTCTTCCCAAGTCAGTACACCTGTTTTTTGGACCTTATAACCTAACCTTCTCTGTGGCTCATCACAATTCTGAGCTCTACTTTTGGTCAGAGTGGCCCCTGTGCTGTGTGTTGTGGGATCTGTTGGCTTGGTCATGGAGCAACTCATGCTCCATCCATGTAATTGTTCTATGAGGTGATCTTCTGGTGTTTGGGGACAGCAGGAGGGACAGGGACTCTCAAGACACAGCTCCCTTACAGAATCTCTGTGGTTGTACATTTGGGCTGAGCTCACATCCTCGCTTTAGTTGGTATCACAGACACCAACATTTCCCTGGGAGGTGCCTGGCACCTGACACAAACATAAAAAAAATCGCATGATGTTTTTGCTCTTTAAAATTTTTTGTCACGCCAGGTAACACTCAGGGGTTGCTCTTGGCTCTGTGCTCAGAAGTCACTCCTAGCAGGCTAGGGGGAACATATGCGATGCTGAGATTCGAATCAGGCTTCGTCGTTCTGTGTTGGCCACATGCAAAGCAAATGCCTTACCGCTGTGCTATGGCTCTACCCCTTGCTCTTTAATGCTGGGTTTTGGTGTTTAGATTTTTGGGACCAGACCCAGGGTGCTGAGCAGCAGCAGCTCCTGGCTCTGTGCTGGGTGCTGTTGCTCCTTAGAAGTGCCAGGATTTGAGTTGGGGCCTACTGGACGCAAGGCAGGCTCTGTGCCTCTTTACCCTTCGTACTACCACTCAACTTTCACCCAAAGTCTGGTACTGGTGCAGGGTTGAACCCTGCACTCGACAGTGGACCTCCATTTGTGGGTATCACCATTGGCTCTGTTCATAGGCCCAGGGGTCCTGGAGGAGTCACTCTGGGTCCCATGTGTCCCCTACCCCAGGACAGAGTGGCTGTGTCACACCCACTGGGTTATTTTTCTTTGTAGTTTATCACTTGCTTATTAACTCTAGGGTGGTCTTTTTATTGGGGGGTGTCTCTCAAGCAGTGTTTAGAGGGGCCTAGGCCCCTCCAGGCACTGTTTAGCCAACCAGACCTGGGGTTCAACACAGGGGCCTGAGGATGCTGCTGAGTCAAGAATCCCTAGGACTACATGGGCCAGTGCTGGGGGACTGTGTAGTGCTGGGAATGGAACTTGGACCCACTGCAGTGCAACTGTGTGCACTAATTTATTCTCGTCAGTCCAAGGATGCCCTGGATTTAATTAAAGGAATAAAAGAATTTAAATTTTATTTCTAGGAATAGAAATAAAAAGCAAAAATTCATGCAGGAAATTCAAAATGCTCAGAGCCGCCATGTCTGAGCAGCTTGCCATGTCCAGATGTTGTCATTGGATATGGATTTGGTGCAGAGCCGAGGGACAGCACTGTCAGGCTGCCCACAATGTCCTGGTGTCCAGTCTTGCATGGCTCCGGATCAGTCCCCAGGGTTCATGCCATGTTTTCCACAGCCCTGAAGGACACAATCCTGAGCACAGAGGGCAGGTCACAGAAGACTTCTCGTTCCCTGTGTCCCCATTTGTGAGCTTGATTCAGGGCTTCCCGGAGTGTGTGTGTGTGTGTGTGTGTGTGTGTGTGTGTGTGTGTGTGTGTGTGTGTGTGTGTGTGACCACCTCTCCCCACACACCCCTTTTCCCGAGGTTGCCATGGAGTCAGACAGACCAGCCGAGATGAAAGAAAAATTTGCCAGCAGCGCATTCCACTAGCAATTCCCGAGATTTGGTCCAAAACCTAGCGGATTGCTGCAGGCGCCATCAAGAGCTATTTTGTTTTTGTTCTTATTTGTAGTGAAAGAAAAAAAAAAAAAGCATAAAGAAGGGCAGGTTGAGACTCAGAGCATCTGAAGGCATCAAATCGATGACACATGCGTGGAAAAAGACCTACTAGGTGATTTTCAAGCTCTGGTTGCTACGGGACAGCCCTATTTATTCCTAGGGATCAAAGAAGTGAGGAAAATCTGGGTTATCCTCACAATTCTGAGTTCCCTTGAGCCTAAAAAGAAGAGGTCTTTGATCTCCTTTGATTTTAAAGAAAAACAATTAGTTTATTTCTTGATCATACCACCCCCTCCAATTAGAACAAGTCATCAACACTTCCAGTTGGAAATCAACCAAAGAAAATAAAATAAAAATTACCTATGATTTCAGTACCAGACAGTGATGGTTTGATTTCTTTTTATCTTTTGATTACTTCCCCCTGCTCTTTGCTCTGTGTTGCAGTTGCATTTTCTGGGGCAAGAGTGGGCAGGGGCATTTAATACTCAGGGTGTACCCCCACAGTTCATACATATGTGTGACTCTGGAATCGCAATTGATAGATTTTAGAGTCAAATTTAGTGCAAACCAAAGTTTCATGAAGGGGCAGTGGTTCCACATTTTGCACACGGAAGGTCAAAGTGTGCCCTGCCTGCAAGTCTGTAGGGGCTATTCCTTGTTTCAGAGCTCTGAGAGGGTGAATATCCCAAAGAAAGGAGCCAGAGGGTGAGGATTTCAGGGTGAATGAAGCCTTTGGAATGTCTCTTTATCACTCATCAGCCCCTCCTAGAGAACCCTTCCAGTCCGCCTTGGGATAGATGAACAGAGAAGCTGCCTTTGGAAGGATCCTTCGGTGCATTTGTGCCTGAGGCATCCAGGAGATGGAAATTAGGCGAGATGCTGCTGTTCGGGTTCGTTAATAAATAAAACATTCCAGCTTCAAAGAATGATGGGGCTTTCCATGCTCCTGCCCTGCATTTCTTCCCAGGTTCTTAACTTGGTGATTGTTCCCATTTTCCCTGGGTGCCTGCAGAGGGGTGAAATTGTCCCCCCAGCCTCAGGCTCTAGTAGGAGTTGGGGAGAATAGTATTCTTTTGCCCCTGAAGATCATCTAGTTGCCCCAAAGCATGGCACTGGGATCATGGTTTTCATTGATGAGGGTAGGCACTTGCCTAGCAGATTGCTGACCCAGATTTGATCCCTGGCATTCACATATGATCCCCCAAGCCTGCCACGAGTGATTTCTGATAGCAAAGCCAGAGTAGCCGGTAAGCTCCACTGGGTATGGCCCCAAGCCAAAAGATAAAAACCCAAACCAGATTAGAACCTAGAGCCTGAGGAGATGGCATAGGGGGCTGGAGTGCAGGTATTGCAGGAGTCTTGAGTTTGATTCCTGACACTGCATGTTTCTCTTTCCTCGGCTTGAAGGGGGTGTGCTGTGTCCTAGCTTGGTCACGCACTGCTTCTGGTCACTCTGACACTTTGTCAGATTTTCTTGTGCCTAGAGTTTGGTGGGTTTTTAAAATTCAGTCCTTCCTTCCTTCCTTCCTTCCTTCCTTCCTTCCTTCCTTCCTTCCTTCCTTCCTTCCTTCCTTCCTTCCTTTCCCTTCCTTCCTTCCTTCCTTCGCTTTCCTTCCTTCGCTTTCCTTCCTTCCTTCCTTCCTTCCTTCCTTCCTTCCTTCCTTCCTTCCTTCCTTCCTTAACTTCCTTCCTTCCTTCCTTCCTTAACTTCCTTCCTTCCTTCCTTCCTTCCTTCCTTCCTTCCTTCCTTCCTTCCTTCCTTCCTTCCTTCCTTCCTTCCTTCCTTCCTTCCTTCCTTCCTTCCTTCCTTCCTTCCTTCCCTCCTTCCTTCCTTCCTTCCTTCCTTCCTTCCCTCCTTCCTTCCTTCCAGAATTCAGGAATCCCCTTGGCAGTTCTCTGGGTACCATTTGAGATGTCAGGGATTGAAGCCTAGCCATCCCTGTACAAGGCAAACATACTCCTTACTATACTATTGCTCCAGTTCTAAAATTCAGTTTTCATCCTGCGCATTCATCGTCTTTGGTTTGTGAGCTGCCTTAGTGGTGGTGCTCAGGCACTACTCCCAGACCTGGTGCTCTGGGGTTGCTCCTGGGGGTGCAGGAAATCCTGCCATGCTGGAGATCAAACCTTGGGGCTCCCCCATGCAAAGCCGTGGCCTAGCCTTCAAAGCCAAGAAAGATGCTGTCACCCTCACTGATTCATCTTTCAATGAAAAAGAAGATTCATGTGGGTCCTTTTGACTGTAAGGACACTGGCTGCTCAAGGTTCTGTTTTCTTCCTTTGTTTCAGGGAGGATGGAATTAAAAAAAAAAATAAGATCCATCACAGCTATCTCTTCCTGTGGCAATAATTTTATACGCATGATGCCATTAGGCTTATGTTTTCACTGTCTACCAGTGAAAGTAATGGGCCGTACATTGATGGAACTTTCTGGAACAAAGCAGCAAGGGTATAAAAGTATAATGCCACAAGTTATGGTATTAATCAAGGGGTCTGTACATATTTGGGTCTTCAGTGATTAAAAGCAAACTGCAGTGTCCCCTTTTCTTTCCACGCGTGACCCTTGGCTCGTGGCTGGGAATGTCGGAATAGCTGAGAAACCTGTTTATTACAGAGAAATAAATGGTTTTTTCCTGACCCAGAGGGGCAACCACACAGCATACGTTGTCGTGTGAGAATGGAAAATATATATACTTTGATTAAAAGAAAATGTCAACAGAGGAAATAGCAGGTTTTTTTCGGGTCTGTAGCTGAGAAGCGGAGATCATGAGACATTCATTAAAAGGGGTCCAATCCCCCATCACCCCATAACGCCGGGCTCAGCACACATGCTTGAGGCTATGTTTGTATTCCATGGTGCTTTATTTCTTCCACCTCTTGTGTTCTTTTCATTTTCTGGTTGAATGACGACATAGTTTTCATGCATGGAAAGAATCAGATTGGGCGTCAGAGTCAAGCTACCAGGAATGACCCCTAGTCATAGCATCCAGTTTAAGACAAATGTTTTCAAGTTCTTTAAGTATCCGTGGTATTTGTTTTTCTGCCTCAGTATAAATCCTTAGACTGAGACCCTTTCTTTTTGGTTGGGATTTAGGTCTGGAGACTGCATCTGGTAGTGCATGGGGGTTATTCCTGGCTCACTGCTCAAGAAGCCATTGGGGTAGGGGCATTTGCCTTGCATGTGGCTGACCTGAGTTTGATCCTTGGCATCCCATATGGTCCCCCAAGCCTGCTAAGAGTAATTTCTGAGTGCAAAGCCTTGAGTGTCACTGGGTGTGGCTCAAAAACCAAATACATAAATAAAAATTTGAAGTTTAAAAAAAAAAGAGAGAGGGGCTGGAGCAGTGACGCAAGTGGTAGGGTGTCTGCCTTGCACATGCTAGCCTAGGACTGACCCCCCAGCATCCCATATGGTCCCCCAAACCAGGGGCAATTTCTGAGAGCAAAGCCAGGAGTAACCCTTAAGCATCTCTGGGTGTGGCCCCAAAACAAAAAAAAAACAAACAAACAAACAAACAAGAAAAAGAGGCCATGGGGTGCTGGGAATAGAACTCAGAGCTTTTTTTCCCCTGAGAAAATCCATGCTCTGAGCTTTTGGGTCATCTTCTCAAGACTTCCTCTCCCTTTTTTTTTTTTTCTCCCAGTAAGAAAATCACTGTATTTTTTTCCCCACGCTGATGTATAGTTATGCCACAATGATGGCTTGGGCATTTTCCTCTTAAACCAGAGGATGGGCCAAGGATGTGGCTGGTGTGAATATGAACAGATTAAGTGTCTACCAGAATGGAATGACGGCGGGTGTGTGTGTGGGGTGGAGAGTGTCCCTTCTTCATTGCTAGCTAAGGCTCCATTGCCATGAGAGAGAATCTAGGTCTGTCCACTGGGTGGGTATGGAAGACAGAACCTGGCATGGCCACTGGCTAACAGCAAAGGCTCCAACCTTTCCAAGTGCACCTGAGTGTCAAGACTGAATTCACAAGGGCTGCAGAGATGATGGCAAGAGATTGTTCTAGAAGCTCTGAGCTTTGCTACATGCACTGGACACCTGCCAGGAAGCACCAGTTCAGGCCAAAGCAGAGTCTATGGTCCTGAGCCAGGAGCCCAGGGCAGGATTTTCCTCTGGGACCTGAGTTCCAGGAAATCTTCCCAGGAAGATGAGACTGCTCTTAGCCCTGTTGCTGGTCACATTCTCAGGAGGGCACTTGAAGACTCAAGGACTTGCTGCCATCAAAGCAGGTTCTTTAGGCGCCAGACAAGACATCTCTGGATCTGAAGCACAGTCTGTCCCTCCCAGGTGAGAGATAGTTCAAGGAATGGGGGGCCCCCTACCTCCTCACACTGGCTGTCTCCAGGCCCTGTGCCCGCTCAATGGCTATTTATTGAACTCATCGTCTGATTAAGTGGAGGGGCTCATGGGATGCTGTTTGATCAATATATCAGCCACCCATAAATCAAATCCTTAAGTCTAGTGAATCCCAGACAAGGTGGGGTAGAAGATTGCAGAGGAAGATGCTTCCCCAGGGCTCTCTGACTGTCGCATTTGTTCTGTGGGTCCCCAGGTTACCTGGATGGTGTGATGGGGGTGGTCTTAGAGGCTCTCAGAACTGGTCGATAGGCACAGCCCAGCTGGACCTGCTAGGGACAGAAAGGCTCACCCATGGGGGGGGGCACAGATAGGGATGCTGTTTTTTCTTGAGGGACACTGCATGAGAAAATAGAACGCTCCTCCGACTGCCACCCCACATTTAACCCGCACTTGAGACATTTGGAAGGATGTGTTTTCTTTTGTAATTAAAATTTTTTAAAGAAATTGAGATTCTGTGATTTATGATAATGTTCATGATGTCTTCCCTGCACATCCTTCACCCACTCCACCCCCTCTAGTGCAGATAACTGCAGTATTCTGTAGCCGATGCTTTGAACAGGTAGGTGAATACATTGAATCCTGAATTCTGCAGACTTCAAGAGGAAAAAAAAAGTACATAAAAAGATGAATGTTGAAGAGAGAAAAAGGAATGAAGGAAAGAGAAATGAAGAAATAAATGAGAGAAGTAAATAAAAGAGAGAAATTGAGCAAAAAGATATTTAGAGGGCTGGAGAAAGATATATATATATATATAGAGAGAGAGAGAGAGAGAGAGAGAGCACAGCAGTAGGGTGTTTGTTGCATGAAACCAACTTAGGACAATCTCCAGTTTGATTCCTGGTATTCCATATAGTCCCCTGAGCCTTCCAGAAGCAACTTCTGAGCACAGAGCCAGGAGTAACCCCTGAACATCACAGGATATAACCCAAAAACTAAAAAAAAAAAATAAAGATATTTAGAGAGAGAAAATGAATGAGCAAAAGAGAAAACGACATTTATTATAGAGAGAAAAAAGAGATTTAGTCACAGAGAAAAAGGACAAAGAAACATTTAAATAGTGAATATTAGCCCCTTAGATAAATAGAAATAGAAAGTGAAAAACTGATGATCCCACAACTGTTTCATATCAGCAAAAAGCAGCTAGAAAGAATTCATGGCCCCGTTACTCAAAAGGATCAGAGACTTTCACTTTCTTAAGCTAGGCATAGGTTTTTATAAAAGTTAAAAAAGTTATTGTTTGTTCCTTACACATGATTTCATTTCTTCCCTACACCTGTCTCTCGGTTTTGGAGCTTTTACATAAACTAGCAAGAGACATGCAGCTGACAACTATCATGGCTTTTGACTTGAAATCCAATGGCCATTGAGGATAATTCTTCATATAATTAAAAAAAATAGCTTCAGAAATAAAATTAAAATAAACCACTGTTAGGTATGGGTCTAAAATCAAGAAAAACAATCCAAAAGGATCAAGAAAGCAGGACTCAGAAAGATAATAGTACAGTGGAAGGGTGTTTGCTTTGTATGTTACCAACCTGGATTTGATCTCTAGCACCCCAAATGGTTCCTGAACCCTTCAGGAAAAATCCCTGATCAAAGAGCCAGGAGCAAATCTTGAGCACTGCTGTATGTGCCCCGCCCCCAATAAAAACCAAAAAAGTATCCACAGGACAAACAAGAGGTCTAGGACTGGGGTTGGAGATCTAGGTATCGATATTTGTCATCTAGAGATAGAGGGATGGGCCTCATGGAGGGGGAGCTCAGAGGTCAGGGGTTCAAGCTTTGCATACTCAGGGACCTGAGTTTGAACCTCCTTCTCACATGGCCCTTTCCTAGTACTGCCCAGAGTGGCCCTGTTGACCCTTAACCCTGCAGGCCTTCAGCAGACCCTCAAGCTGTCCCACCAACCTAGCTGACCAGATGCCACTGTGGGAGTTGGGGGGGGTGTACTGGGACTTAGAGGACCCTCCTGTCCTGCCAGAACACAGAGAACGTTTGTTCGGGCTGTAGGTGACCCTGATCATCCTCTCCCCTTCAGGGAATAAGCCCAAGTACCCCATGATCATGGAACTCTCCAGGCTTGTTCCCACATCAGCAGTCAGCTGATGTCATTCGCAATAATCCGCAGAAATGGGCCAAGGCATCTGGGCTCAGTCAGGAGCAGAAAAGACGCTTTTCAGGGAGAGAAATGGGAGCCATTGGTCAAATGGCTGTTCCAAAATAAATGAGATTCAGAATGAGACGAATCTGGGGAGGATTGTAAAGCGGGACGATGTTGCTTATGGTCTTCCTTGGGAGTGGGGCAGACCAAATGACAGCCTGCCCCACGCCAGCCGAAGGCTAATGCCACAATTTATGGGCCGGATCAAAAGCTCCATTGAAACTCCTGGGAAATTTAAAAACGGTATCGAGCAAGGTAATACTTGGTTAAAAAAAGATGCCTGCGTTTTAATTCTAAGATATGGGATCAAGGTTATTAATGTGTGGGAGACTAATGGTCACCCCAAGCCCTTACTGTCTCTCTGGTCCGTTCCAATCTGGCTTTCCCTCTAGGGGCTCAAGGACAAAGCATCCTACACAGCCTCTTTGAAAAAGATCTTTGTTAGAGGAGAATAAAGATGGGACTATAGGGGGAGGAGTGGGGAGCAGGAAATGGGAGTGCTTGTGGGCAGAGCTGCCTTGCTCAGGAGCTACCTGTCTTTTCCACCTGGGGGTGGGTGTGATGGCACTATCTGTACTGGGCACAAATAGGACAGGAGGGGCTCTCTGCTTATTAGCTCATAGATTTCCAGGGGCTGCTGAGTGATTTTTCTCCCTAAAAAAGAGGGTGATAGGCTATATAAATTGGAAACCTCCAGGTTTAGGGCCAAGGTGGAAATGAAGGCTGCTAGTTTTTGTGCAGGCTTACAGACACTTTGCAACATCTGAAGCCTCAGCCTGGCTGAGGTGGTGGATGCTTCATGCAATAGACATATGTGTGTGTGTGTGTGTGTGTGTGTGTGTGTGTGTATGTTTTCTGTAAGGACTAAGACAAAACAACCTCATTTCTTGTCTTTCTTGACATGTACTGAGTCTAGAGATCACTGATATTTTGGGGGAGAACTCAAAGGGTTCCAATGTTGAGGATGGAAAGTTAGGGGAACAGGGGAATTAGACTTTCTGTACTCCCACCCCTCTCCATCTGGTTCCCTCGGAGCAGAGCCTACCCCCTTGTAGAAATGAGCCAGGGGAAACTAGGAACAGCCCTCTGGGAGTCCCCTCTAGTTCTGTACCTGCTCTTTCAGTTCTGTGGGCACGTGCCAACACCCCAGTTCTGCTCATCTGTAATGAAGGCAGAGGCATAGCCCTGCTTACAATCTTCCCCACAAACCCGGAAAACAGTCACCACTTGCCAATAACAGATCTGGTTGGTACCCGAAGAGGCTCAGGGCCACTGGCACAAACCAAATTTGCTCAGAACTCCATGAGGAGAGGAGATAGCTGCACCCACAATGGCCAACTATCCCTACAAAGGCTGTGGTGCTGGTACCAAGGGAAAGGGCTAATCCCAAGACTTCCAGAAGGTTCTATTAGGCAGCAGAGCCTTGGCCTGTGTCCTTTTCACCTGTGGGAGGCATTAGAGAGGAGGCTAGGAATCCGACCCAGCAGCCCTCTAAGTGCTTTAAGAACAGCAGATGCAGGGGCCAGAGCAGTAGCGCAGTAGTAGGGCATTTGCCTTGCATATGGCTGACTTAGGACAGACCTTGGTTTGATCCCAGGCATCCCATATGGTCCCCTAAGCTAGGAGTGATTTCTGAGCACATAGCTAGGAGTAACCCCTGAGCATCACAGGGTGTGACCCACCCACCCACCCCCCAAAAAAGAATAGTAGATGCCAACAGGCTCTTAGGCTGCTGATAACAGATTTATTGCAGCTGCTTCTGGCCTGAGCTGGGAGCTGCAGAGTTCAGTCATGGGGAGGTCACTCACTGCTCTGTCTCAACCTCTGGAACAGGGATTGGGGCCTGTAATTACAGGGAGGTTGGGCAGTGCCTAGAGAACAGGAGACATGCTTAGCAAGCAGGGGCCAGGGAAAAAGCCAAAGTTTGCTCCTTTCCTGGAAGAAAAAAGGTTTCAGGAACTGTAGACTTAACTGGGTTACAGGAATGGAGATTTTGTTTCTTTTGGGGTTACTCCTGGTGGTGCTCAGAGCTTACTTTTGGCTCTATGTTATACCTGGCGAGGCTCTGAGGACTATATGTCTGTTTCAGATTGAAACCCAGTCGGCTACATGCAAGATACGATCTCTCTAGGCCAGAATCAATCTTAACATCATATATTTTTGTCCTATCATCTTTTTACCCTTTACATTGATTCCTAAAATTTACTGAGAAATTTTATTTAAGATATTTTTTGTTTAATTTTGGGCCACATCCAGCAGAGCTCAAGAATCACTCCTAGAAGACTTAGGGGATCATATGGGATGCCAGGTATTGAAAATGAGTCATTTGTGTGCAAGGCAAATGCTCTCCCCACTGAGCTATATCTCTAGACTCTAAGATTTTTTTTTTTTTTTTTTTTTGGTTTTTGGATCACATCCAGCAGCGCTCAGGGGTTACTCCTGCCTCTACACTCAGAAATAGCTCTTGGCAGGCTCAGGGGACCATATGGGATCCCGGTATTCAAACCACCATCCTTCTGCATGTAAGGCAAATGCCCTACCTCCATGCTATCTCTCTGGCCCCTCTTTATTTATTTGTTTTTGTTTGTTTGTTTGTTTGTTTTTTGGTTTTTGGGTCACATCCGGAAGCGCTCAGGGGACCATATGGGATGCCAGGATTCAAACTACCGACCTTCTGCACGCAAGGCAAATGCCTTATCTCCATGCTATCTCTCCGGCTCCTCTCTGGCCCTTATTTAAGATATATTTAATATAAGATATTCTGAGTCCTGGGTTTGGAGAGATAGTACAGTGGTAGGGTCTTACATGCAGCCACCTAGGATGGACCTGGGTTCAATCCTCAGCATGCCATATGGTCCCCTGAACCTGCCAGGAGCAATTTCTGAGAGCAGAGCCAGGCATAACCATTGAGCGCTGAAGGGTGAGCCCCCTCTTCCCACAAAACAAAAAATATTCGGAGTCCAGAGTGGATAGTGCAATGAGTCTTGCCACCTGCCTTGCCACAACAAGCCAGAATTTGATCCCTGACATCCCATAGGGTCCTCTGCACTCCGCCAGGAGTAAGTCCTGAGCATTGCCGGATGCGGCCTAAAAACCAAACAAAAAGAGAATAGTAAGACCAAGACTCTCCCCTCTCGGTTGTTGGTTGTTGCTGTTTCAGTGCTGGGTTTTGAACTGGAGCCTTGGAGTTTGCAGGGCAGAAGCTCTCCCAGGCGGGTCATCCCTGGATGTTGGATGCCTTTGAATGAACAGCAGTGTCAGGGATCCTCCTGTGACCCCAGGGAGAAGTAGAAAGGCTGTGTTGTTTATTGTGTTATTGCCAGGTTTGTGCTTAGCTTTGAGGAAAGTGGAAGTGAGGCTGCTCCTGTGTATATGAGTATGTGATCACATATATGTACACACATAACATGCATGAACACACATGTACACCATGCGACATTTGTGGTTAAAACGATGTAAATGTAAAGCCCGAGAGGAGGGCAAAAGACCGAATTTGAAGGTGTCAGCTGCTTTACTGTCTGGGAAAGCGCCTGCTTGGCTTTCCTGGGCCAGGATGAGAGGCAACATTTTTCTCTGAATGCTCCTCACTTGCTCATCCCTGTGTCCTTCCTGGGGCCCAGTGCTGGTTCTGTTTCCTCCCTGGCCTTGATTCAATGTGCCTTCTCAAAGCTGGCCCAGCTGTCACAGGTGAGACAGGGGAAGAAGGGGAAGGCCAGTCCCCACTCACAGGGACAGCTGTTCATCCGGAGGGTTAAGTTCACCAGCCCCCGGCCTGGGAGGAGCCCAAGCAAAGGCTCTTGGCTCTGGAGGGTGCACCCAAGGCTTGTTGGGGTGCTCTGAGGGATCAAAGTCTTGCTTGATTTCCTAGGCATGCCTCAAAGCTGTACCTTAAATACCAGGGTCATGAGCCTGGGCCTGGGTTCTCAGGTAGGCTTGGCCTGGTGCACTCCTGGCTCTGTGCCACTCATCACAGTGACTCTGAAAATGGGGACCTGCCCTCCCTGAGCCCCATACACGGTGTCTACTGGGGCTCGGGGGTTGGTGATTAAGCTCCTTTCTGTGTAGCTTTGCAGATGCGCTGCCGGGCGGTAATGAGATTCATGCTTTCTCACTGGTAATCCCCCCGGCCGACCGCATTTTAAATCTTTTCCTCTTTGGTGCGCGGAACTGAGGTCCAGGAGATACATATTTCCAAGTGTCATTTTGAATTTAATGCATGATTGAGCGTATCACCACTGGCACAGCTCAAGAGTTAAAGTCGAATCCATCAATTTGTCCTGAACTCTTGACATCCAGGGTAATGCGACAGTTAAATTAAATTTACACGTAAAAGACTAGCTTCAGCCTGGTCTCTTGGCAGTTCTGGGGCCCGGCTGGGCCAGTCACAGGAGAAAAGGGGCAGCTTGGGGGCGAGGGCCGTTCTCCCTGCTCCTTATGGCTCCATGGATAGTGGCAGCTCAGGGCCTGCCTGGTCATTAGCTTTGATGATGGCCAGGTGTCCTGGCTCCGCACAGATGCACAAGCAGATCACAGCTAACAGGAAAAAGCTGGTGTACAGATCAGACCATTTCTAAACAGATTTGGGGCAGGCCCAGAGTGCCAGAGCCAGGAAGTCCAGCCAGAGTGTCTGTCCAGCCAGGAGGGGCCAGTGAAACGTTTCCAGGAGCTCAGAGCCAAGAGGTAGGCCTTGGCCTCAGGGCTCTGCTCTGCCCCATTAATGGGCCAGGCTCAGCTCTATGTGTCTGTCTAGAATGGGAATGTCATAGCCAGTGTCTCCTCTGACCTGGTTTCTGGTTGTGTTAGCAAGTCAATGTGTCTCTGACTGGTTTGGCCAGCAGGGGGCGCTGGTGCTGCCTGTTTAGCCCTTGCCTGCGTTTCTCCATTTGCAACAGCCAGTGCTGGATGGGATAGGCTCAGGGGTGCCAGGGCTGTTGTAGGAAATCACACAAGGGCGGTGGTTTAATTTTCAAATGCAGGAGAGACGTCCCAAGGCACGGGGTCAGCTGAGTAGTGGACCCCTCCTCCCCCAAAGATCCTTGGGAGGATCTGTCCTGGCCTCATCCCAATGCTCCTTGGCTTGTAGCCTCATCTTTCCTCCATGGGCCTGTCCTCCATATGTCATTTTTTTTTTTTTAAAGGACATCTGTTCTTGGATGCTGAGGCCATCCAGGTAACCCAGGATCTCACTTCTTCTTTAGTTTTCCTGTGAGCCTTAATTTAATTCACCATTTTTTCTTTTTCTCTGAAGAAGATCATATTGGCTTTCCCAATTCTAGAATATTGATTTACACTGGCCTCTCTGCTCAGCACACCTCAGACGGATTCTTTTAAGGGTGGAACCTGGATAGCAAACGGGAACAAAGCTAGGAGAAATTGACTTATGTTGAACTGAGCTTCATATTTAACCAACCAAATATCTGATGCTTAGAAGTCATGCCCCAAATCATAGGCAGTGGGGCCAGAGCAATTGCACAGTTGTAGGGTATTTGCCTTGCACACGGCCAACCTGGATGGACCCCAGTTTGATTCCCAGCATCCCATATGGTCCCCGAGCCTGCCAGGAGTGACTTCTGAGTGCAGAGCCAGGAGTAACTCCTGAGCGCTGCTGGGTGTAGCCCAAGAAAGAAAACAAAAACAAAAACAAAAACAAAAAAACATCTCTTTCAAGTGCTTACCCAGAAGCACAAATCACAGCTGAAAAAAAAACCATGTGTGTTCCCCCTCATTTATGGTTAGAAGCTGAATTTAGTTTCAAATACTAAAATTAGAGAGAAGAGAGAGACTAGCTTTGATCAGTTCTGCATAGGGACCAGGATATAGGGGTAGGGTGCCAGGGATTAGTTGACTCAGGGACATGCTGGCTTCTGTGGTGGGTTGCAGGTGCACGGAGACCAGGTAGAAATTTGGGTGGAGTTGAGGTGGGGAGCTCCCGGAGATAATAGAGATGGAGTTGGTGGAAGTTGTAAGTTAGCAGCATCCGTATTAGGTTCCTAACGCTGCTGTAACAAAAAAGGACTTACCGGGCAACGTGAAACACAGATGCAGCTAAAGACAAGGAGTGTTCAGCCAAGCATTCATAGGGCAGAGCTCATGAACAGCCTATGTCCTTTCTCTGATCCCAGCCTGCCAGCAGCTTCTCTTTTTTCTGTCTCCCCTTGGCTTTGATGAACTGTCTGGATTGCACACATGCCCATATTTTATATCTGCCTCTGTGATGATTACTGTTATTTTGCATTTTTGTCCCTCCCAGCCAGATTCACAATTCTCCAGGGAACCCAAATGAATGGTGCCCGATCCTGAAGCAAGAGAGGATGCCCTGAGTTATGAGCCCAGGTTTATGAGTTATTAACAACTCTGTTCCGAGTGCCTCGGGGCATCCAGATGTGGCTGTTTTAGGGCCCAGAGGCTGGATTTCTGCCAGGTTGTGCCGCCTTCATCACAGCCTCGCCGAGATCCGAGGAGCCAGCACCCAGAACTGGCAGTTCTCTTATTCCCCCAAATGCCGACAAATTTAATTTGTCTAAAAATGCCTCGTGGGTATTTGTTAGGTCAGCACCATGTAGGGTTGCAGGGAGGGTACAGTTAGTCCTGAAGCCACCTTCTAGGAGCATCCAGAAACTGGGGTCCTTCTCATGTCTGATTTCCTTTTTTTTTTTGGTTTTGGGTCACACCCAGCAACACTCAGGGGTTACTCCTGGCTCTATGCTCAGAAATCGCTCTTGGCAGGCTCAGAGGACCATATGGAATGCCAGGATTCAAAATACCGACCTTCTATATACAAGGCAAACGCCTTACCTCCATGCTATCTCTCCGGCCCTTGATTTCTGTCGACGTGTTTGCCTCTTGCCAGGCACTAGCCTGGCCACCCTTCACTTGCTCATGCCTCTGCCACACCACAAAGGGAGTTTCTGCTGTGTTAAGTTGCTAGATCACTCAACATATTGTAGGTTATGTTCTTTTCTTGTGTTCAGAGGAAAGTCTGGTCTGTGGATCGGGCCAGAAACTGGGCTCAGTTTCCCAAGTATCCACACGCTCTTGCTTGCTTGGCAGCTTGTCCTACTTCTGAAGCTTCCACTGGGAGCCTGGCAGGAGCTCAGAGAGAAACTGTTTTCCAGGCACTGCCAGTGCCCACTGAGACATTTTCAGCCAAGCAGCTGCAGCCTGGCATGTGGCAGTCATGGTAGTGGGTCCCCTCCAGACAGGGAGCAGCTTGTGGGCACCCAGCAGATGGTGAGAGGTGGACTGTGCTCCTGGGCCAGGAACTCCTTTTTAAATCACCATCATGGGGATAGTGATTTTGGGGTGGCTGGGGACAGCCTTGTCTTTAAGATGATGGTCACATTTAGGAAGCTCTGGGCCCTTTTCAGTTCTGATAGGTCACATGCTTATAATTGTGTCGATGTTTATGAGGTGAATGTCTACCCTGGCACCTCTTGCCACTGTCCCCTGCCCCAGAATTACTCATTGTCCTTGTGGTACTTCCTGTCCCTCAATATTCCTCTGGCCCTACCCTTACAGTTTGGTGATATCAGTTTTATAGCTCAAGGCCAAGAGTTTGGGATCACACACCCATCTTTCCACCTTCATGTTTGTTTTATATACCACAGATGCATGAGATCATCTAGCATATACGTCCCCACTCTGACTTCACTGAGTCTGGTACTATCCAGTTCCAAGTAGGTCATAGTGAGCTGCTGAATTTTAACCTTTATTCAAGCGGTGCAGGATCCTATTGGGTATGGCTACATTGATTTCTTCACTGATTCACCCCCACCCTTGCCCAAGTGCTGCAGTGAATGTTGCTATGCATTTTTGTTTTGTTTTGAGGCCACACCCGGTCTGGCTTTGTGCTCAGAAATTACTCCTGGCAGGCCGGGGGACCCTATGGGATGCCAGGGATGGAACTCAGGTTGGCGGTATGCAAGGCAAATGCCCTCCCTGCTGTGTTATCTTTCAGCTCCGCATTTATCTTTTAAAATGAGCCTTTTTGTATTTGAGGGGTAGATGCCAAGAAGTGTAATCACTGTGGATGTTTCTTTAAACATTTTCCCCTTTGATCAATTTTGTTGAATTATCCTTTCATGCATAAATCATACCAGCCCCCCAACATAACCAGAGCCTCCACTTTGCTTCCTTCCTCCCACCAGTGTTCCAAGGAAACACACCCCACCCCAAGTTCAGTCTATAAACAAACTCTCCAGTTCTTATGACTGTGGACCATTTTATTATTCCCTTTGTACATTTCTTTATATTTCATCAAGAAAGTGATTTTTTTTCATTAAAAAATATTGTGACAGGTACCCATGACATTCTTCAAAGAAGTGGATCAGGCACTTTTGAAATTCATTTGGAACAATAAACACCCTTGAATAGCCAACACAATTATTGGGAAAAAGAATATGGGAGGCATTACTTTCCCCAACTTTAAACTGTATTACAAAGCAATAGTTATCAAAACAGTATGGTACTGGAATAAAGACAGACCCTCAGATCGGTGGAATAGACTTGAGAACTCAGAGAATGTTCCCCAGACATACAATCATCTAATCTTTGATAAAGGAGCAAGAAGTCCTAAATGGAGCAAAGAAAGCCTCTTCAACAAGTGGTGTTGGCACAACTGGCTAGCCACTTGCAAAAAAGCGAACTTAGACCCCCAGATAACATCATGTACAAAGGTAAAATCCAAATGGATTAAAGACCTCGATATCAGACCTGAAACTATAAGGTATATAGAACAACACGTATGTATAACACTCCATGATGTTGAGACTAAAGACATTTCAAGGAGGAAATGGCACTCTTCAAGCAAGTGAAAGCAGAGATTAATAGATGGAAATATATTAAGCTGAGAAGCTTCTGCACCTCAAAGGAAATAGTGCCCAGGATACAAGAGCCACCCACTGTGTGGGAGAAACTATTCACCCAATACACATCAGATAAGGGGCTAATATTCAAAATATACAGGGTACTGACAGAACTCTACAAGAAAAAAACATCTAATCCCATCAAAAAATGAGGAGAAGAAATACAGGGACCCGGAGAGATAGCACAGCGGTGCTTGCCTTGCAAGCAGCCAATCCAGAACTTAAGGTGGTTGGTTCGAATCCCGGTGTCCCATATGGTCCCCCGTGCCTGCCAGGAGTTATTTCTGAGCAGACAGCCAGGAGTAACCCCTGAGCACCGCTGGGTGTGACCCAAAAACCAAAAAAAAAAAAAAAAAGAAGAAATACAAATGGCCAAAAGGCACATGAAAAAATACTCCACATTGCTAATCATCAGGGAGATGCAAATCAAAACAAATATGAGGTACCACCTCACACCACAGAGATTGGCACACATCACAAAGAATGAGAACAAGCAGTGTTGGTGGGGATGTGGTGAGACAGGAACTTTTATCCACTGCTGCTGGGAATGCCGACTAGTTCAACCTTTCTGGAGAGCAATATGGAGATTCCTCCAAAAACTGGAAATTGAGCTCTCATATGATCTAGCTATACCACTCCTAGGAATATACCCTAGGAACACAGAAATACAATACAAAAACCCCTTCCTTACACTTATATTCATTGCAGCACTATTTACAATAGCCAGACTCTGGAAACAACCAAGATGCCCTTCAACAGATGAATGGTTAAAGAAACTGTGGTACATATACACAATGGAATATTATGCAGCCATCAGGAGAGATGAAGTTATGAAATTTTCCTATACATGAATGTACATGAAATCTATTATGCTGAGTAAAATAAGTCAGAGAAAAAGACAAAGACAGAGAATGGTCTCACTCATCTATGGGTTTTAAGAAAAATGAAAGACATGTCTCAACAATTTTCAGAGACAAAAGAGAGGGCTGGATGTTACAGCTAACCTCATGAACCTCACCACAGAGTGATGAGTTTAATTAGAGAAATAATGAACCTCACCACAAAGAGTGATGATTTTATTTAGAGAAATAACTACATTGCGAACAATCCTAACAATGAGAATATATGAGGGAAATAGAAAGCCTGTCTAGAGTATAGGTGGGGGCGGGAAGGGGAGGAGGGATATTTGGGTCATTGGTGATGGGAATTTTACACTGGTGATGGGGGGGGTGTCATCTTATATGACTGAAACCCAACCACAATCATGTTTGTAACCAAGGTGTTTAAATAAAAAATATTATAAAAAAGAAAAAATATTGTGACATCCACACAATACAGATGTTTAAAGCTCAAATAAATTCCACAAGCTTTGTAAATACATGATGTAAATACATCAGTTGAAAAAACTATTTTCAAAAATTCTTTCTCATTTGTTGGTTTATAAGTTAAAAGTTAACAGTGTGATAATTTTATGCTAATGCATTTTATAATAAACACGAACTAGATAAATCTTATGAAAGCACAATTTAGTGAGTGAGAATAAAGAAAACTTTAAGAAAAATCTAAATTGGCCTCTGAAAACATAAGTGTGTCTTATCCTATAAAGGGAATATAAACTTGGTTAGAACTTATTATAGCTTAAAAAAAGAAAAGAAAATATAGCTTAAGTAGTTGCATTACTAAGTAAAAATGTTGGGGCCAGAGCGGTGGTGCAAGTGGTAAGGCATCTGCCTTGCACGCGCTAGCCTAGGACAGACCACGGTCCTATCCCCAGCATCCCATATGGTCCCCCAAGCCAGGAACGACTTCTAAGTGCAGCCAGAGTAACTCAGAGTAACCCCTGAGTGTCACTGGGTGTGGCCCAAAAGAACAAAACAAAACAAAAAAAGTAAAAATGTTATAGTAATAAAAATTTTTATAGATGCAAAAAAATCACCTGAACAGACATAAGACATCAAAAACTGAAACATTAATTTATTATTTAAAAAGTATAAAACCCCTTAGTAAGCTGGGAGACAACAGACCTTTCTTATAGAGTGACTGTAAGCAGGAGTTAATGCTATACTCAGTGACAAAGTACTAAGAGGTATGTCTTGTCTTTTATTTATTTTTCTTTCTTTCTTTTATTTATTTTTATTTATTTGGTTTTTGGGTCACACCTGGCAGCACTCAGGGGCCACTCCTGGCTCCATGCTCAGAAATTGCTCCTGGCAGGTTTCAGAGGGACCATATGGGATGCCAGGATTCGAACCACCATCCTTCTGCATGCAAGGCAAATACCCTACCTCCATGCTATTTTTCTGGCCCCTTGTCTTATCTTTTTTTTTAAAGATAGCTCAAATGTATCTAATTTGTCTTGGAGTTTTACATATGTCCTGGGATGAACCTTTCAGAAAGTGATAATAAAAGATAATGGGGGTCAAACTGAATTACTTTTTGGCCACCCACCTTGCTCAGAGTAAACTTCAGTGTTAGGAAGCAGGTGCTATGGTAGGTAAGTAGCACCAAATACCTTGTCTTATCTTTTAAAAATGTTCCCTTAATGCTTTTTTGTAAAACTGATTTCAAGGTTATGAATTCCCTAAACTGTTGCCTGTTCATGAAACTGTATTACCATTCCCTGAAATTTGAAAGATAATCTAGTTGGACAGAGGCTAAGAAAACAAAAAAAAATGCATAGAGACATTCACTATTATACTTAGGCAAGGGTGGGTGAATGGGTGAAGAAACTACTGGGATCCTGCACCACCTTGGTAAAATATTCCTTTTAGCTGAGTTTTTGTTTTACTTTATATTCATCATTCTTTCTAGACTCATTCGCTAGATCTTTTGTGAATGTCCTAGGCTGCCTTTAGTTGGTTGATTTTGGGGCCAACCAAAACGTGGAGGTGCTCAGGGCTTACTCTTGGCACTGCACTTAGGGAGAGTGGGGCTAATGGGGCTCAGGGAACCATATGGGGTGCCAAGATTGAATGTAGGTCTGCCTCACACAAGGCAAATGCCCTAAGGCCTGTATTATCTCTTCAGTTCTCTCCTGGGCTGCCTTCACATGTAAGATCCTTTGTTTATCTTATTGTTTCTATCTTTAGTTTTTGTTACTTTGATTATAATGTGTCTTGAAAGTTTTCTATTGAGATCTATTTTCATTGGGACCTTTCTGGCCTCTTGGATCTCAACACCTGCATTTCTGAACACTGAGACATTTTTAGCTATGATTTAACTTATGGTTCTTATCAAATTTGCTTTCCTATTCTTGGGAAACTCAGATGTCTCTTACATTGTTCCTCCTGACTTTGTTCCAGCTTCAGTTGTTTTCTAGAGGTGTCCGGCATCTCGTTTTGAAGCTCTTGATATTTTCTTCAGCTGCTATTATTTTGCTACTCAGACTCCATTGCGGTTTTTATATCCCCAGCCATGGTCTCCATTTCTGTCCCCTCTGAATGTAGGATTCTCATTTATTACTGTTGTGTCTTTGAGCTCATGAATTATCCTCAACATGGTGTCACTCTAGTCATTCTCTGAGAGTTTACAAAACTGGATGGACCTGACAGAGCCTTCTGGGTTATATTTTCATTCATTGAACTTGGAGGGGTTTGGTGTATCTTTCAATTGGGTTTGCTGCGTCCCTGCTGTGCTAATGGTGAATCTTTGTAGCGAGCCCCCTGGTACCAAGATGTATGTGTGGGGAGTCCTGCATTGAATCTGTCAGGACGTCGTAGATCAAAGGGAGGAGAATCATCTCATGAATCAAAAATGGCCCTGTGATATGAGACAGGTTAACCTCACCTAGGGGAGGAAGTTGGAGAACAAGCAGATCAGGAGATCTTGAGACAGCCATCTGAGAAGATCAAACTTTTCTTTGTGATAGCTCCAACAGCCCCAGATTTTTGTCTTCTGTGTACTGCCTGGATTGGATAGAAGCAATTGGCTTCATTAGCTCTGGGGCTACTGATGGACTTTTCTTGACTTAGTGAGTCAAGAATGTTAGAAGTTGAATTTTCTACGCTGCTCTTGGCTGAGATGCCAGTGTTCAGGGTGTCCTGAAGCTGAGAGGAAATGTCAAAACAGTGGGAACTTTAAACAAAGTGATTTGGGCCAAAGATGCTGAAGGCAAGTTCTTAGGCTGCGGGGCCTCCATGCATGTGACGTCATAATACCATAGCCAATCATGGCCTCCGCTCTGAGTTTCTTGAACTCTACTGTGCCTAGACTCGGCTTCTGTTTGCAGCCAGTTCTGTGCTCAAGTGCTCCTAGGAGGGGATATGGGCGCATCACTTCCAGCCACATGGCTGCTGTGCTGTGCTGTGCAGAAGTAAATCTACACTAGACAGACTGGGAGCTGTGTGTTTAGTTTCCTTGGATCCAGAGATCCTAACTCAGATAGTTTTTAAGTGGGCATAAAACTCAACCTAATTATTATTATTTTCATATGTTTAGCCTTGTTTCACCACCCTGCTTCTCCCAGAAACATTTATGAGGCCCCAGAGGGGATACACCATCCCCATTGCCAGCCACCTCCCCCCCCCCAACTCTGGAGGTGAGCAGAGGGACTTTTCCACAAAGTCAGGAAAAAATACTTTTAACCCTGTTATTAAAAATAATAGGCCTGAGCTCTTCTATTGCCCAGGGGTGTAAATATTATGATGAGGCCTTTATTTCGCCCAAGTTAAATATAAACTCTACTGATCCCTGGGAAAAAGGCATACATTTCTGTTATGCTAGTTTTACTGAAATAACTGGGGGGAGAGAGGGTGATAAGGATTTTGATCAGGTCAAACCTGAAAGAGAATAGACTTAGTTGCTGAAACGGGTTCCAGAAGTTCAAGATCTGGGCTAGGCAATTTATGTCTTCAGATAAAAAAAATTAAGATCAATAGTCTTTGGTGGTTAATACTCTTTGGTGGTTAATCAAATGCAAAAGACAAAGTATCCTTTGCCAAAGACAAGAAACTTTAGCTTAAAATTTGGGTCCCCTGCTCCCCTCTTTCCCGCCCCTTGCAGAGTTGAATTTTGATTAATGCTGGATACAAACTATTTGGGGTGAACTCTGGTCTCTTTCTATGGAGATGATTTATTTAGGGGAAAATTATCACCCAAAGTTAGAGCCTAAAAACTGTCAGCCTTGGTGAATAACTGCCAGTCTTTGTTTATACCTGGTTCAGATAAATTATGTTTGTTTGCTGGAATTTATAAACACTGCTGTAGGAATGTTAATTAATGCACTCATTCTCCACTAAGCTTCTATTGTGATTTCAAAAGACGCTTCAGAATAAACACTGCATAACCTTCCTCTTGCTGGTCAGAAGTGTTTCCCAATTCCCTTCCTGAGAGTAATAAATAAAAGAAGATCCCACTTATTTCCACAGTCAATTCTTCTTCCTTCCTTCCTTCCTTCCTTCCTTCCTTCCTTCCTTCCTTCCTTCCTTCCTTCCTTCCTTCCTTCCTTCCTTCCTTCCTTCCTTCCTTCCTTCCTTCCTTCAATTTTGAGCCACACCTGTCTCTTGCACTCAGGAATCACTCCTGATAAGCTCTGGGGATCAGATGGTTTGCCAAAGATGGAACCCAGGTTGTCTATGTGCAAGGCTAGCTCCCTACCCATTGTGCTATGGCTCCAATTCAAATGAGCCTACCTTTATAGCTCTTTCACCTGCTCCCTGAGAAGTTGAGTCTCTCTTGAGATTCTCTTATCTGTGAATGATGGTATAATTTTAAACCCAGTGAAGAGGTGATTTGAGGGCTCAGTGGTTTTGATGGTGCCTAGTACCCCTACTGTACTCTGAGGCTATACCCAGTGGTACTCTGGGGGACATGCAGTGCTGGGGAATACAGCTTGAGCCAGTGTGCTCCAGCCCTTAGAAGCTCTCAAACTCCACACCTCAAACCCTTCTTCAAAGCCCACAGGGGAGGACTGACTTCCCTGGTCCTATCTTCAGAATACAAGGTCTTGCAGAAGTTGGGCCTGGAGAAAAGGTTCTTATGCCTGTAGAAAAACTTATTAATTATAAAGTCCTTGATGGTGGTGGATGATGATGAGATGGATAGAGGGGTAAGGCCTTTATCTGCTGGCCTGGGCAACACACCTGCAACTCCCTCCAGCTGGTGGGTCTGAGGGTTCAGTGTAGCCATGAAGAAATGATCCACTGGCAGTCAGGTTTCAGGAGACATCAACTTTATTAAGGCCCTAACCACCATGTGTGGCTCCTAAGCGTTTAACCTTTTAAGCAAGCTCCATAAGTAGCCCTGCATTCAAATCTGTCTCTACCAGCCATCTCTCTTGCTGAAAACCCCTCTCCCACTTCCCGCTGAATCTCCCCCAATCTATCCTTCTCATGCCACCTTAGCAACTCCCTTCTTAGTCTCTCAAGGTCAGCAAAACAGGAAGCCGAAGACCCCTCCCAGATGTGGGCAGGTCTGCCTACATAGGATAAACTATGCTCTTTTTGTTTTCCATCCATGTCACCATCATCCACCACCATCAAGGACTTTATAATTAATATGTTTTTCTACATATGCCCTCTAATGCCACACAAACCAGGTGGTATGGATGGCTCATGTATCCATTAGTAGCCAACTTAGATTTTGGTGGCTTTTGTCTAAATGAAGTTGAGGTTGTGCAGCGTCTATAGGGCACTTAGTAATCACTGGCAGGCTCAGAGCCTCCAGTTCTGGAATCTTCTGTGTTTTTGCTTTGTTTTTGGCCATATCTAGTGGTGCTCAGGGCTCATTCCTGGCTCTGCATGCAGATATTACTCCTGGCTGCACTTGGGGTTTCATCTATGGTGCTGGGGGTTGCTCAGTACTTACTCCTGGCTCTGTTCTCAGGAATTACTCCTAATGGTGCTCAGGGGACCATATGGATGCCGAAGATTGAACCCAGGTCAGCCACAGGCAGGGCAAGCATCCTAGGCGATTGTATTAGCTCCTCAGCCCTAGAATCATATTCTCTAGAAGTATCTTTTTTGTTTTTTTGTGGGTTTATTTTTTCCACACCCAGCGTCTCTTAGACTCTGCACTCAGGGATCACTCCTGGCATGCTCAGGGAACCATATGGGATGCTGAGGATCGAACCCAGGTCAGTTCATGTAAGGTAAATGCCCTTCCTGCTGTGCTTCTAGTCCTCTAGATGTATCTTACACTTCCAGAAGGATCTCTCTCAACCAAACATCTCATAATATTTTTTTTCTCTCACTTTAACTTGCATTTAAACTAGAAAAATTGGTATTTGGCAAATGTTACGTCTTGGGCTTTGCTTTCTACTGCAGCTTTACTTTAAAGTCTCTTCAAAGTCATTGTTCCCCCAAACCCTTTGAGTTCCATCAATATGGTTGATCTCAGGACATATGATCAGGGAGTTGGGTCTTTCCTCACTCTGGGTGCTCCCAGGCTCTAGGCGTCTTCCACAGGCTTCCTTCTCGAATGTGTGTTCCTTCAGTTAGTGATCTGATAATTGATGCCTATGCATAATCAGGACTTGGACCTAAGATGACCTTATCATTGAATCTCCTCCCTCTTGGACCTGGGGGACCCCAGACTTGGGGAAGGAGGTGGGGCCCCTGTCTAGCCATGGTGATGATATCCTGAGGGAGCGGGGCTGTCTATTACAGTTTCCGCTTCCAACCCCTTGGAGAATGTCTGCTGTGAATCATGTTATCTGTTAATGGGCATGTGTGGCGCCTCCCACACCCTGTGGGGGGACCTTCCATCTGTTCTTCCCGCACCCCACACTGCTCACTCATTTAGTGTGGGAGAAGGGGCCCCCGTGGTTACCAGCCAATTGCTGATCAATATTTGGAGGTGAGGAGGAAAGGGACCAGCTATTTTCTTGGGGTTCCCGATGTGCATCATCTGATGCTCACTGGGTTGAGTTTCAGGGGGAAGCTTCTGGGGAGGTGGTAGGAGAGGGGCCCTGGGCATTGAGAATACTGCAAACAGACAGTGTGGTGGCCCCACAACCACTAGAAAGAAGTCATTCAGGATCCTGCAGAGACAAGGCATGGGGAGCCCGAGTATGCTGAATGAGAAATAGCAGCTGCGGAACCTGATCTCACCTTCTGGGAGTCTGGGCTCGAAAGAGCTCGGCAGTGGCAGTCTTGCAACTGCTAACTCAGTTTGACCCCTGGCCCTACAGGGGCCCCAGAGCATTCTTGGGGAGGCCCCTAGCACCTCCAGGGAAACCAGGCAACCCAGTACTATAAGGGCTAGGCAGCTCCCTCAAGCCTTCACACTGATGCCCTGAGCTGAACTTTCTGTTTTGTTTTTTTTTTTCATGCATGTTTAGTGAACCACACCCCAATGACTTAACCCTCCACTTGGCTGCATTCTCGGCTGCAGTGCTCCCTCACCCAACAACAGTGCTCATGGGTTTTCACCCCTTAAGCTGCGCAAAGGGCACATATTCGCATAGGAGGTGACCCTGCCCTGAGAAAATCTGCAAAACCCGCACAAGTCAGACAGACCCACATTGGCCAAGGGCTCACAGGTGCAGAGCTGGGCCATCATCACTGTCTGAGCCTGACCTGGAGGCTTGGGCTGAACTGAGATTCATCAACCAGGATATGAGGCCAAAGAAGAAAAGGGGGACACAGAGTAGGCTGAGAGAGAGAGAGGAGAGAGAGAGAGAGAGAGAGGAGAGAGAGAGAGAGAGAGAGAGAGAGAGAGAGAGAGAGAGAGAGAGAGAGAGAGAGAGAGAGAGGCGTGCGGACGAGGCAGGAAGAATGCATCTGAGTTGGTGTCATTGTGACCTAATTGTGGCAGCCATACTTGCTCTAATAGCAGCACCCTTATTCTATTCTCATTCATGTTAATCCCCCAGAATCATCTTCCCCAATCCTCAAATGAAATTTCCCCATAGCAGTTGGGACAAAGGGGAGCCCGGACCCCTTCCACCTCTGGATCCCAGCTGTGCTTGCCTGCAGCAGGGTTAGGGGGCAGGTGGGCACCAAGATCAGAGGCGATGGCATTAGTTTAGCTTCCTGCCACCAGGCCCATCAAACCCATGAGACCAAGCAGGAAGATTAAGCCATGTGGGATGAAAATGGAGGCACAGAGGGTGGGTTGGGGTGACTGAAGCTTGTTTCAGCTGCAAACCCCAAAGGCCTTCTCTGGAGAAAGTAGAGGGCAGAGAATAAGGGGGGGAAGGCCCAGTGTGGTAGGCTGGAGGAGTAGCCATAAGGCAGAGC
This sequence comes from Suncus etruscus, assembly GCF_024139225.1. NCBI lineage: Eukaryota > Metazoa > Chordata > Mammalia > Eulipotyphla > Soricidae > Suncus > Suncus etruscus. The sequence continues at coordinate 21,040,406 of NC_064854.1, read as the reverse complement.
AAGAGCCCAGAAGGAGCGCAGAGAGGCATGATGGAGGGTGGAGGTGGGAGAGGGCTTAAGCTGGGCCACAAATGGACTATTTGAATCTGGCTTAAGCCACCGTTGCAGCTGCCTCAGGGGCATGCTAGCTCCTGTCACACTGTTGCCCTACCAGTCCTGCCCTTTTTCCCCCATTCCTTACCCCGAGTGGGACCCTTACTGCTCTCACTTCTGTCTCATGGATTGGAGTGTTCTGGAATCTGTCTGTACTGGACTCACACACTATGAATTGTCCCCTGTTGCATGTGGCATGAGGTCCATGGTGTCTCCTGTGCATTCAGATTCACCTCCCCTTTAAGCTCTCCTATGTTCCCCAATATTTGGTTTCTTTCTCATGCATCAGTGGGCTTCTGAATTGTTGTCATTTTGGGGCTATTTTACCAAAGTTGCTCTAAGCATGGTGCTCAAGTCTCTGCTTCTTTTCTTTGGGCTTCTGGCCATGGTGCTTTACTCAGTGATGCTGAGGGACTAGTCCTGGCTCTGCTTTCGGGGAACTGCGTGGCACTGGGGATGGGACCTGGGTTGGCCGCATGCAGGCGAGCTCCCAAATCGCTGCATTGTTTCTGTGTTTTCCATCCTTGGCGGGGGAATTGTTGGAACCTGTAGTGATTCCGTTGGATGTCTTTCTGGAGCCACCTACCCAGGGTCTCCCAGTGGAGTACACCATTTTGCTTTTCCATCAGAAATGAACAGAAGTCCTAGGCCTCCACCTTCTTTGCCAAATCTCGTAATTCTCCGCTTTCTCCCTTTAAAGGACCTGCTTCGGGGTTGCTGCATATGTCTCTGTATCTGTAATGTTCCTTATATGCTCTTGACCTTTTGCATATTTTTCTCTGGCATGACGCCTCTTGTTCAGTTGAGCTATTCATTTTTGTTGTCCTTGCTGAGGGTTTTAAGGTATGATCTTGGGGGATTGGGAAGGCAAAGGAGTTCAGGGCAGGGTGTGGCATTTACCTTTTAGGAAAACCTGTGTCTATTTTGGTTTGTGCATTTTAGGGGGATTCTTCAGCAGTGCTGGGGCCACACTAGACAGTGCTCAGGGATCCAGGGCTGCTGCTCTGTGCCAAGAAAGCACAAACAGAGCTCACTTGGGTTCAACTCTGTACCACAAGGGAAAGGAAATAGGGTTTCCCTAACAGAAGAGGACATGGAGGGAGCTCAAAGTCCCACTATCTGTGATGCTTGTGCTTTTGTTTATTTATTTGGGGGTGCTCCAGAGACCCAGGGGCACTGCTCAGTGATTCTCAGGCAGCTGGACCAAAGCTTTCAGGCATGACCTTGTTGGTGTCAGGGAGTCCTGGGACAACCCCAGCTGGGCCCTGAAACACTTGAGCGACATGTTGTGCTGAGATTGGGCTGGATTCATGCCCTGTCTCAGGTCTGTGGGTTCAGCACCCCCTCTGCTGAGTGTCCTACCCCACAATCTGGATTTGAGAAACCCAACCCAGGGGTTTGATGACCCCTTTTCAGAAAAATAATTCACCCAAAGTCTCCCTCTTTGGGGCTGAAGTGATAGCACAGTGGAGAAGACATTTGCCTTGCACTCAGTCAACCTGGGTTCAACCCCCAGGATCCCATATAGTCCCCCTCACCCCCAGCCTTCCAGGAGTGATTCCTGAGCGCAGAGCTACAAGTAACCTCTGAGCACCTCCAGATGTGACCCTTAAACAAACAAACAATGAAACAAACTCTCCTTTCTTTAGGCAAACAGAAATTGTCTCTTCTGATTGTATCCCAGAACACCCCCACCAACCATGCTCCTCCAGAGTGCTCTGCTGGCCCTTTCAGGGCCAACTATCCTCTCATTTTCCACCTTTTCTGTGGCTTACAGAATCAGAGAGACCAGTGAAGGGGTCAGGATAGAAAGTGGTGGGTGAGCCCAGTTGCACTGGGGCTCTATAAACAAACCAGCTTATCGGATCTTTGCCCCCAGGTATCCAGAATTGCACACGCTAAACTCAGACTTTCTGCAGAAGCAGAAACAAAGACATCCAGAGAAAAACAAGAGACATGATGGGGGTTCCTCTGGGGTGAGAGATAGGCGCAGCTGGCCTCTGTGCCCCAGCCTTGTGCCATTGCTTTGCTTGGAGGTGACCCAGCTAAGTCAGGCAACTGGCCACCCTCCCCTAATAGTCTGTGGGTAATGGGAGGCTGCCAGAGGCAAGATCATCTCCCCATCACACTCGGACTACAGCAGGGCCAGAGTGTTGGCTGAGCGCCGGCTCTGCTCAAGGATATGCAGCTGTTCGCGGGTGATAATAGAATAATGGGCCAACTTCAGTAGCCCCAGGTAGGAGCGTGCAGAGAACGGATGGATGTGAGGGCTTCATGACAAGCTTAAAAGCTGGTTTGCAAATAATGAGGAGCTCCATGCCCACCAAAAATAACAGGCAGGCAGCAATTAAAATTCAGGGTACACATGAAGTCACAGGGTGGGTGGTTAGACCCGCATAGGAGTGATCAGGTGCCTGGCATACCAGCTATACACCAGGAGAGAAAGAAAACAGGGTCCCTCTAACAGCAGAGGGCCTGGAGAAGCCCCGAGTTCCACTACCCTAGTGATCACATGTTTTTGTTTATTTGGGGGGCTCAGGAGGTCTAGGAGCCCCACTCAGTTTTATTTTTTGTGTGTGGTTTTTGGGCCATACCTGGTGATGCTCAGGAGTTACTCCTGAGCTCAGGGGACCATATGGAATGCTGGGGATCGAACCCAGTTCTGTCCTGGGTCAGCTGTGTGCAAGGCAAATGCCCCACCACTGTGCTATTGCTTGGGCCCCTCCTGGTCAGTGATTCTTGGGCGGCGGAGAATCGAGTGCTCTGTTGTCCTTCAGGATTGGCAGCTTGGCAGCTTATCTAGAGATGGCCCCTGTTTGGACACTAGGATGAGAGGGGGTTGGCAACCCTAAGGGAGGCTAGGGGATCCTGTGTGCCCCAGAACCTGCTGATTCAGGAAGCTCCCATTGATTCTATCCTGAACTTTCCTGGCTCTAGATAAGGGGGCCATGTGCCTAGGCCCTGCCCTCTCATCTCGGAAGCATCATATGTGCTGTTAACTAGGGTGGCTGAACTACGGTCCCACTCGAATGGATGACCACTGGGTGTTATGTATCACACAAGCCAAAGCCTTGAGTGGTAGTGGTAGAATTGTTCTGCAGGAAGGCATGGGGAGGTATGTGAGAGGATGTGGGGCCCAGAGGGGGCCTCCCTGGGCCTTTGCCAGTGGAGAGAGAAGAGAGATGGAGAGAAAAAAGAGAGGGATAGAGAAGAAAAGAGAGAAGAGAGAGGGAGAGAAAAGAAGAAAGACAGGAAGAGAGAAGAAGAGAGAGAAGAAAGACAGGGAGAGAAATGAAGAGGGGAGAGGGGAGAAGAGAAGAGAGGGAAAGAGCAAAAAAAGAGAGAGAAGAGAGGGAGAGAGGCTGCCCTCTTGTAGTGCCCTTGGACACTACTGAATCCCACTCTCCTCCCCCAGTACCTTTGCCTCATCCTCATCTTCTTGGTGACCGAGTTCTGTGTTAAGACACACCCAGAAAGCTTCATAGCCAGCCCGTTCTCAGCTCAGAGGAGGAACTGCTTTTCTTGGGGCCTTTTCTGGCTCAATTGGCAGGCAGATCTGGGTAATGGGGGGTATTTCATGGCAGGGGACAGCAGCCTACAAGCCACGTCTCTCCCCCACCTGCTGCGAGCTTGTGGACTAGGCCCAACAGCAGGTGCTGCTGGTTGACACTTACTCAGGCACACATATGTCATGTGTGTGGTCTAGACACCTCTCCAGGCTGGCAGCCGAGAAGGCCTTAGCACCAGCCTCCACCCTTGGCAGCCGAGGGGCCTGGTGAGGATGTGGGTGAGGTGCTGCAAGTACCCAGACCTGGCTGCCATCTTGCACGTGAACATGGCTCATTTGTGGGGTTCTGGGGAGAGGTAGGAGCTGGGATTCTCTGGGAGCTGCTCCGGCTGTCTGCCAACCTTTAATGTGCTCTTTCTGGCAGCTGCTCATATTCTGTCCTCATTTTGGGGAGCCAGAGAGGAGGGAAGCGCCTGGGACGGCAGGGTTGGGGAGCTGAATCTCTCTGAAATCGGCTGCACAGAATCCATGGCTGAAATTGGGTTTTCACTCTGCAAATCCATAGTGGGGAGCAGATGGAAGATTCTAGTGGCACTGAGGCCGAACAAGTGGGAGGGAGAGAGGCTGTGTGAGAAAGTGGTGGAGGGGAGAGGGGAATCTTCTACTCCTTTCGGGGGCCAGCTCTGGGGCAGTGAGGTGGTACAACCTGGCAGATCTCCTGGCTTAGAGTTCATTCCCTGAGCATAAATTCCAGGAAGAGTGGCTGGAAGAGGCCACAGTATGACCCTTGATGTCAGGGAAGAGCCTGCTATACCAGAGATGGGCTGAGGTCTCTTCTTAGTTCAGAGAAGACAATGTTGCTTATTGAACTCAGGAGACCTGAGATGGCCTAAGGCTGAGCACAGACCTGGCAGGAGGCAAGTCAGGATGATGATGAGAGATGCTGGTATGGTGTATGCCCCTGGGCATGGCACTTCTAGAGGGCACCCAACACAACAGCAGCAGCCAAAAAAAAAAATCATTATTTACTGTGCACCTGGGCAGGGCTTTAGAAGGCCTCGCAGAACAGCTTCATGCCAGGGAATGAGAACTGTCTGGTCTCTGGTGAGGAAATGAAGGAAAGAAAAAGTTCTAGACACATTTCCATTCTCAGATCCCCTAACTGCAACTGTACATTAAAATGGAGACAACTGGAGCAATTAAAGTGGAACTTCCAACATTTATCCATGTCTTCACTTCCCCTCAGCAAGCGAATGGGATTTAGCCACATGAATATTTAACTCACAGGCCTTTGAAATTGACTATCTTGTTCTTGACCTTTGGGACATTTTTATTTTAATTATTTTATACTGAACACACTCAGTGCTTTGGTTAGACCATATTTATGTTTTCATCTGGGGGAAATCTCCTTAGGGGAGGGGACACTGGGACCTTCAGACACTGGGTGCATGGCTCTTTGTTTGGCACAATATTTAGAACTGATGTCCTCCTGGTCCCTTCCCACTCTCTCTGTCATGGTTTTGTCCTGTTAAAGGTCTCCTACAAGTGCTGACTGCCAGCTGGGTATTGGCCTGGGACCAACCTCATAGTGGTCATCACAGTGATGGAACAACAAGTCAAAGACATGGGCGTGTGGCACTTAATGTGCGCATGGCATCAGAGGACAGACTCACAGCAGAGTAGTGTTCTGGAAAGGCTATTTTTTCCTTGCATTATTTCTATTTTAAGGTTCAATTCCCTTCAGTCTCTGAACTATGTGTGTTGAATTCTTTTGCTTTAAATAGTCATCTGCAGAGGCCAGAGAGGTGAAGCCACTTGCCTTGCATGCTGCGCTCAGGCTCAGTCAATGCCCAAAAGAGGTCCCTGAGATTCAGCAGGTTAAATTCTGGAGGCATCTAAGCACCAAGGGGGGTGGCTTAAGGGAACATAGGGCCCAAGCAATATTGCATTCTTGCACTGAATCTAGCCAAACAGTAAGTATTGCCTCCTAAGCACTGCATGGATGAGTCCCACATTGCCACCCACCCAAACAAGAACGAAAATAATCTGGAATGAAAATGCTCTCTAAATTTTATAGCATTCATGTAAATCTGCATGCACGATCCCTATTTCATGTTGTCAGCACTCCCAAGGACACTGCTTTGCTAAAGACATAGATAGAAAATAGCATCTTTGGTGCTTTCTTCGAACTACCTTCCTTTCCTGTTAGTTGCCATTTGGGATGTAGAAATGGGATCTTCACAAGTCAGTCAGCAGCACGTCTGGTCTGCTGCTTGTGGACAATGCTCCCATGATTTTTCCCCAGATCCCAATATGCGACGTGTGCTGCTGAAACGTGCTGCCTGGGAAATGTGTCTGCCTGACTTGACTGCAGTGCAGGGTTGACAAAATTCTGTACTCCCAAATATTCTGTACTCTCAGCTCTCTATTTGGTTTCTCTGTCTTGGCAGGGGCTTAGGGTGGTGGTTTAAGAACATTCAGTGGCCATGGTGGGTGTTAATATTTTCAACCCATTCACTCGATGACATCTCGATTCTGGTGTATTTTTCAGGGTGGTGTTGGTGATGGATTTACCATTTATTATTCAATGGTGAAGTGTGTCCTTGGGATTCATTTCCTAGTTTCCACCAGGCCAGATGAGTCTATGATCTCACCTCTTTAGTGAGGGAAGCGTGACCCCCAATCCCCTGGCTGCAGTGTTCTTAGAGTGTATTTTAGTTGTTTACCTATAAATAAATTGTTTATGGTGGGGAGTTTTCTCAGGTGATGCAAGGGTACCTACTTGCATTTCCTGACCAGCCAGGCCAGGGAATCAATATAAAACATTCTCCTAGGATATGGCACTGCTCAGGGTCTGGAATTCTCTGCACCTCTTCATGCCCACTCCACTCTCCATCCATACTCCCTCACCACTGAATTATCTCCCTGGCCTTCAACTTTCTTTTCTTTTTTGGTTTTTGGGTCACACCTGGCAGTGCTGAGGGGTTATTCCTGGCTCCAGGCTCAGAAATTGCTCCTGGTAGGCACGGGGGGCCATATGGGGCGCCGGGATTTGAACCGATGACCTCCTGCATGAAAGGCAAACACCTTACCTCCATGCTATCTCTCCGGCCCCTCAGCTTTCTTTTTATTTTTTATTTTATTTTATTTATTTATTTTTTGGTTTTTGGGCCACACCTGGCTTTGCTCAGGGGTTACTCCTGGCTGTCTGCTCAGAAATAGCTCCTGGCAGGCACAAGGGACCATATGGGACACCGGGATTCGAACCAACCACCTTTGGTCCTGGATCGGCTGTTTGCAAGGCAAACACCGCTGTGCTATCTCTCCGGGCCCTCAGCTTTCTTTTTAAAGGTGGATTTACATTTCACATTTCAGAGGTGATAAGTGTGTAGGAGCTACCAGGAACATAGCTTTTCCCTGTGACCCAGATGTCATCTGCAGGTGAATGGAGATTCCCTAGACTTCAGTTACAGTTATATGGCTCTAAGTGGACAAAAGAATCACATACCTGACCAGCTTGAAAACCAGTTTTCTCTTGAATTATTTGCAAGTAAAAAAAAGACAAATGTTTCTTCTTTGAATGCCAGAGAGTGATAATAGTGGAGGGGTAAGAGTACCAGCCTACGAGTTCTAGCCTGGGCCTCTCTCCAGCACCACCACAGCCTACTGAGGGGCCCCCATGAGTATCACCTAGTAAAACCTTGGACACCTCCCAGACCTGCTAGGGTCCTGGAGGGTCAAGAAACCAGTGCTGCATCCTCAGGCCCCCACAGTGGACTGTTCAGTAGCTATTGTTGGGGAAAAAAAACATGACCCCCAGAGCACTGCTGGAGGGTCAACCAAAAACCAAATCATAAGTTTTCAGCATCCTCCCTGTAGTAAACACTCATTGACTGCTAAAAGACAAAGGTCTGGGCTGGAGCTATTGTATAGTGGATAGGGCACTTGCTTTGCAGGTAGCATATCCTGGTTCAATCCCCAACATCCCATACGATCCCCCAGAATCCACCAGGAATTACTCCTGAGTGCAAAGTTAGGAGTAAGCCCTGAGCACCACAGGGTGTGGTCCTCAAATAAACAAACAAACCAAAAACAACACCACCACCACCAACAATAAAAACACGCAAAAAGACAAAGGTTAATGTGATTTGTTCATTAAAATAATAAAAATATGTTCGAGGCTGGGAACACAGACACCCACATTAGAATTTTCACCTCCATATGCCGTCTTCACATCAGTGGGCTGGGGACTCAGAGGAAATCCCTGGGGAGAGGCATCTATGTGAGTGGCAGCAGTAAAAGTGGAGGAAGTTATGTCCGTCGGGGCCACCATGACAAGAAGCATCATTACCTAAGTGTCATTGCTGGGTCAGGAAGTCCCATCAGCCAGCCCTTTCACTCCAGTGGTGCTCCCTCCACAGCCAGAAGACACAGCCACAGGGCCAGGCTGAGATATGTCAGCATAGCATTTCCTCCTCATCCTGATTCTTTTATTTCATGCCAGTTAAATCATTAGCATTTCCCCTTCTTGGCTCTCCTGTGGATCAAGTCATCGGCCTGGATCCTGGAAAAGGCAGAAAAGCCAATTGCACAATCTTGCTTGGATTTTTCCATAGTGTCTCCTGAGACTGATTTCACTCATTCACAGGATTCTAAGTCAGGGTGCCCAAGTCTGTACAATGACATTTCCCTGAGCAAGCTTGAATCAACAGGCTCAGCCTCCATTCCTCGGGACAACCCAGGGCCAAATATATTCTTCCCATTTGTGACAAAGAAGATCCACATGGCCTCATGGTAAACAGTGATGCTGAATTTATGTGTGCTTAGAGTAGCTCCCCCTCTATCTGACACTACAGCAGGTGCACTTCCATTCGTGCCAGTGACTGCATGTCTGTGTTCTGGGGCTGAAGAGAAAGGCCTGAGAGCAGGGGGAATCTGAGCTCTTCAAAGCTTATACTGGAGCTTGTGGGCAGGGGGTGTAGGAAGGAACTAGGCAGGCAGATGTGAGATAAATATATAGACTGTCAGATGTGGAAAAAGGCAACAGGGAAAGGATAAAGTAGGAACAGTGGGCAGGAGAAAGTTTTTCCAAGTGGGGGAGTTAGGGAAAGCTTCTGAGCGCCGGACATTCCAGCAAAGACCTAGAGGCCAGACAGGGGCATCTGAGAGGGCGGAAGAGCTCACCAGGCCTCTGCAGAAGCAGGTGCAAAGACCCTGAGGCAGCAGGCCATATCTGGGATGTTCAAGGACCTGAAGAGCTAAGTCACATGAGGCACAGCAGGAAGTTAGACAGTGGAGGTAGACCCTCAGTTCTTTGAGAAAGGGGTGAAACCTAAAGGCTTAGTAGGGCTTTGAGACAAGTGTAACTACATCCAAGAACTCCAAGATGACTCTGGCAGAGGACGGTGACCTGGTGCAGGGTGGTGGAGTGGAGGAAGTCAGAGGTGAGTACAGGTTGTGCCATTGGCCACAGCTAAGGTGTGAATCTCTGAGCATGAGCAGAAAGAGAGGGAGGGAGGGAGCAGGTGGGAGGGCCCCCTGGCTCTTCCATCAACACTCATAGCATCTTGTCCATGTCATAATGGACCAAAAAGGAATGAACGTTAGGAGAGGTGCCGCTGGGAAACTGGGCATAAAGTCATCTCTACTTCATCATCATCATCATCATCATCATCATCATCACATCATCATAATAATAACCATTCCAGAGCTTTCAGGAATAATAGAACTGGTTGAAAAAATAATACATTCATCGGGCACTCAAATGCCTTTGGTATCCAATGTGGAACATCCTTGTAAAGGACATTCAATTTACCACATGCATAAAATTCAATTTTGTGTTCATTACATTTATGTGGATGTATATCAGACCTATCAAAATCTTCCAAATTTTAGTGGTGGGAGAGGCGAGAATGCGTAGAGAAATCAACCCCATTCAAATGGAAGTGACAGTAATTTCTGATCTAGATTGTACTTTTAATAATTCAGTAAAATGCCATTGATGTCACTTTATAAAATTCATTGATGGTGTAATTGGAAAGGCAGAGAAAAGTATTAAAAGAATCGTAGGAGAAATCATAATTATTGCATGAAATATATTTAAAAGAACTGAGTCAGTATAACACTGGATTAAAAGTATAGATCACTTAATAAAGAGTGCACAAACTATTTTAAGTATAAATGAAAATCTATGGCAAATGAGTCTAGTAGAATTTGAAAATAATTATTTTATGCATGCTGCTGGGTTTAGCTATTTCACAGTGGCAAAAAAAAATCTAAACAAATTTACAGAGCCAGTAAGGCATTGCTTTGCATGTGGCCAACTCAAGTTTGATCTCTAGCATCCTATATGGTTCCCTGAGCACCACCAGGAGTGATTCTTGAGTGCAGAGCCAGGAGTAATCCCTGAGCACAGCAAGGTGTGGCCCCCCAAAAAAAATAACAAGCAAAAACCTTACCCCCCAAAATTTTACCCTACCAAAAAGCAAATACATATCAAGAACCATTTATTTAGCCAAAGAGGGAAACCATTGTTAGATGAGGGAGGAAGTTATGAATAAAACATAGGCAAAGTTATGTAAATAAAATCCAAACATCTCTACAACTAAATTCAAGCCAAAACAGTGCCCCAATGAAAGAGGTATTTCACCTTGAACGGTCTCAGGAAGTGAGAGGACCACCTGGACGGCCACATTGCCTGCTCATTCACCTCTCTGCATCCACAAAATCTTTTGAAAGCAGCAAGCAGACATGAACTATCGAAAGGACAGAATTTAGCGACCCTTGAAAATAACCACCCAGTCGCCAGTATACAAATAGATCTGTCACTCACCACGAGGAACACACATGGGAGAAGCTGGTTAACCTCATTTAGGGGGAAATTAGTTGGAAAGTGCCAGGCACACTTCTAAATTAGGAAGTGAGAGTCAGAAGGATGAGAGGTGAAATGGAAACGCCAGCTGGGTCTTGCAGAAGAGACCAGCCCACAGCAGCTCAGCTGCCGCATTTGAGGCCGCATGAAAGTGACTTTAGAGTTTGTCCTGGCATCTCAGGTAAATATGGCCAGTGTGATGCTGCATGCTACTTTGGATAGGGAATAGTGACAATTCTAAAGTGAACACATATTCAGCACTTGAAGAAGGAGCGGCAGACTGGGATGGAACCATCTGCTTCTGAATCACGGCAGAAGTGAGGTGAGGTAGCAGGTAAAGTTGACAGGGAGCAACCTCAGGACATCATTTAAGGCATGATCCAAGGGTACACATTTGCCTGAGCATTTGCCTGTGGTTACAGGTGGGTGCGCTTTCCCAAAAGGCAGATGCATCTAGAAGGAACGTGGAATGTGAATTGTGTAAAAGAGGATACACCAAAACCATTTTGTCTTAGAAATAAAGGAGAATGTCCAGACAAGACGGTCCCAAATGGAATTGTCCTAATGCCCATTAAAAAAATATAAATCAAGGGCCAGAGTGATAGCATAGTGGGGAGGGTATTTGCCTTGTGTGTGACCAACCTGGGTTTGATCCCCAGCATCTTTTACAGTCCCCCAAGTCTGTCAGGAATAATTTCTGAGTGCAGAGCAGGAGTTAATCCTGAGCACTGCCAAGTGTGGCCCCTAAACCAAAATAAATAAATAAGTAAATCATTCAATGCCTTCTTTAAAATCTACCTTCTGTAAGTGGACAGACAGAAAGCACCCCCCCCCCCATTTACAACTGAAGCTGCTGTTACATCCTCCCTCCCTTTTCTGTGCCCTTAAGAGCAGGTTCAGGCATGGAGGGCCAGCATCGCTCACTTTAGGATATCATTTTTATCTTGTTTTGTGAGACATGCCCAGCAGTGCCTGAGGCCCACTATGGGTAGTGCTGGGAATCATTGCTCTTGGCCTGTTGAGCTCTGTCTGGCATGAGCTTGTCCATCTCAGGGACAGTCAGACCCAAATGGCCTTGATTTTCCAATCACACAGGACCATAACTGTTATGTTATGTAGATGTTCTTTATCAAGTTCAACAAGTTTTCTTTATTCCCAGCTTGCTGAATTTTAAAAACCTCCTAAAGAGATGCTGGATATTGTTCATTGTTTTTCATGTATACACTGAATTTTCAACAATTCCGAGAATCACTGACATCTGTTACTTTCAGGATGTTAAACCAGCCTTGTATTCCTGGGCTCTATCCTGGCTACCTCGGGAGCTTCATGTGATCAATACATTGTTGGATTTCCTGGTTTGTTTTGGGGCCATACCCAGCAATGTGCAGGGGTTATTCCTGACTCTGCACTCAAAAATCACTCCTCATGCTGCTTGGAAAACCATTTGATGCCAGGAATCAAACCTGGTGTGTACTGTCACTCTGTCCTCCTATATTGTTGCATTTTTATCTTCCACATACTCAGGAATTTTCCACCCTGTTCACAAAGGATAATATCAGTAGTTTTCTTTTATTGTATCTCTCGGGTTTCAACACCGCGGTCATGTGGCCCCTTAAAATGAGTTTAGAAATATTTCTTCATCCTTGATTATGTCAGAGAATGTGTATAGAGTTGGTATCAATGTTTCCTTAAATGTTGGCTGGAATTCTCCAGTGAAACCATGCAGGTCTGGAATTTTGTTTATAAGAATAATTTGCATCCTTTGAGTCTGCTTACTTTTCTTTCTTTCTTTCTTTCTTTTTTTTGACATTTAAAAATTGCTGCATTTGGCTTTGTATTTTCTTGTTGTCCTTACCTTAGCTTTTCTGTGATATATATTTGTCCTCCCCGAGTTACTTTGAAAATATTCTCCTGATCATTGAGGTAGAACAGCTCAATTATGCACGTCTTGAATTGGTTTTGAGTTTCTTTTGCTCAGAATTTGTTCAGCACATAAATGGGCCATTATTTCTTCAGATCTATTTTCTGTGTCTTTATTTCTTTGGGGATAATGATGACATATAGTTGAGATCTGTGTGAGATGATCCACAGCTCAGAGTCCATTAAAATATATTTTAGTTGATTTATTTCCATTAGAATAATTTCTGTTTTCAAGTTTACTAACTTTTCTTTCTATGATATCTAAATTCCAACGATGGTTTTTTTTTTATAAATTTGATACTGTATTTGTTTATCTGTGGAACTTAAGAATTATTTTTAATATCTTCCATGTATTCTGTAACATTTTGACTACTGGCAAACTGTGAACCTTGCTTTAATGTTCTTTATTTTGCTAACTGCAGCATCATTAGTATTTCTGGATGATGTTGATGCTTTTGTCTTTATTATAATGGTCATATTTTTCCAATTCTTTTAATTTCTGTTGATTTTGTTTGTTTGTTTTTGGGCCATACCTAACTGTTCTCAGGGATGACTCCTGACTCATTGGTCAAAATTACTCTTAGTGGGTTCAGGGGGCCATATACCGGGGACTGACCCAGATCAGCTGTGAGCCATTCTATTACTACAGCCCCATTCTGATAATTTTTTGTAATGCCAGACCAGACGCTATCAATTTTATCAGATTGGGTAGTGGATGTTTTCTGTATTTTTCTAGTTAATTCTGTATTTCCCTCTTTAGCTTGTTCGTAAAGCTAGTTAGATTCCGTGGGAACAGTGGGACCCCTTTGGGTCTTGCTTTTCAGATTTGTTGAGCAGACTCAGGAGGGTGATTCATCTATGGTTAATTTATCCCTCACTTTTGAGACCAGAGGCTTTGTTGCCTTCCACCTAATGCTCCACGAAGGATGAGACTGTCCTGTATGACTGGTGGCACCCAGCGCTATTCCTGTCTCTGGTGAGTTCTGGTCCCCAGTGCTCAAACAGTCACAGCCCAGCAATGGTGCTGGTTCAATCCCAACCCACAGCAATCAAGGGAAGATGAAGATCAGGCCTGGAACACAGAGTGTTTCCTTCCCCAGGGTACAGAGAAGGTAGGTCTGCATAATACTCTCACCTACCCAGTATGAGATAGAGTCTAGAAAGATCCATGCATCTACTTAGTGATAAAAAGATACCCTTTTGCTAAGAGATGCTCCATCTTTCCAGTTATTGGTCCTGGGGAACTTGCTCTATGTCTCAAACCTTCAATGTGTAATATAAAGGTGGTTAGTTGACTCTAGGGGTTCTCTGCCCAGTTTTTGCTACATTCCTGCCAGGCCTATAGTCTCCAGGCTCAGCTGGACATTTAGGGGATCCCCGAGACTAAAGATCTCTGTACCCTCCTCCTCTCCAGGGCTCTGTCGTTAGACTCCACACATTGTGCTCTGCCCTGACTTTCAGTCTAAGGAGTCCTCCCTCTTCTGCCTGTGCCCCTTTCTGTTCTGTGGCCCTGAAACACTCCGAGTCAGTCATGTAGATGGTTGTTGGGCTGATCATGGACCACTGTCTATCTGTGTCATTGGCTAAGGCATTTGATCTATTTGCATGTGTGATTCAGGCAAGAAGGCAGAGCCAAACTCTGTCACACCATCTTGTCTGGATGGAGATTTTCTTTCCTTCTTAAAAATTCAGTTATTACCATGATTGCAAATATAATACACAACATCACCTTAGGGCCAAACAAACATTGTGTATCTTCGGTAGACACTTGACTTGCATTTCTAAACGTTTTCATAATTGGCAGGTTAGTAGTTGAAATTTTTCCCTCCATGCACCAGATATTTTGGAGAGTAGTTTAAGATGGGATTTATGTCCCCCTACTACTTTCCCAAAAATAATTTCCCGTGGCTTCCTGACAAATGTAATATATAGGAATAAAAAGGGGCAACAAGGTTGAGAAAAGCCAGGACAAAGATGATGTGGAATCTGCTTCCACTGAAGGTAAAATTCTGTCAGGCATGACCCCTGAGCACAGAGCCAGGAGTAAGTCTAGGTGTGGATCACAAGCAAACAAACAAAGAGAAACACAAACAAACAGGAATCCATCAGCAAGGGTCAGGTGGCACTACAGATCTGTTCCCTGAAACATCGTTGACTTTACTACTACCATCACCACCAATACCACCACTACCACCACCACCACCATCATTCATCATCATCATCATCATCATCATCATCATCATCCCCACTATCACCATTCCTAATGTCATTAATTTTGAATTCTTGGGGTGACACCCACCAGCAAGTCCAGAATGTTCTGTTTGTTTTGTGGCCACGCCCACAAGGCTTAGTCCTGGCTCTGAGCTCAGGCATATTACTCTTGGTGAGGCGTGAAGGACCCTCTGGGGCACTGGAGATGGAACCTGAAATGGCCATGTGCTCTCTCGCTGGCTCGAAGTCACATGCAGCTTCCTGGGGAACCAAACTTGCTCACAAAGAGCTCACAACCTGCTGTGAATTTGGAGACACTGAGAACAGGAAGGGATTCTCTGTGAGATTCCTGGGAAATGGGTCAATTCAACCTTATCAGACAGTGTAAACTAAACACTCAACTCTACTGTGTCATTCTAGGACTACAGTGAGGGAGAAACATTTCCATCCAGCCAGAAAAATTGAAAGATTATATTTATATTAGATGCACACAGCCCTGAACACACTAGGACCCACCAGCGTTTGGAGGGCAGGGGTACAGGGCCACTCCTGGCTATGTTCATTCCAGTAGTTCCAGAATGAAGGTTTCACGCTCAGATTTGTGGACCAACAGAACTATATCAGGTGGTTCTGGGGGTAGAACTCAGGGTTTTACCCCTGACTATGCTTGACTACAGAACCCTTTCCAGTACCACCGCCTGTCCCTGGTGAATATTGGGGAGGTCCACTTTGACACCACATGTTGAGAATACTGAATGAATTCTGTTAATATGTTCATTCTAGGAGGGCTCTATGGTGGTTTTTGCCCCCCCAAAAGTGCTGAAGTAGGGTGGGGGCAATGACTCTTCTTCACCCAGTTTACTCTTTACAAAGTTGATTTCCAATCCACCCCCCCAACTTTATTCTGTCCAGTTAATTTCAAGAAATTTGGGGAGTCACAAGTGGAGGGAAGCGAAGGAAGCCATTTCAGACAAGGACTCGAGAAGCTGCCACCCAAAGAAGAAAAAGAGGATATTTTTAGTGGAATAATTGGGCCCCATATGACAGTCTCAGCTTGCCAGTGTTCATTATACTAGAAGCCTTAATTTCCTTAAACCCTGGACTCTGGGATGCCTTTTGAATCTCCCTCATATCACAAGACTCAACAGCTAGCCTGCCTCCTTTATTTTTGGTTATTCTTCACTCCACATACAATATGTCCAAAGAAACTGTGGCCCGATAGAATTTTCAAGGCTAATTTGCTTCTTAAAATATTTATTCTCTCCTCTTCTGGTCTTAAGCTGAGTCTTTGGCTATAAATGAACACACACACACACACACACACACATACACACACACACACACACACACACACACACACACCATGTCTCCCCCCACAGCTAGAGAGAGGCTTTTTCAAAATTCCTAACAGGCTGTCTGGTGGTGAGATGGGAGGGAAAGAAGGGAGGGAGGGAGGCAGAGAGAGAGAGAGAGAGAGAGAGAGAGAGAGAGAGAGAGAGAGAGAGAGAGAGAGAGAGAGGTAGAGGGTGTCTGCATGCTGCTTGCATGTGGTACCGGCAGGAGCTCAGGAGATGAGCAGAACGGGCAGAGAAATGCCACATTCCCGGGAGGAAGTATGTTAGCCTTGCGGACAGCTCTGCCTGCTTGTCTCCTGGGGGAGAAAAAGTAGGTTTGGGGAAAGTGGCAGGGTCAGTGCCTGAGAGACCCTTTACCTAGAAAGGAGGAGGTGGAGGAAGAAGAGGAGGAGGAAGAGGAGGAAGAGGAGGACAAGGACCGCCTAGAGCTCGTGGTCAGCCTCAGCTCTGGGCTGGTGCATAAGGACACACCTTGCCCGAGACAGGCCCGTGGCCAGCCTGGGAGCCAGCGGTAAGCTTTGACATTGAGCTTGTTTATGCAGCAGAAAACTGCGGGCAGGGATGCACAGGGAGAAGAGGGGAGGGGGCGGGGAGGCTCGGGCTGGCTGATTTATCTGCCATGGGGAATGTTTGATTTTAATTGTCAGTTAGAGCAAGAGTGGCCGCGGAAGATGGGAGGAAGCGATTCAACCTCGTGTGTTTAGGAGCTTTTAGATTGGTGTCCAAGGAAGGATGGATTCCAGGCTTTCTGGTGAAGTGAGCTGGCATCACCTTTCAGGAACCTGCAGTTTCTGACCTTCCATCCTCAATCTCCTGTTGATTTTTTTTATTTCTTTTTGGCTCCCTAAGCACTGTTTACCACCAACCCCCCCCCTTCCCAACATCCCCCCTGCGCTCCCCCACCCACTGCCGCAGCCCATGTGAGACGTGTGTCCTGGCCTTTCTGCAGCCGCTTCTGCACTGAGCCTGGATTTCTGGGCTTGTTCTGCTGCAGGGATTTGCGGATGCGTGCCGGGGCTTGAGTGCATGGGAATCGGAGAGCATGGCAGTCCAGCTGGTGCCCGACTCAGCACTCAGCCTGCTGATGGTAAGTATGGGGGGGACAGGGGCTAAGGGAGGGGGGCAGGCAGCGCCCAGCATCTCTCTCTCTCTCTCTCTCTCTCTCTCTCTCTCTCTCTCTCTCTCTCTCTCTCTCTCTCTCTCTCCTTCCATTAGCTCTTAGGGGCTCATCTTCCTGGCTGCTCGAACAAATAGTTTGAGTGTCTGTGGCATCTTTGGCACATAAGGGGACTGTGGAATTCTATTAGTGTCCACGACTCTCTCTCTCTCTCTCTCTCTCTCTCTCTCTCTCTCTCTCTGTACTGGACCAGTGGCCATGGCTGTGGGCATGTTGCATCCAGATGGCTCTGCCGGAGCACCCCCTTTGCAAAATGATTTCCTGGGTGAGAGGATTAGCCGTGACAAAGCAGTCCTGGGGGGTGGGCAAAGCAGCCCGAGACGTGCCATTTAGAAACTTGTTGCTACAGCGCTATTTTGAAAGGAGATGGGCTTGCTAACAGGTGCTCGGAGCCCCTGGAAATAGATTCCCACCCACGCCTGCCCTCACCACTGCCACCGGCCCACAGCGCCTCTCTCTCCCTTACCCCTCCTAGCTTTCGCATCCGGCAAATGTGTTTGTATGTTCTGTGTCTTCTCGTGGCCAACAGTGGAATTGGGAGCCTGGCAGAGGTGGGTGGGTGAGGGCTAAATGGGATCTGTTTTCTGGGTACTGGTGGATCCCCCAGGGAAGAAGCCAAGAAGAGGCACTCTGGGGCCCCCAGAGAGAAGGGCAGGCCGTGGCCAGCGTTCGATCATGTGTGAGCCACTGACCTACTTTATAAGGTGCAGCTCCGGGTACTACCTTCCGCCTGGTGACAGAGACAGTGACAGCGGCTGTTTGAACATGCCCAGGCTTCTGAGGTTCAGAATCTGCCCTGGTGGTGCTCATGTGCTGCTGCCTCCACCTCCTTCTCCCTGGAGCACCATGGCCGGAAATGCCCCCCAGAGCAGCTGCAAGGCCAGCCTGGGCGTCTGTGCTGGTCCCTGGAGCTGTGTCTTCTGGGAAGAGGAAAGGCGGCCCTGGAGGTGTTTCTGGAGCTTATTAGGGCTGCTTGGAGACAGAGCGAGCTAGGCAGAGGGGTGGGGGGCAAAATACCCTTCTGTTTTTTTTTTGGGGGGGGTCCCCCAAGAGTCATTCAAGATGCCTGTGATCTCCAGCTCCCTGCAGAATTTCAGGCTCTGTCTCTTCCTGCCTTCATAGGGTTTGGTTTCTGCTAGCTCTTCGTGCGGGGTCGAGCCTGGACACTGCCGGTCGTGGCTCTGAGTGTTTCCTAACTGGGCAGGCCCTCAGAGGCAGCATGTCTGGCACAAGGGACTCCCATGGGACTGGCAGTCTGGGGGGTGCAGGATGCACAAATGACTGCCTGTTGTTGTTTGTTGACTCTTAAGTGGGCGTCACATGTCCGTGAGTGTGGAGAAAGCAGCATGGAGGGGAAGGGCTGGGCAGGGTCAGGACTGCTGAGCTGCAGCATCTGCTGGAGCTTCCCAGGTGTTTGGGGTTCAGAGACAGGTTTGCTCGGCCGCCCTAGAACCAGTCCGGGAATGCAAACATGGAGTAGCTCGGCTTCCTGTCTAGCTGTTGGCAGCTTTACTCTCCTTCCACATGCCTCTGTGCACCCAAGCACACATATACACACATGAATGCTTACACAAACACACTTTTACATCCAACACACATGAACACATAAGGGATGTAGATCCATGCACACACATCCACATCCAAGCACATACATATGGATGCATGCGATGCACATGTACTCAGTACCTACCCACACACCTGCATTCTCTTGCAGATACACACACGCAAACATGCGCACACATCATCACATCTACATCCACACACATACATGCGCACAAAGATTTACACTCATTTACCAACAGGCATGCTCACGCACATGCTCACATGTACCTCCCACACGCATGCATCCATGCACAAACATGCACACTCAGTTCCTATCCATGGTTGCTGCCCCTCAGACTCTTCCCTCTGTTACTCAGAGCCCCCAATCCCCCATGACAGGGGAGGTCTCCCAAGGAGACCAGTTCTGGGACTCTAGACTAGCTGCCCAAGGACAGTGGCTTTAGGTTCAGTGGGTCCCCCGGGAGTCCATTTCAAGAGTAAATCCACACCAGGTAAAGGCTTTCCCGACCTATTGCAGGAACTGTGGAACCATCTGGCAGTTTACGAGCAAGTTGAGGGAAGAAGGCAGGGGGTGGGGGGGGTCTGGCTGTGAGTGCAGGGAGGAAATGGTAGACATGATGGTGTATCAGCTAATCAATCAGCAGATCCGCTGCAGGATTTATGGCGCCACTACTGGGGTTCCTGTGGGGGCAAGAGCTGCCTCCATCCCCCTGAGCTCTGAACGCCCTGCTGAGGGCTCTGGTTTTGCAGGGGAAGGGGCCAGCCCAGGTCAAAGATCCTGACCCAGGTCATTGCTTTTGGACTTGGAGGCAGCCAGGGGTGCTGCACAGCTCAACCTCATCGTCATCTGCTATAATGGGACCGAGGGTCCAGGCAGTTTCCAGCTCTGCCCTTCCCTGCCGAGCCCCACACAACCTTACCCGCCCTTCCTCTCAAGCCCTGAGTTAGGTCATTTCCCCCAGGCCAGGGCCATCCTCAGATATAGTCTCATTCAGTTGGTTCAGGAACTAGAGGTGCATGGGATTGGGGTCTGGGACAGAAGAGACTTGCTCATGTCCCATAGGCTTCAGGGCTGGGTCAGGACAGTTCTGGGGAAGTGGTGACATCTGTGATCCCATGGTCAATCCACTCACTGCTGTCCCAAGACCTACCTGCTGAGCAGGAAGCCTATGGCCTTAGGCAGAAATGCCCGGTGACCACTCCCCAGCTGGTGCATGGTCAAAGGCAGCTGGGAGAGTTCCCAAAAGGTTCTGGGGGGGGGTGCCCAAGGGTATTGATGACTTTCAGTGGGGACTGAATGGGGCCAGTGATGGGCATCCAGTGAGAGGACCCCTTTCAACCATCAAGGGAGGGGTTATCCAAGAGATTGGATCTGGAGCTGGGCCACTTGTCCTGATTTTTGACATCTTGGAAGGTCAAGAAACATGTTCTGTGTCCCCAGCCTGAAGTGACCATGCAGAGTAGGAAGTGCTCTGCTCTGGGACAACTGCAGATATCATATGTGTTTGAGGACCTCGTAGGGTCAATACTACAAGGTAGTTCCAGGGCTTTGCAGTGATAGGCTAAAGGTCAACACAATGGGCTCTAAAGGTCAAAAGCTCAGTTGCTCGAATAAAAGAGTTTTCAGCATTTCTTAGCTCATTGGGTGATAATGCAAATGGAGACATTCTGGAAATTGTGTTTACATACACCAGTTCATCTAATCCCTTTCCAAGCCTTATTTCAAAGCCCCAACCCTTGAGTTCCAAAATTTGGGGGCCTGTCATTTGTGCACAACTGAAATGAAGGGAATATGCCTCCACGTTAGAGGTCACTGGACTCTTGATCTGTCATTTCTCCCCAAGTTTTTGGGGTCTTGAGAACTTGAGTATAAGGATCTCCTCACACTTTGGATCAGTCCCTTATGGGGCCTCACCTCAGAACCACGTGGCATTTCTACATTTCTCGTGAGTGCCTTGTCTTATTGTTTATCATTCATCAGGGTTTTATGCAAGATCCCAAAGTGATACCCCGAAGTCTGGCATAAACTAAAGATTAAAACCTGGTTTGATTTTAGCAAGTATTTTCATATGAAAACCCTACTTGGGTAGGGTTGAGGCTTGAGTTGTACCAGATGTATCATATGGCTGGGTTCAATCCCCAGCCCCGCACATGGTTCCCTGAGCACCGCCAGGAGTGGTCCAAAAACCAAAACCAAAAAACCTTGCCATATCAATGGTCAAGTTATGCTCGACAATAGAAACATTACATTGGTCAGTGCCTTGGGAATAGTACAGGCAGTGAGAGTGATGTTTTGTATGTGGTGACCTGTTTTATTCTCCAGCACAGTAGTGTCCCTGAAGCCCTGATAGGAGTGGTCCCTGAGCACAGAGCCAGGAGTAAACTCATAGTATTGCTATGTATGGCCCCAAACAAACAAAAGAAGTTCCATATGGAAATACTCCAACACCTAAGTCAGAAATATGGGCAAGTGGGTGATAATTCTCAGGAAATGAAGGCTTTGGGCCAGATAAATAATATAGGAGTTAAGTCACTTGCCTTGTCAGCCCTTGTTCAATCTCTGACTCCAGAGAAAATTTCTGGGTGTGGCCCCTCATAAAACAGGAAACAAAAAGAGAGATGTGAATTAGATCCCCTTAAATGTTGTCTCTGTCCTAAAGTTTCATCTCTGGCATCCAGAATTTTAAATGCATTCTATTGAATATCTATTTTTCTGTAACTCTATTGTTTGTTTCCTTTAAAAAGATATTTTTTAAAAAGTTAAAGAACTGTGATTACAACATTATTGATAGTTGAGTTTTAGACTCAGAATATTTCAGTATCAACCCACCACCAGTGTCAACACACATCACCCATGCTCCCATACACACATCTCCCATGCTCCCATACTTAGTCATCCCCTATTTATCTTTATTTCATTTCCTTAGAGTGTCCTCCCTCCCTTCCCCTCCATTTTCCCCATTTGTAAAATTTTATTTTAAATCAGCCAACACATTTCTGCTAAGTATCTTTTCCCTATAAGAGGTCACAAGCCAGTCTCTGATTCAAATGAACTTCCAGGGGCCAGAGTTGATAGCACAGTGGTAGGGTATTTTGCCTTGCACGCGACTGACCCAGAAGGGACCTCGATCCCCGGTGACCCATATAGTCCCTCCAAGCTAGGAGCAATTTCTGATTGCATAGCCAGGAGTAACCATTGAGCATCACCAGGTGTGGCCCAAAATCCAAAAATAAAACAAAACAGAAAAAACCAAAACCAAATGAACTTCCAGCCTAGTTTAGAGATACCCTCACAGCCCATTGAGATACTAGAAGTGAGGACCTCAATGGGGAACCTCTGAGAAGCCCCAGAGGAGCCATTTGGGACCATGTAGGGCTCATCACTCAGGCTTACTGGGGTGCTCTGGTTGGAAAGCTCTGGGGGTGCCGACTGTCCCGAAATATTTCAGTTGAGGTGCTGGTGGATAAACCAAGGGAACTGATCTGTGAAAAAAAAAAAAAGGGATTCCTGATAGGAGTACTATTCAAGCCATGAGGTGGGGAATGGCCAGTTTGAACATCACTGGTCTGAAGGGTAGGCTGAGCCTGGAACCCAGGAGTTGAGGGGACCAGGCAGTGCTGGGGATCAAACCTACAGCTCACACAGGCGATCCTTTGCTCCAGCCTTTTGGACCACTTCCCTTAGGGCCTATTCTGAGTCTCTGATGAGATCAGCAATTCTTTCTGGTTCTCAGCTGGCAAAAGGCTTAGGATTTAACAGGAGTTTGAACCTGAGGAATGATGTTGTTCCTGGGCAATCACTTACCTTAGGTTTTCCTACAGTGATGTGTGTGTGTATGTATGTGTGTGTGTGTGTGTCTGTGTGTGTGTGTGTGTGTGTGTTTGGGATAAGGTGTTGTGCTCAGGGTCTCAGAGAAGTGAAATGGCTCATCTGAGATGGTTCAGCTGGTGTTGAAATGGTGACAACCCTCAGGTTTCCTCCATGGCTGCCAAGAGAACTTGACATCACTGACCCAGGGGCAGTGTGAGGAGTGATGGTCACATGGTTGAGGCTAGCTTGGTGGTGCTCTTAGATGTGAGGCCTGTTTCTTTCTGGAGGAAGGGGAATCTGTTTGTACCCTCACCTTCCTTTCTGGGTGAAGCGTGTCATTGTCACATGAGACCTGTTACCAAAAAGTGCCCCTTGTACAAATGATCTATCTGCCTTCTGAGGTCTAATTTCCTTTTAGGCATATTGGACATTGGTTCATAATAATAATAAGAAATAAATCTCTGAAGTCAGTGTTTATAAATCAATCCATCTCAGGGGCATTATTCAAAACTGATGACCATCAAATTGCCTCTTGGGCTTTTTGTTTATTTGGTTTGGTTTGGGTGCCAGGTATGGATTGTTTAATTTTGTGTCACTTACACTTCTGGTGTCAGTGATAAAGCTGCAAATGATTATTGTCCTAGAGAGAAGCAAGTGGGCACATGTAATTGAGTAGAATCAGGCCACAGCTCCAGAACACGTAGGGCCTAGGATCTCCTGATGTCAACCCCATGTCCCTGACCCTCCCAAGTCCTGTTTTACATCACCTTGTGTGGCCTTTAGACTCCATGGTGCTCTCACAGTGGTGCTTGTGTAACTTGTCCTGAGGCTTGTAGTGGATCCAGTAGGCAGATTCTTTTAGCCACCCCTACTACTCTGCTGGGCACAGATGAATCATAGACTGGGTAGGATACGGGCTCACTGGCCAAGCTGGTGGGCATTTGGATAGAGCCACAGATATTTAGGACAAGAACCCCTACATCTGATTCACAGATTCAGAGAGGAGGGCAGATTCTAGGGGGAAGACTTCTTTCCCCAGAAGGTGACAGTGAATCTAGGTAGGCAACAGCTGCTTATGTCCATGACCCTTCTCCTGGCATCATTTTTACACTGTTGGGTTCTACAAAGCTAGTCAAGGGGGTAATGCACCCGTGAATCCAAAAACATGGAATTAGTTTCCCTCAACATGAATATAAGAGGACAGTCTCTGTATCTTGGAGTTTAGCTCTGTTGAACATGTCTCTCCATGTATGAAGTGGGAGGAATTCAATGATTCAGACATGCATGATGCTTATCACCATTCACAGATGAAAGGAAAAGTCAAGCTCACCTATATTCATTGCTTGTTTTATCTGATAATGATTTCAAAATGTCAAATTCATACAAGCATACCGAATGGCTGGGCCTCCTGCATGTGCCAGAATCCATCTAAAGAAGAAAGTGCCCAATTCTATCTGCAGCCAGGTTTTGGGAAAATTCTTGAGTACCTTGGGACAACCAGCCCAAGATTTCAGCCCAGCAGATGTTTCCAGGGCCAGATGGGCCCTTCCAG
The DNA here is from genome assembly GCF_024139225.1 of Suncus etruscus. Classification (NCBI taxonomy): domain Eukaryota; kingdom Metazoa; phylum Chordata; class Mammalia; order Eulipotyphla; family Soricidae; genus Suncus; species Suncus etruscus. The sequence continues at coordinate 21,016,345 of NC_064854.1, read as the reverse complement.
GCATGAGCAAAGGTGCATTTTCTCACAAGTCTCAACCCACACATTTTTGAGACCAACACATAAAGGAGACTGAACATATGGGCAGTTCTCTCTTTACTAACTGGGGATCACCTGCCATCCCTATGGATATGATCAGGTGACTCTGAGGAAATTCTGGTTCAGAACTGATGATTTTGTTCCTCTGAGGAGTTTGCTAGTGTTCTGGAGCACATTTGTGACTAGCACAGGTAGTGTTTGCCCATTAAATTCAGTCCCAATACAATAGGGTTAATGGAATGCCTGGTATCGAACCTGCTTATAATTCCAGGTCTGGGCAATGTATTTGGCTGTGATCATTTGGTTTGTACTGAGACACAAGGCTGAATTTCCATGTGAAGGCACCATTGGTTTATAGTGCCTGGTACACAGGAATGAGACTCTTTCTGCTGGATCTGGGTTCAACATCCCTGAATCTTAAATACTTTGCCTGGAGAAGCAATTTCCTGAGTTTTAGATCCCTGTGTTCGCGCCACCATTTCAATAACCAATCTTTGCCCTTTTCTTATTGCATGACGTTAGAGACTCACACGTTTCTGTCATTTCACTCATCAGTAACACAGCTGTGCAGTATTTGACTTTTGTATGTTTCTGGTAACAGAATGTGAACAGAGGAATATGAAGTCTTCCTTTTCATGCATCCAGCCAGTATTTTGCGCTTGTACCTAGCAGACCCCTATTTTATGTGGGGTGTGTAGTAGTGAAATGGGCATATGGGATTGTTTAGTCCTTGAGTTCATGTTCTTGGGTGGGGGAAATAAGTACAGTACAAAGAAATCCAAGTCTCAGAAGCTTTACATGCCTTATAGTGAATGGAAATTTCGGCCATGGGGGTAGATGATGCCTATAGTGACTGCTGTAGAGTGGGTAGAGAAGGAGATCTTCCTGGAGGAAGGGATATTTCAGGTTATGGATGAATGGCAAGAAGAAAACACTAGTTAAGAGTTGTGAATGATGGTTTGTTTTTGGTGGGGGGTTTAATTACCTGGGGTCAGAAGGTGTTGTCTTCAGTGGATCCATTTTGTCATGAATCTCTGGGCCGGGTTCAGTGGGAAACTTGGGAAAAGTCCAGATGCTCTTGACAGCTGAGAGTTAATGTCTCAGCTGAGGGCAGATGAGGAACAGAGAGTAGCCTAGAGCTGAAATAGCTTCATACTAAAGAATGTAGAGCCAGCATCATGGGAGAAGGTGTGAGAATGGAAGAGGTGGTAGCAGAGGGCTGGGCCTAAGATATCTAGTAAATGATCTGGCAGGAGAGAGAAAACTGTGGGTAAAGAGTGTGTCAGATAACACAGAAGTGACCCCTGAACATAGAGCTGAGAGTAAGCTCTGAGCACTGCTGGGTGCAGTTCAGAAACAAAGAGAGAAAGAGAGAGAGAGAGAGAGAGAGAGAGAGAGAGAAAGATATGATGTGTGGAGAGAAAGAATATTGGAGAAATAGTGTGGTAAAAGGACATAGCTTTTATTTTTTGCTTTTTGGGAGGCCACACTGAGTGGTACTCTGGGATTACTTGTGATTCTGCATCCAGGAATTACTCCCAATGGGCTTGGGGGACCTTAAGGGCTACTAGGTATTGAATCTGAGTTGGCTCTGTGCAAGTGTGTAAAACAGGTACTCTCTCGGGGCTGCAGAGGATAGCTGGCTAAGCAAGTGGGAACCCCATTAGAGAAAATAGTGCAAATGTACCTCAAAGACTGACCTGAATCAGGGGGACTTGGGAGGTCTCTGGGGTAGAGATAGGGAACAAATTTAATGGGTGTGGGGTTGGGGGCTTTAACTTGTTAGTGCAAATAGCACACTGGGGTGATAGGAGGGAACCCCAACTTATAGACAGTGACACAAACACAGGTGGGAGAAGAGAGGTGAATGCAATGGGTGGAGTTCTCTGGAGAAGAGGGCAGTGGATGGTGCAGGACCTGCCCAGGAAGAGGCAGCCAAGGCTGAGCAGGGTGGGTAATGGAGCTCCAGGGCCTAGCATAGAGCTGGGCTGGCTCCCATTACCTGAGGAAGACCCGGATGTTCTGGTTCAGAACTATTGCTGCTCTGAAGAGGCAGGAGTGTTAATGGAGCTTCATGTAGCTGATGGAAGGGTGGTGAGGGATAAAGTCCTTGGGGCCAGTGATTTAATTTGGAGAGGTATCCTGATGAGACAGGGGCCCTGAGGAATGATGGAAGAGGTCAGAGCTGCAGATGAGGTAGGCTGAGAGTCCCCCACCCCAGGAAAGTCCCATTATCATGATGCCAGTCTATACTTGGAGCCAGTTGGTGTCTTGACTTTGAAATGAAATTGCCCGCATTCACTGGATCACAAGTCCTCCTTGCTGCCCAGTGGAGTGTTTTTTCTTGTGAAATTCATTTTCCAGGCTGTTACCTGCAAGAGACTCCATCATAGATTCCTGTCTGGCACAACGGAACTAATTACATGCATGCATTGACTATTCTTAAACTTTCAACAGCTATATGTATGAATCTTGTATTATGTATGTAGGTATATACATGTTACTTATCCATTCATCTTTTGATCTCACTATTTACCCATTCATCCACCTATCCACCCACTTATTTATTTATCCACCTATTTATCCATCTACTGCCTACCCATCCATCCATTTATCTACCCATCCATCTACCCATCCATCCATTTGTCTATCTATTCATCCACCCACCTATCCCTCCACTCACCAACCCATCCATCTATCCATGTATTCATCCATCCATCCATCTATCCATCCATCTATCCACCCACCCACCCACCCACCCTTCCATCCACCCACCCACCCACCCACCCATCCATCCATCCATCCATCCATCCACCCACCCACCCATCCACCCACCCACCCACCCATCCACCCACCCATCCATCCATCCATCCATCCATCCATCCATCCATCCATCCATCCATCCATCCATCCATCCATCTGTATATGTGTGTTACTGTTTAGTTTCTAATGTCTTGCATCCACTCCACATTCTGTTCTAGCTCAGGAAAACTGCATTGAAGAGGTAGGAGCACTCATGGCACTCTAAAACCCCATTTTTATTCTGCTCTCGAATTTTGTGGTGCAAGAGTTCCAGAAGAGTTTGCAAAAGGCTCATCTCTGCTTCTCCTCTCTGCAACTGTGGCTGGGGAAATTGAAGCTGGATTAACTTGACCTCTGGAATCTGAAGGGGCCTTCACCCAAGTATCTGGTAGTGGGTGTGGCTGCCAGATAACTCAAGACAGGAGCACATAGGCTCTTTAGGATCTCCATACATGGCCTGCTTCATAGAGGGGCCACATGTAGGGATCCATACATATGGCTGTTTCAAAGAGGAGAATGTGGCAACTCAGGGTTCTGAGTTGTGCTAATGAGAATGAATCAGAGCCATGACACTTGGAGACCTTTGCCCACAGTCTCACACCTACCACGTTTTCTTGGTGACAGACAACTGCCTCTCACTGCAGAGAGTCAGTATAGTTTGTGACACATTTCAAGCCAGCATAGAAGGTGTCTGCCCTCAGTGACATGTTCCTGGCTCACAGCCTGTCTGGGACCTTTGATTCTAGGAAACACGCATCAGTAATGGTTGATTGACTGATAGTCTAGTTCAATCAGGTAAAGGGAGTTTTAGTATTTTTGTTTATTTTTCTCTGTTGAAACTTTGTTTAAACACTGTGATTTATAAAGTTGTTCCCAATACAGTCATTTCAGGTATTCACTATTTCAATACCAGTCCAACTTTCCTTCCAACTTCCCAAGTAATCCATCTCCACCCCAACCTGCTCTTAGCAGGCACAAAATAATTTGCTTTATCTTGCTTGTTTCTATGTGTCTCTTATAATGGCATTATTGAAGTTATTGTCTGAGGATTTGCTGAGCTGTGAGGTGCTGGTTGAGCCTTCTGTGCTATTGTTTTCACTAATTGAGCTTAGTGGGCTACTTCATGACTTTCCCATCTAATTTTCTGTGTTCCTACTGAACTGTCAGTACCATGAGCTTTGGAGCTGCTGAGTGGCCACATGTGTGGCTGCACGATCCCATAATTGTATTTATTACCAGGATGATCAAACACCACAGTATTTCAGGCCTACCATGTTCCATGTGGCAGCAGCTCTCCTCCAAGATAAATTTTAGTAGTCTTGTTTACTTACAAAGAGTCACCTTAGTGTTTTCAGATTTTTCATCCCAACATTTAAACATGGGATGGGCCACATGCTGCTGGAGCAAGCCCTTGAGTCCTCTGTTTCCTAGGACCTTTGAGGTCATCGGCAGAGTTCTCACTGCAGATGGGGAACTAATCATGGTGTCATGTTGCTTCCTTTACATACTTGGCATTTGAAATAATAACTTGCTTGGTATCTTTATGTCCCACGTGTCAATGTACGAGCTGGAATGGAGGTTTAGTATTAGGACTGAAATGGAGCCGAGCATAATTGAGCCATAATGAACACGTCTGGGTCATTTCCCTGGGATTAATGACAAGAAGGAACGTGTTTACAGCCTGAGGCAGAGACTTTGGTCATTAACCTGAATGGTCATTAATATTACCTGGGAATGCTGAATGTTAGGCCATTACAGCCAATGCTATATGCTACGACAGCCAGCAAACAGGATCATTACCTGTGTCAACAAACATTTGTTTCCTGTCCACTCCCCACCAGTGCTGAGCAAGACGGTCCTCCCTACTCCACCCTTTCCCTTTTCCAAAACATTTGTGGAAGGTCACAAAGAGAGGGATGACCAGGGTGACGAGCTCTGAGGAGTGTGTGAGCACACTCTGCCCTCAAGTATAGCGTTTAATCAAAAGGGTGCATTGTATCAACCAACATTTCAACACAGTGAGAGAAATCTGATGATGGAAACTGGACATGCCCTAGAGCAGAGGTGCTCAGCCAGGGTTCAGATGGTCCCAGGTAGAGACTGGGGATAGTCCAAAGAAGTCAGGTGAAAATGGTGTAAATAGAGGCTATTGCACAGACTTGGTGGTGAGCAAACAGTAGGACAGGGGTGGGTGGCATGTTCATAGAAAAGAAACAAAGTTGGAAGGAGGTTAGGATGGGGAGAGGTCGAGAGACATTACTGGGGAACTTAAGAGCACAGAGTAGGTACAACAGGTACTGCTGGGGTTTCTGCATATTGTCAAGGGTTGGGGGACACATGCCAAAATGTACAGCAAAGACTAATGAAATGATTCAATGGGCTTTCAGAGAAAAGATGGAGTGTTGCCGGGGTATGGGAGGCCAGGCAAGTCAGGATGAATTGATCCCCCAATATGGATTAGCTTCTGATTGAACTTGGGCAGTTGGGGATGAACCCACATCTCATTGCTGGGAAAGGAGTAGGGGGACTCTTTGAGAGAAGAAGGCTGATTCATGGGTGCAGGATTTTCTTTTTGGGGTGTGAAACTCAAACAGAGTCACAATGGTGTAAATCTGGCCAGGCAAAGAGTAGCTCCACAGAAGCCATCAAAAGCTTCCACAACCCCTGCCCTAGCTGCCAGGCCCAGCATAGTGATGATACCTGGGGCAGTGAGAGGCCACAAAGCATTAGTGTGGGCAGGAAGGGAGAAAGAACACTCTGCTTTTATATTTTATTTTATTTCTTTTTTTCTTTTCTCTCTCTCTTTCTTTCTTTCTTTCTCTCTCTCTCTCTCTCTTTCTTTCTTTCTTTCTTTCTTTCTTTCTTTCTTTCTTTCTTTCTTTCTTTCTTTCTTTCTTTCTTTCTTTCTTTCTTTCTTTCTTTCTTTCTTTCTTTCTTTCTTCCTTCCTTCCTTCCTTCCTTCCTTCCTTCCTTCCTTCCTTCCTTCCTTCCTTCCTTCCTTCCTTCCTGCCTGCTTGTTTTTGTTTTGGGGTCACACCCGGTGACACTCAGAGGTTACTCCTGGCTATGTGCTCAGAAATCGCTCCTGGCTTGGTAGACCATATTGGACACTGGGAGATAGAACCACAGTCCATCCTAGGTCAGCCATGTGCAAGGCAAATGCGCTACTTCTGCTCCAAAGCTCTGGCCCCTATTTTATTTATTATTTATTTTGGCACACTTGGCATTGTTCATGGCTCTACACTGAAACACGCTCCTGACAAACTCAGGGACCTTATGAAATGCCAGGGATCAAACCCAGATTAGCCACATGCAAGGCAATGTGGCTATGCTATTTTGCTAATCCTCACTCTGTGCTTTTAATCCACATTATCATTTCACTTAGGCCAGTAAGATGGTGAGAATGTTTTTGAGACTCTTGGTAGGTGCCCAATCATTCAAATATTCATATTCACTGGAGTCAAACCAAAGTCAGATATCTAAATTCTTTCAACCATCACACAGTTTTTATAATAAAATATCTTCTACTAGTTTTGGCTAACTAGTAGGGCTAGTTTTTGAAAAAAACAAATTTTACATGATTATATATGCATTGACACACATATAAAAAGGGGTATAGAGAGTAACAATAAGTTTGTCACTTATTTCAGAGTTTAAATACTTGATATTCTTGTGTCTCCTTCCAGAAGCTCATTCCCACTCTTTTCTCTTTTCTTTCTCTCTCTCCTCCTCCTCTTCCTCATTTCTCTGTCTAAATATATGTCATAAATACACACAAATATGCATATATAATCTATATTGTCAAATTTTACAGAGCAACTTCATTCCTTTTGTATTAAGAATGTAGTTTGGGGGGGGGGCAAAGAGATAACACAGCATGTAGGGCATTTAAATGTCTTGTATGTGGACCCAGGAGGGACCTGGCTCGATCTATCCCCAGCATTCCATAGGGTCCCAGAGCCCACCAGGCACAATTTCTGAAGTGCAGAGCCAGGAGTAACCCCTGAGCGCTGCCAGGTATGGCTCAAAAACCAATACATAAACTAATTAATTAATTTTTAAAAAGAATTTATTTGGGGGGGGAAAGACTCCCAAGCAGTTCTTAGGGCGTTGGGGGGCCCCATCAGTGATTCTCAGCCAATTGGCTCAGTGTAAGGACTCAAGTATGCAGCACTGTTTAGGGCCTGAGATGCCCAAAGTGAACTTGGATACCCTATTGGTGCCTGGGGGACCATGTGGTGCCAAGGATTGAACTGGGTCAGCTACATGCCCCTGTGCCATCTCTCTAACCTTGGCATCATTCCTTGGGACCACAAATATTAGTATTTTCTTTAACCCCTCAATTCCTGGAGGAGATTATGTTCTTCCCTCTTTTCTGTAATCACAGATATGCATTCATGAGCCTGCGTCTGCCTGCCAAGCCTTGACTATACCTCAGGATTGTTCCCTCCATTGAGAATGGTGACTCAAGGGAGAATCTTTTAATAGTAGCTTTCAATGGATGTGGTCAATTGTCCTATTTCTGTTCTTGAAAAGATACCAGGTAAACAGTTGGTCTTGGAGAATTTTAGATTCAGATGTCCAGGAATTTCAGAACCCGTCCTGATGGGCTGGGATGAAATGGAGGGCACATTGGAAAAGTAGACTATTCTCGAAAGGGTATTTAGACTCTGACTGTATCCACAATTACAGCATTAAATGCCTGCAAAATTCAAGTGGCAAATGAACAGTGAATATCAATCGCACATCTGCTACTGCTCTGAGCAGATGGCCTTTTAATTTTCTATCCTAAGAATCATCCCCAAATTTCAGTCTCTCCTTAGAGTGCCCCTCCCTTTTTTCTTTTCTTACTTAGGAAATGGTTTCTTGTACTTTATCACACAGAAAATGATCTTTATATAAAGTATGAAGGAACTCAAGCCTTTCTTTTATTATCAAGCTTATATCTAAGTCTGGGCTTTAATCCAGAAGGACATATGGAGTCTTGAGAATTCTTTTCACAAGGCATGTCATAGCAGAGCAATTATAAGACAGTCTTCAAAAACCTTCAAAAACCTAGTGCTCTTGGGGCCAGAGTAATAGTACAGAGGAAAAGTGTTTGCCTTGCACTCGGCCCACCTAGGTCCGATCCCCAGCAACCTGTTGGGTTCCCTAGAGCTCTAACAGGAATGATTCCTGAGCCCAGAGCCAGGAGTAACCCCTGAGCAAAGCTGGATATGGCCCCCAAACCAAAACAAACAAAAACACACACACAATAACTAACTCTCTAGCTTAAAAAATTAATATATAAAAGCATTTTTTTGTGATGTTGAGTCCGGAGTAGTGTGGCAGGGTTCAGCTAGATAATTGAACCATTTGTGAGTGGGCCCAAGAAAGAGAAAGAGGTGGGTTTGTATGTGAGCTTCTGGGGGTTGGTTCGATTTTCTGGGTCTAGTGGGGGAAACACAAAAAAAATGCTGAGAATAAGGGTACAGGGGTGGGTGCCAGACTCCAGTGGAGCAGAGTCAGACCTGGGTGGGGAAGATTACACACTCAGGGGGCACATAAGCTGTTCCCAAGAGCATCCACGTCTCAGAAGACTTCTGTGGAAATAAGAGAAAATGGGATGTGGGGAGGAAAAGGTTGAAGTTGAGGCAGAGGGTGGGGAGGCCTAGGAAGTGTGCAAAAGGGGTGGACAGCCATGGGATACTTGAGAAAACTCTGAAGTGAGGGTCTATGCCCCAAAACACCCAGAAAACACTCATGGTGCTCTACCACATTCCCAGGTGATGAAAGGTAAAATGATCCTCATCTGCAGAGGGGACTAGAAGAAATAGCTGCAATCTGAACAGAGTTTGGTCTGAGGGGGTAATTTGAGAAGTGGATCCTACAGGTGCTGGAGAATTGGATGACATCCTGGGACAATCGTGGAGACACACTGGCATTGAGATTGCAAGGTTGGACGAGAGAAAAAAACTGCCAGAGAGGAGGGGACAGTGGGAACCCATCTGGAGCTTGTTAGAGACCATCCAAGGGACTCCTGTCTCAGTTTTTGAATCTACAGTTGAAGGGTCAGTTTGGGAGCAGAATCCATCTTTGATTCTGTAGCAAGTGTGTTGCATGGTCAGGTTGGAGGGCTGGGTGTTTGTGGAGAATGGGGCATGTCAGCCATTGGAAGGAGGGTCATGAGTGCACACAGATACCCCTCCCCATGGATGAAGCCCCCCACTGGGCAGGTACTGGGCAGAAGGGTTGGCCTTGGAGATGCCCATTCAGGAAGCCACCCAGTCTCAGACCTCAGCCTGGGGCTTGAAATTCACCTTCTCACCCTCTCTTGGTCCTCACTGCTTCCCTGTGCATGGCTTCTGGAAGGTTCCCAAGCCCTCTGAAGGCCCTGTGCTAGGGCCCACGCTGTCTGAGCCAGGTTGTTCTGTGTCCGTGGGCATGTGGCCAGTGTCTGGAAGAAAATGCTGAATTCTTTTTGTTTTTAAACTTGATTTGTTGGTTGATTTGTTGGTTTGGGGGCCACACCCAGAGGTGCTCAGGGGTTACTCCTGGTTCTGCACTCAGAAATTGCCCTTGACAAACTGGGGGACGATATGGGGGACCATGTGGGAGTTGAACCAGATCCCTCCTGAGTTGGCCTCATGCAAGGCAAATACCCTATGGCTGTGCTATCTCTCTGCCCCTTGAACTCTTGATTCACTTTACAGACACACACAGATTTCAGGGGTGCACATAGCCAGCCTCAGTTCAGTTCCCAGTACTGCCAGGAGTCACCCCTGAGTAATAGAACTGAAGTTGCCCCAGGTGCCCCTCAATCCCCCAAAAGTGTGAGTATATGCTGAGTGAGAGTTTCATAGAGCTTCCCAGTTTCTGCTATTGCCAGAGAAAGGCGACTGGATGGGTGACTGGATTCAAGGTGAGAGATCAATGAATGTCATTTTCCAGGTTCAAGTAATCAGTGCATGTGGTGCCTTCCAGTCCTATTTTTTTCAGTCACTCAGTACTTGGGTTGGGCTGGGAGAGGCCGTGGCTTCTCTCCTCTTCCCCACGTACCCTCCAAATCACCATGTTCCTCAGCACCCTCCCTTCAGCCTGGGAACTTTTCTAACACTTGTCATTCAACCTAAAAACAGACTCACAAGAAGTGCTCCATTCTGAGCTGCAGGCAGGAGAGCAGATAGCGTATTTTGCATTTCAAAGACTTCGCTCTTTCCTGATGCAGTGAGGCCAGATTCCCTCCAATCTGTTCCTGCATAATTTTATGCCATTTTGTTTTCTAATTATGGTAACAGAACAAGAAAATTCCAGACTGCTGCTCATACTCTTTCTCACTCCTTTCCTTAAGGGGAAAAAAAAAATTGGGCTGTCTCTGCCCCAAAGCAGGAAACAAAGGCTCTGTCTGTGTCCCCCTCATCACATATCTCTCCCTTGTCTCTCCGGAGTCATTTCAACGTGTCGTTCATGACCCATTAGAGGCATTTGAAGGGGAAAACCTTTGTCTTTGCCATTGGTACCAATCAATAGTACAATTGGTCCATCAATAGATTTTTAAATGTGCTTCAGACATGGCCGCCTCTTTTAGCAGAGGATGAAATTGTATTGAGCAAATCTGCCTTTGTTCAAGAGTCCAAATTGCAGGGTAATAAAAATGAGTTTTTCCTTCTCATTGCATCAAAGACTGCCAGAGGGGGTGTGGAGAAACTGAGGCACTGCTGGTATTTCCCAGCACAGATTCAGCCACGTGATTTTCCACACACATCTCGGGAGGCAAAGAAGTGGGAAGCTGGAGTCAGGAGCCACACGCAGAACTTAGGTGGGGGAGACAAGTATTTCTTTCCCAGACAGCATGTCCATGACCTTGGTCAGTTCCCTTACCGACACTGGAGTTTGGGAGGCATCTGCAGGAAGGAAAATCAATGCTGCTCTCCAAAACAACCCATGGCACTTGTCCAATACAGTCTCCCAGTGTCTGGAAGAGTCCCCTGGGTGGTGGTGATGGAAGCCAGGAATCTTCTCCTGCAGCCATGGCTCTCAGTAGCATGGCCATTGGTGGGGGGGGACAGCTCTGAAATTCCTCTAGCACTCTGTGAGGGCCATTTCAGAGCTTTGTGATGTCACCCTCAAGATAGCCTCCATCCATGACACAGTCCCCTGTGTTCTCACACTCTTTCCATCCTAGTACTAAGGCCTTTTCCTTGCTGAGTACAAGAGGCTGTGTGCAAATATGTCCCATGCCCAGAGTCTACTGGAATCTACTGAGGTCTCAGACCATGGCATCCCCAGCCTTGGGTCCTCTGGAGGCCTGTCTGCTGCCGTGTGGGCATCCACCTTCTCACAGTGCCCTAGGAGGGCAGCATCACTCTTGGGATTCTTCTCTTAGTAGTCTCCACCCTACTGCCTCACTGCTCTGACTTTATTTCCCCAAATTGCACCCACAAAGCTTCTACTTTCCAATAAGGCCATGTTAGGGCTTAGAGCCTTAAAGATATGAGATTCAGGGACCCTGAGCTCTTGTCCTTCCTAACTGTTTGACAGATCTGGTGCCCAGTCCAGCACCTTCTTGGAAGACCATATGGGATGCTGAGAATCGAATCCAGGTCAGACTTGTGAAAGGCAAATGTTCTCCCCACTCTGGACCCTCCTTGTTCGCTTTTGGTCACCGACTAGGGGCTTTTACTTCCTTGGCTTCTGCTTCCAGGGACCCTTGGAACAGACACATCCAAAATGGAGAATCCGACATAAAGGTGGATAAAGAGGAGTCAAAGGTGGGAACTGGTACGCTAGCATAGAGGGGAGGATACTTGCCTTGCACATAGGTGACCTGAGTTTGATCCCTGACACCATACATGGTCCCCCCTAGCACCTTCAGGAGTGATCTCTGAGCACAGAGCCAGGAGTAACCCCTGAGCATCATTGGGTGTGGCCCCAAAACAAATACAAAAGAGGGATAAAGACTAAGAGGAGAAGAGGGAACAGAGATTGTGTCTCTGGTCAGAACATGTCACATTTCAATCAGGGTTTTGAATCAGGGTCCAGAGAAATAGTACAATGGGCATGGCACTTGCCTTGCATGTGACCAACATAAGTTGGTCATACATATGGTCCCCCAAGCCAACCAGAAGTGATCCCTGAGTGCAGAGCTAGGAGTAACCCCTGCATTGTCTAATGGTGCCCTGTTGTGTATGTAAATATTTTAGGGGATTACTATGTTACTCACCCTAACCTGATTGGTGATTGTGCCCTACCCTAGGGTGTGACCTGGCATTCTGCCCCCACCCGAGGGTGGTACCTGATTCTGCTTCCACCATTGGGTGGTATCTGATCCCACCATTGGGTGGTACCTGACTCTGGGGGATAAAAACAAGGGTCTGTGGAAGGCGAGGGGCTTTTGGCTGGAACTGATGCTGAGGCTTTGGACTTCAGTCTTGTCCACCAAATAAAGCTAATATTTCCACAAGCCTGACTGTCTGCGAGCTGTTTACCCGCCATTTCACCTCAGAACCGTCGGCTAGACAGGGTGGCAGATACGTGCTCCGAGCTGGAAGAGAAAGGCCTCATCCTCCATCCCTCCATCAGTCAACCTCTTCAGGGGCTGACTTGCAACAGTGCCCCCAAAAGTAAATAAATAATGTGGTTTTTTTCATCCTGCATTCAGTCAATAGAGTTTTTGTTCTGACCTTTGGATCACACACAGTCATGGGAGAAGGGGGCTACTGGGTGTCTACTCCCAGAACTGTGCTCAGGGCTCACCCCTAGTGGTGTCACGCTTGGAGCCCCCAAAGTGCTCCTTGACAAGGTCAGGATTTGCTGGTGGCTGTCAGTCAGTTATTCTTGCTGGTCCTGGGTACCAGAGAGGACAGTGGAGATGGGACCCCGGTGACTCAGAACATGAAAAGTAGTCCCCTAGACCTATGCACGCCACATTCACAGCAGCGATGCTTACATACACCAGCAGATGGCAGCAGCCCAGGTGTCAAGGACTGAAAGGATTAGGAAAATCCTCAGGGGACCTGAGCACTGCTGGGTGAACCCCTCAAAAAAAAGGTGAAAATATGAGTACAAAATATTGGCAGAATCTATATATGAGTTGGGTTCTCTGACTCTAGTAGAAGCGTGTTATTGGGTGGGGGGACAGGGAATGTCATCTTGTGGGTGACTGATGCATGTTGGGAGTATCTGGGAGCAAGTGCTGTGACCCAATGGCAATGTATGTCATGGTGAAAGGAAGGAGGGAGGGAAGAAGAAAGGAAGCAAGGGAGGAGGAAGGAAAAGCGAGAGGGAAAAAGGGAGGAAGATGGAGGCAAGGGAAAGATGAAGGGAGGGAAAAAGGGTGGAGGGAAGAGAGGATGAAGCAAGGGAGGAAGGGATAGAAGCGAAGAAGGAATAGAAGGAGGGAGAAAGGGAGGAGGGAAAGAAGGAAGGTAGGGAAGAAGGAAGGAGACAATCCAGCACTTGGGACACTTGAGGTTGGGTGAGTTCTCAGCTGTGGTCAGGACTTATTCATGGCTCTGTGCTCAGGGACTACTCCTGGCAATGCTTGGGAGGACCATATGTGGATCAAGGACTCAAACCCAGGTCAGCCACATGCAAGGCAACTTCCCAGACTCCCTACAGTGCTTTCAGCCCTCGATGGAGCATGTTGGAGCATACATTGTAGGGGAGATCAGTGCAGGACTATGAAGTAGGGAAAGTGAGTTTTCCTGCTCACAGTCACCCCAGTCCTTCCTCGGGGTCTCTCACCATTTGTGCATATATACATGTGGTAGCACTGTCATATTATGTTCTGCCAGTTCTGTGCTTGGCTTCCTCTGGATACAGGGTCCCATGAATGCCAGAAATACCTCAACCTCACAGGTTGTGAGTTGTCAGTAGGTTCCTTGGTCTAGAATTTGGGAGAGGCAGAAAGCGAGAGGAAATTCAGGAAATATAGGAAGATCCTGAGATCGAAATGAACCTTAGCCTCAGCATCCACAAAGCAACACACAAAACCAGTGTGTATTTTCCTTGATTTATGGCAGTGTTGGCATTGGTAATGCCAAGGGGCACTGAACTCAAGGTTCCATATATATAAAGCATCTGCTGCTTGACTCCACCTCTCTATCGAAGTTAGGCTGTTCGTAAAAACAAAGCCCACTTTTTTGTTTGTTTTGAGGGGATCGTACTCAACTCCTGCTCAGGATTAACTCCTGGCGGTACTTCAAAGACCTTATGCTGGCCAGCTATATAAAAGCAATTATCTTGCCCTCTTCGCTCTCTCTCTCTCTCTCTCTCTCTCTCTCTCTCTCTCTCTCTCTCTCTCTCTCTCTCTCTCTCCCTCTCTCTCTCTCCCCCCCCCCGATTTATGATTCTCTAATCACAGATGACTTAGCATGTTGGGACTTCCTGATAACTTAAGAAATCTTGAGTAGGGGCCCAGAGAGATAGCACAGCGGCGTTTGCCTTGCAAGCAGCCAATCCAGGACCAAAGGTGGTTGGTTCGAATCCCGGTGTCCCATATGGTCCCCCGTGCCTGCCAGGAGCTATTTTTGTGCAGGCAGCCAGGAGTAACCCCTGAGCATCGCTGGGTGAGGCCCAAAAACCAAAAAAGAAAAAAAAAGAAAGAAATATTGAGTAGAATGTGGTGAGTCCTGACGTGTTGAGGCTGGTGTAGACATAGACTTGAGTAGAATTTGAAGGTATTCATAGCTCTTTACAGTAATCTAGAACATCACTCATAGGACTGCTGTGAGGGCCTGTGGGGTATATAGCTCAGGTGCCCAGTGCCATCCCCATGGCCTCAGTGCTAACATGCCTGTCAGTTCCCACCCTTTTGTCCAGCACTGGACCCTCCTTGGGGAGCCCCAGTCAAAGCCCAAATCTTTCATAGACACCCAGAATAATTTTGAGGAGGGCGGTGACAGCTTTGCTAAAACTGGTGTCTCTGTGTCTGCTGTCATTTTTACAGCTGACAGAAGTGGGTGGAGGGTCTCAGTGGGACCCTCTGAGCTGTATTGAAGATGGGGGACCTGCTGAGGAATTAAGGGGGCCAGGTGCTGCAGATGGAGGTACAATCTCAATGCCGCTCACACACCTGAGCCTCTGTAACCTTTGGGGACTCACTTAGTTGAAATCAGCAATGAGCTGAGATTGAATCAGGCCGAGGTTTTCCAGAAGAGTGGGGCGGGGAGGGGGGGATTCATGCACAGATTCAGGCACGATGACCTTTTTCTGCTGTTAGAAATAGTGTCAGCAGGTTAACAGAATGCAGATGGTGCCCGCGGTGGAAAAAACCTTCATGTATTTCTTTATTAGTCTTTTATCGCCTGTTTTACTGGTTTGTCCCATTTGGATCTGCCCGGCTCTGAGGCCGGCCGTTGGATGTGCCACGTGACAAATGGCAATTGTGCCTTTACCAAAGGTTAGCAAGCTGCGCCTGCCAGGGCTTTGCCTAGATATTGCATTTCCTGCAAAGCCCCCAGGCCTGACCTTGTTATTTTATCTGGAGGACAGCAAGTATGAGTGTTTATTTGTAGTTTTTATATGAGGCTTCTCTGGGTCACATGCTCCTCTGGCCATTGAGACCCTGAATTTGTTAACTCCTAAGGCTCAGACTAGAGCAAGTGACCTTGGCTGATTGAAAAAGAGTGCCAGGCCAGTTATTCCGAAAGATCCAGAAAACACATATCCCAGTGAGTGAGTGAAGGAGGATGCAATAAGCTTTCAATAATGAGCTGTGGGTGTTGGGGGTGGGGAGCCGAGTTTCTGCCTGGACAACAGTCATAGGTAGCATCATCCCTTTTCCAGGGACCTGTCATTCTGCATTTGGGGTTCACCACACCACACTTTTTTTGGTAGTTAATTTTCCTCTATAGTGGACACCCGAACAATGACATGATCTTTGTCTAATTTTGAATGTGGTGACCTCAAGCCCCTATTCCCCGACTCAGGAATCACTCCTGGTGATGCTTGAGGAACCTTGGCAGTGCAGGGAATGGAACCAGAGTTGGCAGTAAATGGACAAGGCAAGCACCTTAAGCTCTGTATATTGTACCCAGCCCCAAGTCTTGAATTTCCCATAGATGCCTCCATGTTGCCATCCTTACTTACTTGTTCCTTATGCTTAACCCCATCTCTAAATATCTGAATGTCCAACATGCAGACAGAATTCTCAGTAGTGAATCTGCCATGGTGAACATGTCTTTTGTACTGTAGAAGGCTGTTTGGCCTACCAGAAGGCTGTTTTCTTGGAAACAGAGCAGTGGAAAATTCACACCTATATTCTATCTTCCAGGCCACCCCGGTGTGTGTCCATGTCAGGGAAGGGAATCATTCAGGGCAAACACAACATGGACACAGAATGGACTGTTTTCAGGGGATACTGTGGCCCTTTGGACCCGCAGTTGATAAACTGTTTTTGGTTTTTTTTTTTTCTCCTTTGCCCTCACCATAACTAAGCCCTTTCAGTCTGGAAACAGAAGATTAATTAAGTGAGAAATACTATTTTGTTGTTATTTTCCTGATGGTTGTAGATGGCATTTATGTTCATCAGACCTTGCACTGCTCTTTCTGTACACGGTCCTGTTTTATTTTTGTGTGTTTCTGGCCTTGCCTTTCTCTGATACGTTTCAGTTCTTTGTCATCCAACTCAGAACCCTTTGTCAGTCCTAACTGCGGTGTTGCCTTCATGTGGCTGCTGTCATTCTAATCTTCTTCAGTGAGAAAAGCTTGTAGCGAACAGATACCTTGGATTTGAATACAGTCCTGCTCATAAATTGCCTCTGTCTCTCTGTCTCTGTCTCTCTGTCTGTCTGTCTCTCCATGAGGGCAATCTCCCAGGAATTGCTTTCTTTGGTGTGGTATACCAGGAAGACATGCAATATCATTTTTATGCCTAGGAGGACATTGTCGTGTCATTCGTCATGTTGCCTGTCTTTTCCATGGACGTCTTCAGGATCCTTCAGCGACTTGTCAGGTCTTTAGAATGAGCCAGTGTACCAGTCCTCTGGACTCACACACTGTCCATACCCCACTGTCTTTCTTACTGAAGCTTCACAAAAGAGCCTGAAGTGTGTGATCAGCCCCCCTTCCCATAATCCGACTGTTTTCTGCAGCACTCCTCTTATTCAAGGGTTCCCCTGAATCCCAGGATCAGATCCTTTTTATTTCCTGAATGGGTCCATTGCACATTTTCATTGGCGTTGTGCTGGATATATGTATAGGCCAATTTGGGAGGAGAAATTAGCATTTTTACTCTGTGTGTCTTCTTAACTGTGAATTATTTTGTTTCTGCTGAAGTCTCTGAACTTTGCCATTCATTTTCTAATTTTCTTTATAAAGCACCTCTCTGTGGTTATATTTATTCATGAGGCCTATGTAGTGGATAACTATTATTGTGGATGTTTTAACACATAATATTTAAAATTATTATTTTTTTGGGGAAAGGGTAGGATTTGGGGGATCATACCTGGCAGTGCTCGGGGGCTACTCTCAACTCTGTGCTCAGGGCAGGAATCATATAGTTTTAGGGATCAAGCCGTGACCATCACACACAAGATAAATACCTTAATTCCTATATCCAGTCATGAAATTTATTAAAAATTTTTGGGGAGGAACTACACCTTTCAGTAGTCAGAACTTACTCCTGGCTCTGTGCTCAGGGATCATTCTGGTGATGATCAGGAGACCATATGGGATGTTAGGGATCAAATAAATATCTTGGCATGATAAGCACCTTACCTGCTCTACTCTCTCTCTAGTCTTACAATGATTAAACTTGAAATTTTGTAAACTCCCATATCAATGGTCCATTCATTGTGTTATAAATCTGTGTAAATGATTAGTTCTTTTTTCTTTTTTGGGGGGAGGGTCACACCCAGCAGCACTCAGGGGTTACTCCTGGCTCTACGCTCTACTCCTAGCAGGCTTAGGGTACCATATGGGATGCCAAGAGTCAAACCACCATCCTTCTGCATGCAAGGCAAATGCCCTACCTCCCCACTATCTCTCTGGCCTGATGAGTTCTTTTTTTCCATTTCAATTTTTTGTAGATGTATTTATTTTTACATAAATCTCACATGGGTAGTTGTTAGTGGTTTGAGATCTATAATCATATGAATGATGAGTGGGTTTTTTATTTGAATAGTTATATTTTTATACATAATTCTTAATAGATGGTTCCAGTAAGATCAGGGCAGGTAGGAGATACTGACTTCTTCCTGCTCATATACAGAAAGTTTTCATATTCCCCAATTACATGTGTTGCTTTCTGAAGATATTTAAGATATTATTCATCTGGGCTAGGGCAATCAAATTCCCTTGCATTCGAAATTTGCTAGTTTTCTTACCATGAAAATGGAAGGCTTTTGAATTATCAGGACCTCGCTGATCTTAAGATGATTTGATTATATTGCTCTTCTAAGTTCTTCTAAGGGGGTAAAATAATTAAGTAAATCTTGCTTTCCTGGCCTAAAACCAAGTAAACTTGTTGGAGAGCCTTTGTACAGTATTGAATTGTATAATATTGTACAGTATTAAAACACTCAGTCAAAAAGTGTATCTGGGGTCCAAAGGAATAGCACAAGTGTTAAGGCGTAATATCAGAGCACAGAACCAGGAGTAACTGCTGAGCACTGCCAATTATGACCCAATCCCCTTTCCTATAATATACACATACACACACAAGTCCCCAAACATTTGTTGCATGCTTCCTGTATTTTTAAATACCAGAACCAAATATCTTAATGCTCTCAGTTACCAGCTTTGAACTGAATAAGCATTCATTTTCCTTTCATTCCCAGTTTCCTCATTTGTAAAGCTGGAAAAATTCACTTTAAAAAATCCCCCCTGGTACTGCAAATATATATACAACATATATTTATATTTATTATTGTTTTCTGTTACTACGATTCTCATTCATTGCCCAGCAGGAGAGAGGGCAGATCTGGACAATGACTCTCATGTCCTTTAATACTTTGAAACGAGCAAAAAAAGCCTCAACTTAGCGTGATTCTTGTCTTCCTCAGGTTTCACCCTGAGCAAATGATAATTAAAGAGAAAAGGTCACGTTCCAGGTTTACACGGCCCCCTTTTTCCCCAGCTTGCTTTGCAAAGATTCTGCACTCTAAAGATGTCAGTTAATTCCGTAAGAACTAGTCTCCTCCATCCTTCTGTGTGCCAGAAATGGTGCCACGCATTTGCATTTATTTGGGACCCAGTAACCTATGAAGGTACTGGAGAGAAGTTAGACAAATTGGCCAAGACCCATTAGTCTTGGGGTCCCACACATGGTATTATTGCACTCTTCGTGTATGGGGGTATAGGGAGAACCTGGGGTCACTGTTTGCCCCCTTCTCCCAACAGTCAACTATATACTAGTACATTCCTGTGCAACTCGAGGCTTCTGTTAGGGCAGAGTGGGGTATCCTGCCTTTTCTCTGTCAGGGCACTGGATTCAGAACCATGTCAGGAGCACCCCAAGTCTTGCTTCTCTTTGTAGAAAAGAAGGTGCATTGCTGGAAGGGCCAACAGAGCCTGGGCAGGTTCCGTCTTTTGTCATCTTTCTCTGCTGGATGGTCATCGAAAGGCAGGGTCAGTGTCCTCTGAAGTTCAAGGCTCAGACCACTGTTTCCCTGGTGTGGTCAGTTTGTAAGGCTGGTTGGATTTTCTTGGATGGGTTGTTTGGGCATTTCTGTGAGTCAAGAGTTCTGATCATAACAGCCTGTTTCTCTCTGCCTGGCATCTCCCACTTTTGCCCTTAGCAAGTCTTTACAGATAGGACTGTGTGTGTGTGTGTGTATGTGTGTGTGTGTGTGTGTGTGTGTGTGTGTATGTATGTGTGTAGGTGGTATGTGTGCTGGGGTGGGGGAGGCAGAAAAAGAATGTGGGTCCATTTCAGTGGGTCCAGGTGTACCTCACTGGTGATGGATGCCCTTGTGACAGGATATGTCTTCTTTCTAGGGTTTGGTGGGGGGCCAAGAATAAAAGAATGGGTTTAATTTCTTCCTGCCTTGTGATCCTTTATCATTTCTTTTTTTTTTCTTTTTTTTTTTTTTTTGGCCACACCTGTTTGATGCTCAGGGGTTACTCCTGGCTAAGCGCTCGGAAATTGACCCTGGCTTGGCGGGGGGACCATATGGGACCCCGGGGGATCGAACCGTGGTCCTTCCTTGGCTAGTGCTTGCAAGGCAGACACCTTACTTCTAGCACCACCTCACCAGCCCCCCTTGATCATTTCTTTAAGGGGCCAGAGCGATGGTGCATCAGTAGGACATTTGACTTGCATGCTGCTGACCCAGGTTGGACCACAGTTCAATCTGTGACGTCCCATATGGTCCCCCAAGTCAGGAGCGATTTCTGAATGCATAGATAGGAGTAAGCCCTGAGTGTCACTGGGTGTGGCCCAAAATACCCCCCAAATAATTTCTTTAAGACATTTTATGTGTCTGAGGAAATAAACTGAAGGTATTATCAGCTGAGAATATCTCATTTGGAAAAATCAAATCCTTTACTGCAAATAGTACTAAAGATGGGGGAGAATAGGGAGATGAGGAATGAAAGGAACAGTTTTCTCCCCGGAGGAGTGCAGGCTGCTGTAGTCCAGATTACAAAGGTGGGATCCCTGTTCACACACATATACATGCATATCATGAAAAGGAATCCTCACAGTCTGCTACTCTCCATGAGGAGTCAGGACAGAGACCCCCGGCCCTGTCCAGGCACTCTGCATGCATTTCTGTCTGTCCTAGAATTTAAGTAATTAACCGTTCAGTACCTCAAGAGCAACTTGGACTCCAGGGCTTTGTGAGTCTGTACATGTAACAGCTTCCCATTCACGAGGACCCCAAGTGTCCTGGGCATAGCTCCCCGTGTGACCCACCCTCCTCCTATAGCCTCCAGACTCTGGCCCAATAACTGGACAGTGTGTACTGAGGTTGACTAGTCTGCAGGCTGGGTAGGTTCAGGATGGGTTTTGCCGGTTGACCCTAAAGGGTACGATAAGATCATGGAGGTCCCAAGTCTATTTTCCATCCCTGTCATACAATTGTGTCCCCTTATCTTCCTTTCTCTCTCAGAGTGTTTTCTTCTGATCACCACCACATTCTGCTTAGAATCTTCAAACATGTTTGTCTCTTGCTTTGGTGTCCGTGCATCATTTCTGTGGGTGTGGGATCATGTGGTGTTGGACTTCCACTCAAACTCATGCCCTGTCTTCCATGCTGAGTCCTTTTCTCCGGTGCTAACATGCCACGTTGATTGACTGTTTATCCCGCAGGGTGCTCTCAGCCTTAGCCAGGAAAGTACAGCAGGAACCAGCAGAGACATGCGTCATTCAGTCCTAATGAACTGATGCAAGCAGTAGGGGCCAGGGGCCTTCTGCATGTTTTCTGAGCTCAGAAATTACTCCTGGCAGGCTCAAAGTGGGGGGCGTTCTTTAAGAGATTTTCTGGCTGCAGAGAAAAGTGAGGGCTCCCCTTCCCATACTCCCTCTCCTTCACACTCACCAACCTCTCCCCTCACCTAGTGCTTCAAGGTCAACTCACATGCAACCATGAAAATGACTCCCAGCATGAAAGCAAGTGCATTCTCGGGCTGGAAATGCAGCTCTTGGGGGGCACTCTTAGATGTATACAGACTCCTAAGGAACTGTCGCATTTTTTTCTATAGCTCTCTGCCCATCACAAATATTCTGGTGTTTTCCCCAGCCCCTTGCTTTAAAGAGAAGCAGCTGGGAATGAGCTGTAGGAGTGAAGTGAGCCTCAGCCCTGGGATGGTAAGAAGCCGAACCACTGGAGCTTTCTCAGTCCTGTTTGTGGGCCGTGTCTCCATCTGTTGAAAGGTCTGAGGCTTATCCAATAGGCACTTTTATTGGTAAGGGTCCCCCAAGAAAAACCCCCTGAGCCTTTCCCTTTGCAGAAGCTGGTGGTTCTCCATCTTGAGAGGCCAAGAGAAAAAATCTTAACCCAACAGACACGATTCCTTTCCTGCCAAATGTGAATCCATTGACTATAGCCAAGAAAAACTGGTGCCCAGATGAGAAAGCCGAGGCTTCATGTTCAAGATGGCAACTCTTAAATTAGCCTTCAAATACATTCAGAGAATGCTCAGACCCCATGTGTTGTGATATTTTAGGGGTCCTGAAGCAGCTCTCTTCAGACAGACAGGTTTGAAATTTGGGGTGTGGATTAGAGCCATAGGAAAGAGTTTTCCCTCAGAGCACGTTTTCAGACAAACATCTCATTGCCTGTATTTATTTACTTCTAGACGCTTTGGACAGCTGCAAATTATGATATGTTCACTGTGAACTTGCTGGGTGAATCTGTGACCATAGATGGAATTAGATTCTCCATAGAATACACTGGTGTGTTAGGAAGATGGGCAGCGGAGTTACTGTCTGTAGAGGTGACTCAGGGCTTAGCTTCGCAGGTGCTAGATCCACACAGCTCAGTAATCAGCCTTGGGGTAGGCATGGTGCAGAGTAGCAATCTCACTTTGCAGTTGGCTAGAGAAGCCAGGAACTTGCTCATGGCTTCTCCGACAACATGAGGTAGAAGTGGGGGTCAGGCCAAAGGCATCCTGTGGTCACCAAAGCCCAGTGAAGGACGAGAGTTAGTAGTAACTGGGGAGTCAGGAGCCAACATGAAATCAGAGCACAAAAGTGTTTGGGAGCCCAAGATGTCTATTGGAAAAAAGTGGGTGCAGATGAAATGGATTGAAACAGGAACTCCAGCTCTTTGTCAAGTGTCAGCTCTGAGTAATTCAAGCTTATTGGATGCCTGCAGGTCAATATTTGGAGAAAGAGCATGGCATGGCTTCAAAGAGTCAACTTCTGAAAATGCCACAGCTTTCATGGAAATTAGCCAGCTCGGGCCATTTGAGAGTCTCTGTTTTGGAGAGAGATAAAGATCCTACCTCCAGAAAATCCCTGCACTACGCAATTCTAGAACCCTACTGGAGTTGTGGGATTAGAAGGTGGCTTGGTTGGTTCTATCATGAATCACTCTTATGTCTACTTCCTCTTTCTTCCTCTTCTAAGAGGTCACAGGAAGTAAGGACGGTGGTGATGGAGCTGCCCAATGACCCATATGCTCTTCTCGCTTTCCCAGCATCCTCTGAGGGCAAGTTAGGATCATGTGACTCGTTCTGGCCAATGACTAGCAAGGTGGCACGGATAGAGGCAGTGGGAGGACTAGAATGCTTCAGGGAAATGTTCTTCTGGTGGAGCTCTAAGGTGGTATCCAGTTACTTGGAATATTTCTAGGCTTGGCATAAAAAGAAGCCAGCAAGAATTATATGTAGCTGCAACATTGCATTCAATCTGCACTTTCTAATAGGGCTCATATTCCAGCTGCTAGAATTATCGGGAGTGCTCACAGGCCTCCATAAAAATGCTTGGAAGGCAAAACAAACAAACAAACAAAACTCAAATGATATCAAGAATTTCCCTTATAGAATTTATACAGATGCAGATCTACATGAGTTTACATAGATGAGAATCTATTAAGACAGTGTAATGCCAAGATAAGCAACCAATTCTTAGGGATGGAAGAAGGTTGTGATTGTGCATGGTGTTGTCCTGTGAAGGCCTAATGGCTTTCATAAGGAGAACCTTCAAGACGCTACCAGATAAATAAATGACTAATCATCATCACAGCTCTTGCAATTGAAATGCAGCAGAGGAAATTCACCCACATCAAAGTGGGGGGGCGGGGGTAGCCAAGAAAGAAGAGAGCAGGGGTAAGGGCTCAAGAATCCTCAGCTCAGGATCAAGTTTTGTGGATCCTGGTAGGCCGTTTACCCCACTCCTGCTGTCTGTAACCATGGGGACTGCTTCCTGCTTCCCAATGCCACCATCCCTGCCAAAGACACTTGGCCAATGTGATGGAATTTAAGGACTCTGTGCTATCTCATTGTGGGCACCCTAGGGAGCTTTTTCCACCAGGGGTGAGAGTGAGAGATGGACTGTGGATCTGAGAGAAGCTTCTTTGCTGACAGTGAGGAAGGAAGAAGCAGTCAGGAGCACCAGATAGAGAGTCTTAGAAGCTGGAAAGGCCAAGATCTGCAGACTGGAGGACATTAGACCTGTCAACAGCTGCATCTCTGAGCATAGGGTCAGACTTCTGACCTTCGAAACTTCTCACCTACCAAACACCAAATCCAAACCAAGCAGGTTGGATGAGCAGTGAAACTTGGGGTTGTTTGCTGCAGCAGCGAATGAAAATCCAAGGAGCCAGAGAAGGCTGGAATGCCCATTGACTTGTATGCCCTGCACTGTGATGCGGGTGCCTGGCACACAGAGCCTTTATGGAATGTATGAGTAGTGACCTTCCAGCTTCCCCCATGGCCTTCTGTCAATGGCATTTGGAGCTTCATGGCCCAGCAATTCTCCAGGCCCAAGGAGAATTAAGATGATCGGAGATACCTTGCTTCTCTTATCACTTCTCTCTCCAAATTGCAAGTGAGTCAGTCACCAGGGATCCAGTCCTTGGCTTTTATTCCCAGGGACTATGCCTAGTGACCACCATCACCCAACTATTGCCTCAAATGTGAGTCTGTTTGTTTGTTTTCTGGGAACACAGCTGGCTATGCTTAGGGCATACCCCTGGCTCTGCACTCAGAGATCACTCCTGGAAAGCTCAGGGAACCATATGGGATGCTGGGGATCAAACCTAGATTGGCCAGGTATAAGACAAGCACTCTATTCACTGTACAATCATTTCTGCCTCATTAAGGCTGTTTTAATGCAATTTTTCTCTGATTGGGAGACATTTCTAAATTAAGGACTGGCACAAAATATATAAAAACTCTGAAGAAAAAAAAGCTGAAGAATCTGGCTCCCTGGGTAGCTTGGCATCTCTGGAAGTGCTGAATTTTTCTGTTGACACTCAGCTTCGCTGGGCAGAACTGTTCCACCCGACTTCTTGTGCAAGCACATGAATTGCAAATGAAGGGCCCCCAAACTTTGTATTTCCACAGGAGACTTCAGAAGGCCTCAGCAGCCTCAGACTGGAAGTGACTTTGCCCAAATATTTAGTTCATCTTTACAAGTTTGTGGATGTGCCTGGCAGGTAGATGGTGCATGATGAACTGTGGTTATTTTCATTGGGACTCTGTTGCTTTTATGAAGATGAATGAAAACACAAATGAATCAAGGACTATCTTGCAATATAGCACATTTGCAATGGTTAGACCTATTTGCTAAAACCAAATGGTTCAGAGGCCGAAGCACCATGGATGAAGAGCATCTAAGGACATCATTGATAGTAGAAGACGTTGACCAAAAGAAGCCCCTTTCAGTAATCTGTTAGAGTGTTTTACCGTGGGCAGCGCAAGTGGTCTCTGTGTTGAGGGAAACTGTCCTTAAGTGCAAGACAGTTCCATGGAAAAGTCTTGCTTTTGAGTCTATAGCTAGGCCATAAGTTGATGATTATATTTATTCCTGAAGAAAAATAAAAAAGAAAACCAAAATCCACAAACACCAAGAAAGACCAGAGTGACAGTACAGCAGGTAGGGTGCTTGCCTTGCATGCCACCAACCTGGATTCAATCCCCAGCATCCCATATGATACACTGAGCACTGCTAGGAGTAGTCCTGAGTATAGAGCCAGGAGTAAGCTCTGAGCATTGCCGGTGTGTTCCCTACAAAAATTAATTCCCCCCAACCCCTGAGTTCTCCAAGCCTTTACGTCTGACCTTTTTTAACCTTCCTCTCTCTCTACAGTCTCATGCTGGATTTATAGACACCTCACTGCTATCTTCTCTGTCTGCTTTGCCTTAATTCCCTGAACACCCTGTCTGCCTCCCCCAGGCACTGAGTTTTCTTGAAGAAAGCATGTTTTGTCAATGCACAGTTGCTAGCAAGACTAAAACTTAAGCATTTTTTTAGAAGTTCTACAGACGAAATTCTTGGATTCTTGATTATTTCCTTGACACAGTGTGGGAATTTATTATGCTGAAAATGCTTGCACAGCAGTAGAAATTGTATATTGACTGCAACGTGCACATTTATTCACATCTATTCACCCTAAAATTTTTAACACTCCCCAGAGTGTAGTAGAAGTCTATAATTTATAAAGTCTAATTAACTTTTGACTATATTCGCAATTACATTTCTTGGAGCCTTTTCTTCGTGAGGAAGGAAATAAAGGCAGTTAAACTAATGTGTACTCTCAAGTAGGAAAATACGATTTTTCTCCTTCCCCATTTTTTTCCCTTTTTATGAATGTGTTCTATTTATGTCATTAATCTTTGGGGGAACGTTTTACAGAGAGTTTTCATGACTTTATGGTTTCCTGCGTGTGTGAAAAAACTTAGCACAGCCTCGGCCATCCACAGATAGGCAGAGAGGCATGGACACACACCTGAGATACGCACAAAGATACACAGAGACATACAACACACACAGTTAGAGAGACACAGACAAACATATAATTACACAGGCATAGAGAGATACACACAGACATAATACAATACATATCCCCAGAGAGATACATACAGATACACCCACCCACAGAGAGAGACATGAAAACACACAATATACAACACGCATCTGTAGAGAGACAGAGGTCCACACAGGTCCACATAAAAATCACAGAGCTACACATATACACATAATTTGATATGCACAATCATGCACACACACTCTCCTCAGACATACAACACAGTCTCAGAGACAAAGGGATACAGACATACAGATACATGCAAAAAGAGACACACATGCAGATAGGTGCAAAGACAAACACACTGTATTCCCAAGGAGCTATAGATATACACACAAAGCATACCACAAAAACATGTACACACCCTTCATTTCCAAGAGTTCTATGCATTTTATAAAGCAGACATTGGATTATTTAATTCAGTAGTTTGGGGACTTTTTTTTTTTTTTTTTTTTGGTTTTTGGGTCACATCTGGCAGCACTCAGGAGTTACTCCTGGCTCTATGCTCAGAAATCGCTCCTGGCCGGCTCGGGGGACCATATGGGATGATGGGATTCGAACCACCATTCTTCTGCATGCAAGGCAAATGCCCTCGATGCTATCTCTCCGGCCCATTTGGGGACTTTTTAATTGTAAATATAAGATTATTATGTTAAGAACCTTTCTCAAACTTTATTTTGTGAAAAAAGATTGGGGAATCTGTAATGATTGCTTCCTCCCTCCCTCTCTCCCTCCCTCCTTCCTTTCTTTCTTCCTACTTCCTTCCTTCCTTCCTCTTTCCCTCCTTCCTTTTCATTCCTTCCTTCCTTTTCTTCCCTTCCTCCTCATTCTTTCCTTTCTCCTTAACTCCTTCGCTCCTTCCCTCCTTCCATTTCCTCCCTCCTTCCTCCTCACCCTCCTTTAACCCCATCCTCCTTCCCTCCCATTCTTTCTTTCTTTTGGGGAATTACATCTGGTGGTGCTCTGGGGTTCCTCCTGGCTCTGTGCTCAGGAATCACTCCATATGGGATGCCGGGGATTGAACCCAGGTCAGCCATATTCAAGGCCAGTACTCTCCCTTCTGCATTATTGCTCCAGTCGTTCTGTATTGTTTTTCTCCTTGATCCACCTTTGGTCATAGTCCAGGAGATCTGGGGTGGACACTAGCAGGGAGGTGCTCTAGGAGCATGGTCCATAAAGATTCAAATGACCCCCACATCATACATGCCCAGGATATTGCCCCTCAGGGCACGCCCAGCTCCACATGAACAGTCCAAAGAACTCTGTGCTGAACCCAGGCCACTTTTGCTCACCGGATCAGCAACTTCTAGAGTGGCTGACTTGTTTCCTCTTTGCTTCTAAGCCTGATACTTGCACTGAGGTAAGGTTCAAGATGAAAATCTTCATTTTCATCTTCAGGCTATAACTTGAAGACTTCTCTCTGTCAAATAGAGGCCATTTTCCCAGCAGACACTTCAACAGTTTATTCTCAGCGTGTGTTTGCTGGACGGTCCCTTTCCATCATGTTGGGTTTTTTTTTTGGGGGGGGGTCACACCCGGCAGAGCTCAGGGGTTACTCCTGGCTCTACACTCAGAAATTGCTCCTGGCAGGCTCAGGGGACCATATGGGATGCTGGGATTTGAATCACTGTACTTCTGCATGCAAGGCAAGCATTCTACCTCCAGCCTATCTCTCTGGCCCCAGGTTTGCTTTTTTTTTTTAAGGCTGAACCAACGACTTCCATTATAATCATGGTGGCACCATCAGGGCCTCAGAAATCATGAATCTGGGGGTAGGTAGAGGTCCTAGCTTTGCCTTCCTATGGGTAGGGAAGACAGGGCAATCCCTGGTGGGCAAGATGGTCAAGATGATCTCTTAGGTGGCTGTCCTGGCAACCAGCAGGGCACACAGAAGTAGTCATGTCCCCATGCCTTCAGCTCTAGGCTTT